>NW_004797310.1:1964377-1965756 GCF_000002075.1 Aplysia californica | reverse complement strand
GTGGGGGGTGGGGGTTGTTTTTGCATTACGCTTTTGCTTATTCCCCTGGATGGCCAAGTCAGTGGACAGCGGAAAATAAGATAAGCGTTGTTGGTGGTCGGTGGGTGCTCTGGTGTGGTTTGCTTCTTCTTTCCTATCAAAAACTATTGTCGTCCTTCTCTCTCCTCCTTATTTTTTTGTGTTTGTTACTCTCTTGTAATACCTCTAATCCTCTGCACTTATATGACCTTATTGTGTTTTGCAAGTGCCATAAAACTTTTACTAAAACATAAGATAAACGTGGGTTTCCTCAGAGTAGTTTCTAACCGGAAGTGGAACCCTGATTCAACACGAACCCGCCCAAACGGCACCCAAGTCTGCACAAAGTCAAAGAAGAAGCGAGCGTGAAGGATGGTCCGAAATAGGGAGGGGGGAGGGAGGGAGGGGGAGAATGCTGAGGAAAAGATGATCTACGTTTCTTTGTGCTGATTTATTCACCGTTATTCTGGGTAATTGTCCATTTTTGCATTTGGGAGGTAGCCGAGCATAATAAAACACCTGCAGTGAGGATTGCTAATATATATAAGCTCCTGAGCCCATGTGAAGTTTGCTCGTTCTACCGCGCAACCTCGCTCACTGCAGAGCTGTTCCTTTGATGTTTTGTTTTAAATATTATTATTATTCTTGTTGTGTTGCTTTGTTTTGTTTCTGCTTCAAAGATTCTTGCATGGCGGGTGATAAAAGGGTGTTCTATTGTTGTTTGTTCTTTCTTTCCTATCAAACATCTATCATCCTCGTTCTTTTCTTCGTGTATTACTCTTTAGTGAAACACCTCTAATCTTCGGCGATTACATGATCTATATTGTATGTGTCGCAAGTTCCGTAAAACTCTTACCATAGGTGGTTGGCGGGTGCTCTGGTGGCTTTCGTTCATATCAGAAGTCACATCTACTGTCCTTATCTCTCCTCCTTTTTTATGTGTGTTTGTTACTATCTTGTAACACCTCTAATCTTCGGCACTTATATAGCCTGAATGTGTTGAAAGTGCTGTAAAACACTTACAAAAACAAGCAAAAAATAGAACTACCTAATCTTAACCACTTGTATGATCTAATTGTGTTGCAAGTGCCGTAAAATGTCTGCTCAAAGGAGATGGACGTAACTTTGAGATTCTGACTAATGCTCCTGGGCACGGCACGGGTGTCAAGTCTGAGAGTTGCCAGATGCCTAAAGGGTGGAACTGTTCTAATCTCCTGTTATTGATTTGGTTGTTCGGTTATTCTTTTATTTATTATTATTTTTAAAAGCGAGCAATCCTATAATCTGAGCGTCTTGGTAGTATGACTTAGTGTCTCTTTTCGTAAGGTTCATAACTGAGCAGTTTTTTAAATATATTATTA
>NW_004797310.1:1935037-1961919 GCF_000002075.1 Aplysia californica | reverse complement strand
TACTGACTGAAGTGTCTTCAGGCCATTCCCAAAGGGGGAGGCATATTAACATGTTCTTACGCACAGTAGAATTGTAAATGGGCTGATTTATCAATATCATGCTCATACTGTGCCGGAACAACATAGGGGTAACTGCTGCTTTTTCTTTCCTAATCCTTACTAGATCTAGCATCATTTTTCCTCTACTTCTTTTGTATGTTTGTCGCTCTCTTGTGAACTGCTATTTCCGGGGTGCTTTGATAATTGAAGCAGACTTTCTGCTTTTGAGGCTAGAGAGGTGAGCAGAGTAAGCCTGATCCCCCGTTTGAACTTCTTCTCTGTTGACATCCACCTCTTGGCGCTTTTATGACCTTATGCAGTTGAGAATGCCGTAAAACCAAGGGGGCTATACAGTTGTAAGGTCCTTGCGTAAAACTTTACTATGTTGTTCCGGCACAGTGTGAGCATGACATTGATAAATCACCCCATTTTCAATTCGACTGTGCATAAGAACATGTTAACCCTTTCCCCACCAGCATATTTCATACCTCAGTCCTACCGGCTGGGTGGATCACACCCGTACACTTTTATTGCTGGGTGGTTCAAACATGTATACTTAAATATGCAGGGTGGTGCAGACAAATGCATTCGGCATTATTTTTCGTTTTAGAAGGCGTTTTACAGCAATTGCAACACAGTTAGGTCATAAGTGTCAAAGATTAGAGGTGTCAGAAAAGAGTAACAAATACAAAAGAAAAGAAGAGGTAAAGACGGCAGATGTTTCATTGTAAAGAAGGAGCAAACTACACCAGAGCTCCCGTCAGTCGCTCACTGGCATTTTCTTGAATATAATATATATTTTATTACTTTTTATTAGCTATGCAAGTGCTGAAGGAAGAGTGACTGACAGTGGTTCCAAGTACTTTTTGTGACACGAGCAGGCTGACTGGTGAGGCCTAGTGTCAACATTCTGGAGAAGTTTTCTTAAAAAACAGTCAGTCACCTGCTGAATCATTATATCAGATTTGATGACAAATAATCTGGATACAGCAATGAACCAGGAACAAGTTTTCTCCCATCGGCGATGTTTGGGATTTCTTCCACACCAACCTAGCTAAGCACTGCCACTTTCATCCAGTACATCCCAAACAAAACAAACAAATATAATATATGGAATTAAAGTCTTCTAGATATGTGACTTGAAAGCAGCTACCCACTTACAGGCTTCCCCTCTTTGGGCAAAGGGCAAACAGGACCACGACCAGTCACAGAGAACGACAGTGCCGTTGGTTCCAACACTAATCTAAAGCTGACTCAAAACTTCAAGGGCTGTGGCAGAAATATAACTTCTGACCTTTTTTTTTTTTTTACCACTCTTGACTTGGCTGAAGTTCTGGAAAAAGACAACCTCACTATGGTGGGCACAGTTAGGAGGAACAAAACATTTCTCCCTGTGAACTTCCAGGAAAAAACAGAACTTGGCTTTTTCGGAGTCAGCATTTGTATTTCGAAAGAATGCATCTCTGGTCTCCTATCAAAGCAAGAAACAAAAATGTCCTTCTCCTCAGTACAATGCACTGTGGGAAAGGGTTTTAATATCCCCCCTTTGGGAATGGCCTAAAGACAACTTCAGTCAGTAGCACTGCCGGGTGGGGGAGGGGGGGTAGCTGGTCTGACGGACTAGGAATGCCCCGGTGGGTCAGTTTGGATTAGCCTCAGTAGTCAGGCTTCTTCCATTACCGCGTCAGGTGGGCGAGTCTTGGACTGCGTCTCTTTGGACTGCGTTTTAGTTGAATGACCTGCTGCTGCTAGTACTGTTGAGTTTTTTAGTTTTAGTAGAGGTTATACGGTGCTCGCAACTGCTTAAAGTCATATGAGCGCCAAAAGATTAGGGGTGTTACAAGAGAGTAACAAACATAAAAAAGAAGAAGGGGAGATAAGGAGGATATTATGTTTGATAGAGAAGAAGCAAAACCACACCAGAGCTCCCGCCAACCACCCACATACTGTTGTGTATTTCGGCGGGGATGTCCATGGGGTATCGTGAAGTTTTTGGTTGTCGTAGGTTTTTATGTTGTTCAGGGGACGGGGTGTTTATTGTTGTTTGGTGTTGTTGTTGTTGTTGTTTTGTTTGTTTGTCTGTATTTGCTTTTCCTCTTAGTTTTCTGTGGGGGTTTTCACACTTAGTTTTTCTGTGGAATTAAATTTGTGTTCAGTTGATGAGCAAGTTGATTCGTGTATAAATGTGACCCCAAAAAAGGGACGGCAGGGGGAGAGGATGTTCAGAGGTATGATTGGGGAGGGGTGGGGCGGGGGGGTTGGTGGGTTTGTTTTTTTACTCAAGTAGATTAAAGTTTAGTTAAGACTGGTGGATGCCGCTCTGTTGTTGCAACTGTATTGTACACTGCTCTGTCTATCTTGTCGTAGTGGGTGGTTGGCGGGTGCTCTGCTGTGGTTTGCTCCTTCTTTCCTATCAAACATCTATCGTCTTGATCTCTCCTCCGTTCTTTGTCTTTGTTACTCTGTTGTAATACCTCTAATCTTCGGCACTTATATTATGACCTTTCTGTGTTGCAAGTGCCATAAAACTCTTATTAAGTGGGTGGTTGGCGGGTGCTCTAGTGTGGTTTGCTACTTCTTTCCTATCTAACAACTGTCGTCCTTATCTCCCCTCCTTCTTTTTGTGTATGTTACTCTCTTGTAACACATAATCAATTTTTCGGCACTTATATGACATAATTGTGTTGCAAGTGCCGTAAAACTCTTACTAAAACTAAAAACTCCTACTAAAACTAAAACTATCTTGTCTTCCTTCTTCCGTGCACTATATGTATGGCGGTTTTAGCGCCGATGTGCTTCTTTTTTTACTCACACTCAAAACAGTATTATGTGAGTTGTTCTTGAGATGATACATTCCTTTTGAGCTGCTAGGGCTGATTATGTGACTTTTTTCTCTCTTAATGAATGCTACACACGAGTAGAGAAAATGTTTGGATTTTGCGTTAGGACCCCATGCAGTGTTTTGCTTTGATTTTTCTTTGTGACATAACGCAATTCTCGTACCGGGTATTGAGAGAAATGTAAACCTTCACTATACATATTTCTGCTGTGTTTTCGCTCACTATTTTTCTCCTCTTCACACCGTGTTTCTGTACGTTTTATCATGGGTTATGCATACGATGATTTGTGTGGGTGGTTGGCGGGTACTCTGCTGTGGTTTTACTCTGTCTGTACTGTCAAACAACTATCCACCTTATCTCTCCTCCTTCTTTGTTTTGTGTATGTTACACTCTTTTAATACTTTTGGTCTTTATCACTTAGGGTTTTTTTTTTATAGTTGTAGTAGAGGTTTTACGGCGCTCACAACTGCATAAGGTCACATGAGAGCCAGAAGATTAGAGGTGTTACAAGGGAGTAAGAAACACAAAAAAGGAGGGGAGATAGAGACGATAGATGTTTCATGGGAAAGAAGAAGCAAACCACACCAGAGCACCCGCCAACCACCCGCCTTTATCACTTATATGACCTGATTGTATTACAAATGCTGTAAAACTTTTACTTTTAAAAATCATTTTATTTTTATCATTCTTATCAGGAGGGCACCACTCCCTTGATTCTCGCTGCTGCCAACAACAATTTGAGCTGTGTGAAAGAACTGCTAGAACAGGGCGCCGATCCCAATGCCAGAAGATTGGTGAGTTGGAATTGCTGGCCAGGAATATATTATAATCAAGAACAGCCTTTCTGTCTGTTTTATACATGTCTGTGCTCTCTTAAAGAATGGGATTTTTTTTTTTAAAGAACATTTTCTGAATTTGACCTTTTGATATAATGATGTTTCTTCTGTTAAGATCTTATGTTGTAGTTTCTCTCTTGAAGAAGGCAAAATGGGCTAAAATAATCAAGCACTGTCTGTGGTGTAATGATAAAGCTCTTTGCCTTGCACGCAGAATAAATGAGTTCAGTTCCCAAACAGGTTATTTGTTTCATAAAATATCTCCATCTTTCTGCTGGGATTTTGCGTCCCACTCGGTCCAGGTTGGCCTTGACTTGCGAGGCTGGAGCAGCCCATCTTTTAATGACTAAATTTTCTCGATGTAGGTGTAAAATATTTGAAATGGGAAATAGCTCTCAAGTGGTCCTGAGATATTACAGTAGAGGGACAGAATGACAGTTGTTTTTTAACCGTCTCTTATAGGTCAAACATTTTCCCAAGTTGACACCTCTGCATATCACGACCTCGGTGCTTTCTTGTCCTTTCTCCAATTTTTTTAAACACTGAAAATGTGACTTCTTCCTTAGCTCACTCTTTGTTGTCGACTGTTTTCACTGTTATTAAAAATGGAGATAGGACAAGAAAGCACCGAGATCGCGATATGATGTCTTGACGTCTTTGACCCACTTTCGTTTTTTTGTTTCTGTCACCAGACAGGTACATGTGCTCTGTTCTTCGCTGCCCAGGGTGGCTTCATTGACGTGGTCAAAATTCTGTTGGAGCACAGCGCAAATGTTGACCTCGCCAGTTTTGTGAGTAAAACAGGCATATATAATATAATACCTTTCATGTTAAAACAAATTGCTTTAGAATTTATGTGACATATCAACGACTCAGTGTGAGACAATGTCAAAAATCACTCTTCAAAATTATGTATAGGTCGGTTATATTTCTGCAAACACTCGGGAAAATAAACTTGAACTCTATTTCTACGAACGGTTTATGTTCTCGAGATTTGTTGGTTATTTGCGAATGGAGTGGCCTGTGCGTGCGCGAGCTTGCGTGTGTGTGAGAGAGTGTGTGTATGTGTGTGTGTAAGGTGTGAACGGGTTGGGGGGGGGTGGGGGGGGCGTGAAGGGATTTTTTTTTTCCGTTCACATGAAGGATTTTACTTTTTGCTTTAGGGGTGACTAAATGCAAAATAGGTACTGCCAAAGTCAAGCAGTCTTGTTTTCTCGCAGTACTTTTTGAAGGCATTTTCAAATGAGGTACGTATTGTCCAGGAACGTTGCCCCTACCACTATTGAAGTATCTGAATATTCAGATTTTAAAAATCTCTAGCTCTAGAAATTGAATTTGATGCAAAAAATGCTTCCTCCCAGTCCTCGCAGAATGGCAGAATGAAAGATGACGCAGAAATAGTCTCAAATAACACAAAAATGTCAAAAATGGAAGCCGTTCGGAGAAATAGAGGTCAAGTTTTTTTTCCCGAGCGTTCGGAGAAATGTTCACCTCGTTGTATATATATGGTGGAGTCTTACACTTAACAGTTGATTTGTCATTATTTCCATTTGTAAAGGTTTATTCGTTTTATCTTTTTGCATCACCCGGAATGATTTTTTGACATTCTGAAACATTGTAAGCATCCTGTTAAGTATTCACTACTCAGCTCAAGATGCATTGTCATTGATACAATTGCTCCAACACCAATACACAAAGAGAGTATCAATTTCTGAACTAGGTTAGCCACCACCTTGTTTGAATTCCCAACAGTGTGTTCTTGAACTTACGTTGTGTCCAAATGATAGGAAATTTTATCATTTTTTTTCTTCTCTGTGACTGTCCAGGACGGAGGCACTCCGCTGTTTGTGGCCTGCCAGTGCAACCACCAGGACGTCGTGGCAGAACTGCTGGCTGGAGGAGCCGACGTTCACGCCCAGATGATCGACGGGGCTACCTCCCTCTTCATCACGGCACAGAATGGACACGCAGACCTCCTCGACTTCCTCATCGCCAAAGGAGCTGATCCCAACTTGAAGAGAAAAGTAAGGCCCCTTCAGTGGATTTGAATAATGATAATTATAATTTGGTACAATAATTGCATTTATATTGTCGCTGTCGCAAGCAATCCACTCCAGTCCAAATTTTGAGAATTTTTTATTTTTACGCCTTGCCAAAGCTCTATCAAAGATGCACCTTTCAATAAAACCAAAGTGCAGCTTAATCAACTTAATGGTATGGTCAAGGCTTACAATTTTCTTGCTTGTCATGATTCCTGATAGAAACAACCAACCCAAAAACTATTCCTGTGTCTCTTGTGTAAAAAGTACACAAACGGACTTAAGTGGATTTCTTGTGACACCAGTGATATACCCGGTAGTGCTTATTCACACTCAACAGTATCTCTAAGCACTTTACATCTATTATTACCCCATCAGGCCCTAGAACATTCAAAAACATTCTCGACTTCCCCCTAAGCTTAGAGTACAAGCTGCGGATCTCACACTCTCAAACACTAACATACTTACAAGATCTTTCAGTCTACAGCTGGGTACCCATTCCCACCTGGGTGAAGTGGGGAAATTTCATGTAAAATACCTTTCTCAAGGACAGAACCCCAGGCCCCTGAGGGGATTTGAATTCTCGACCTTATGGTTGCGAGTACGAGAAAGAAAAGAAGTAGGACCTACCAGTGGTGTCCTCTGACCACAAGCAACATGCATGCTCAAGTGTATATATGTGTGGTTTATGCTTTCTTGTACTGTCTCTATTGTCTCTTCCTTTCTTTCTTTGTCTCTTCTTTTGTATTAGCACCTTTTCAAGTGTTTTTCCTTCCTAATGGCTCATTTATATCCTATAGCTCAATATACCTGACTTGTATAATAGAAAAGTCTTTCAAGTGAATAATTTTTAGATGCAGTGAAATCCACTTAAAGCAAACACGGTTAATCCGAAAACAACTGTAAACTGAAAGAAAATTGATTCTCGATTTTTTTGGTCGTAGCTATTTGAGCCATCTCTCTGAACCAAAAACACAGCTGTCCCAAAATAATCTGGTAATCCTAGAGATTTCGTTGTAACACATTTGTCTGTGGAGCATGTTGACCTTCATTCATGATATCCTGAAACTAATTTCATTGACGAAAAAAAAATATGAGAATGGGTTTTTGGCGGGTGCTCTGGTGTGGTCTGCTTCTTCTTTCCTATCAAACATGTATCGTCCTTATCCCCCCTCCTTCTTTTTTGTGTTTGTTATTCTCTTGTAACACCTCTAATCTTCGGCACTTATATGACCTTATTGTGTTGCAAATGCCATAAAACACTTACTAAAACTAAAAAACTAAAAAAAACTATTCTCCTTACTTGTCACTGCGTTGTCCCTCCAGGATCTGGCGAGCCCCCTTTGGATAGCGGCTCAGATGGGCCACACGAGCGCTGTGAGGACGCTGCTGAACGCAGGCGCCCAGGTGGATGCTGTGAGAGAGGTGAGGAGGGACGTCGTCACGGTGGGAACTTAACCACCAAAGTCATTGATTGTGTTAGGTTTTATTATCCTTTCAACACTTTTAGGTCATTTAAGAGACGGGCCTGTGAATTTAATGTCCATCTCTGATGGGACCGAGCCAGATGGGTGCAGAGCCTAAAAAACTCCCCCAAAACAATCCTAGTTCAAAATGCCTCCTTGGGGATTCAAGCTAGAGCCATCCGCGTCATCATTCAGCATGATACAATGGGCCCTTGCCTAAGTCATATTCTATTGTTTTGAGAAAAAAAAAATTAAAAAAGAGTAGTACATACTTAAGTCAACATTATGAATTAGGGAAAATGTCTCAATAATTGGATATTTAGTACATGGAACAGAACTCATTTGTATTGAGGACTCGAAACAAATAACAGGCATTTTTACCCTACCAGTAACAAGGAACGGGGAAAAGCGGACTTGGGCAGTTTTGTTATTACCATGCTGAATGTTTGGCTTCCAACATTGGGAGATGTTAGATGGGAAAGCACATGAAGGCACTGCTACTGTTCCACACAAATTGGCATAAAGTTTTAAAGCCAGGAATTAGAATTCCATTTAACAGCTGACCTTGTCCATCAGAAAGTTTTCAGCTTTAGTCTGTGTGCAGAGAGGCTCAAAGTGGGGAGTTTGTGCTCATAAATTTTATACGGGCTAACAAATGTTTGAGTAGTACTTGAACACACCTGTGTAGCTGCATTGTGGGTAAAAGGTGTATTGACAAAGACAGCTTTTTCATTTTTCATTTCTTCAGTGATTGTTTCTTATTGAGTTGGAAAATATCTTTGCAGTAATTTTGCTCTATCTTTTAGTTTTCATAGTTATTTTTGTGAGATTTTCAATAGAACAATGTAACTGTCAGAGAACAGTTTTGTCTGGTAAGTAAGATTTACTTGATTAGAACTAAATATGCAAATGAATACACTGATCTGTACACCGATGCTGTAATGATACATCATTTCTCTCCTCTCCCGTCTCCCATTTTCCGGCCGTGTGTGTAGGACGGTGCGACCCCATTGTTCAAGGCGTGTCACAAGGGACATTTGGACACCATCTCAGAACTGCTCAAACACAAGCCAGAGTTGGGAGTCTTAAAGGTTTGAACTGCTCTGCATTTAAATGGTTCTATGTGTATTTCTAGCGTGGTGACCATTTTTACATTTAGACCACACAGAGATAATCAAGTGGATCGTTCACTCAGATGGATTTTTAAGGACTGTCACTACATGAGTGAGAGTGAAAGCAAGATAGAGCCTGTAACAAGGGTGAACTCACGAAACAAACAGGAGACAGGTCACATGATACATGGAGAGATTTCTCCTTAAAAATTATAACTATTTCATTACCTAGTTTAGTGTCATTTATAATTGTCCATTCAGTGTTCTTGATTGCCATGTGTCGTTAAATATGCCTTCAGAGTTGTTGTTTTTTTTATAAGCCACAGAACAGTTTCCCACTCAACCTGTCATGAATGAAAGTAGGATAAGCTGTCTTTTCAAAGGGTATAAGATTGCCCCTGCCAAAACGGAGAATCAAACTTGTAGCCTTTTTAACAGCCATTCTAACTCCTCACTGCTCAACTGGGACACATACTGAACAAACAGCATCTGCTCATGCTACTGTGACCTCTTTTTCTTCTCAATTTCTACTTGTGGTAACTCTCTCGGCATTTCATCTTAGTGGGGTTGCGTCTAAAAATATCGAGTTTCCTCGTTTAATATTATTAAAACATCTGAAGATAAATATAAAGTGATAAATGTGAGGCATCGTGGTGGAAGTGTTTGGGTATATGGAGTTATTGATACCGTTATAAAGCTTGTTCATTTGTCTTACTTGTGATATAAAAAAAAATACCCATCTAACTTGAACAGAAGTCAAGATTTGCAATTGAAGGAGGTGGGGGTCGCCTGATTTCAGAGGATAAATTAGCGAGAAAATGGCCATCAAAGTCTGGTGAGAGCTTGAGAGACTTTGGAAGCAAATAATTTACATTTTTTGTGCCTTTTATCAACATTTTGTCACTGAAATCTTCTCAGAAATGTGTTTTTCAATAGATATAAAAGGTGTTGAACCAAAAAACAAAAATTTGAAAAAAATCGCAAAACCCGCGGAAAAATGCAGATTTCTTTGATTTTATTATCTTGACAAGCGCCTGATTTCGCCACGCCGCCTCACAAATCATTTCAAAATTGATGACTTTCAGAATTGTTGTTTTTTAAATAATGCCTAAGGATTAGAGCTATGAATCATCAGCCATTCTAGTGTGGTCACAGTTGTTCAAGTGTGGTCACTTTCGTCTTGTCCACTTTTCAGAATGGTGAGACGGTGCTCCACGCAGCTGCTTTGTTTGGTCACCTCAAGGCTGTGCGCATTCTGCTGAGGGCGGGGGTCAACAAAGAGGTCAAGAACAAGGTGAGAATCTAGAATTTTCTCATCACCTCTTGACAATCTTTGTTAAATGATCTATGCATTCCTGAAAACTTTAAAAATGTTCTTGTTTGGATTGGGTTTTGTTTTTTTCTATTTAATATTTTTGTGGACAATAACCTCGGGAGAACATTGTTATGGGGGGGTTTTTTGGTTGGATTTTTTTGGGGGGGGGGGGGGTTGATTAGTATTTCCAAGGAGTAAACTCTGGAGAGAGCACCTTTTGTTTTGGTGTTTTTTTAATTGATATTTTTCTGAATTGTCCATCGGTTGAACCCTGTTTTATTTGTTTGTTATCCTAGGAGGGTCAGACGGCTTCAGATCTTGCCACAGAAGCTGGATACGATTTCATTTCGTCTTACATCACAAGCTTTGACAAAAGTAAAGACGAATTGGACGGGCAAAGCTTAGATGCCAGTGTTGCTGATGAATAACCTCTCAGATCTTCTGTTATACTGGTGTGTTGTGATGTGCAAGTGAATTACGTGCGCCAATTCGTAAATTATGATGTTTATGTTAGACAAATTAATTGTATGTGTGCTTAGCTCTGAAAGATATTTTCCAAACTGATGTAAACTTGCTGTTTAAAATCAAAATATTTCTGTGGCTCCTCATAAGCTTTTATTGTTTGGGCTTTTTCAATTTAATTTTTTTTTTTTTCCCCCTTACCAATCAAAACCTTAAAAGCGCCTGAACCATGGCAATGTTTTTGTTGAGAATAGTATTTCAGATACCTTTTACATTATCAGCAGTGTGAAATAAGGCAATCAAGTTTCATATGAATGAATGAGATTGAAAGCAAAATGTAGTGGTTATTCTTTACCCACTTATAATCCTATCTTTTATTACACTTTAACCTCTTCAAATGAATGAAGCTCAGAGTAATATCTGTAGCCCTAGAAATTCAAGATGCCTGGGTCTTATATTTCTCTTTCCTCTCATATTTAGTAAGTTTAGTAAGAATTATACGGCACTCAAAACTGCATATGGTCATATGGGTGCGCTCCTTTCATATTTACATAGGTATACTGTTGTCTGTGATGTATAGGTTGGAGTCCTCACCTTGCACACATAGTCTGAGAGATGCATATTTATTGTGAAGATGAGGTCTTCAGTTTTTTTTGTATCGAAATGTCTTCCATCCTAGAATTTTCTGTATGATTCTTTAATGTCAAAGTCAACAAAGCCATACTTATTTTGTAAGTTGTGCTCTCTGAGATATCAGCAAGCCATGTTGGCTGGGTTGCACAGCTGGTAGGTCCTAGTTCTTTTGTTTCCCTCCGGTGTTTCTATTTAATCTGTGTTTCCTTTTCCCTGCACTGAATGACTGTTTTTGAGTCAATATGCTTCTCTTTACTCGAACAAAAAAAAACCCCAGAGATCATCCTGTTAATTATGACATTTCACAAAACTCATAAACGCGAAATTCTCATCAGCAACAGCTGTGAGCCTACTGGTAATACCGATACTTCAGTTACGGCAACATTAACAGTAGGTTGTTCGAAAAAATGTGGAAGATGCGGATCATTTGAAGGGTTCCTGAGACAAATCTGGGCATTTCTGAAAAACTCTATCCACTCCATAATCTTATGATCAGAATTGTATGGAGAATATGTGTTTTTTTTCTCAAAGTGCACTCTGTCATTAAAATTTGATACCTAGTATGGTAAAATTGCATTTTGTTTATATTTTTTTTATCTTGGAAAAAGTGTTGGTTTTTTTTTTCATTTTTCTCACTTTTGTAGTTAATGGATATAGTACATTAGTCATGGAGCCCTTCATTTGCTTGTGAAGGAGATTACAGCTGTTACTTAAATGGAGAGGTGTTTATTTTCTGCAGTTTCTTTTCTGTACAAAAATGCATTCTCACTGACATCAGCTTGAACCTTGTGCTGACAATGTTAAGAAATATTTTTTTAATGAAAATGGAAGAGCAGAAGTTTAGTTCTGAATAGTTTGCTTCCTGATTAGCTCATAAGGCACTGCAGTTCCCCCTAGTCATATAGTGTAGTGTTGTCCCTTTAATTAAAAAAAATTATCCAATGATTACTCTATAGTTTAAGTGTATGATTGATATTATAGCCGTTCTAATTTGCCAGTGTTGCCTGATTTTTTATTAGTATTGCAACTACTCCCAGTAGCATTAAATATTTATTTTATTGCATCTTTAATGTCGGATATGTTATACATGGGAACTCCTAATATCATTTTCACCCTCACTCATTGAACATGTGTATGTTGAGGAGGCTTGATCTTATGTTGTTTATCATTATCATTCTCATTCATTTTCTCCTTTTTTATTTTTATTTCAGAGTAAAATTTGACAAAATGAAGTGGTAATCCATATATCATCATGACTGGGTCAGTGTAAAGAATACAGCTAGCGTTTGCGATGTTCATTTGACAGTGTTTAGTTGCAGTCTGGAACTGTAGATATTCCACTGTCGTGTATACTGTCTCAGGGGAGGGAACTGGAGGATTATTATTGTGCACAGGATAAAGTTAATAGCCTTTACAGTATTCTGTCCCCGTCGTTTTATGCAAGAAAAATTCAGAAATTATGCAAACTGAGCCTAAAAATGTGAAATTATGCGATTCTGTTAATTTTAACAAAGAATGATAAAGGAAAATAATCAGAAATTAAGCAAAAAATGATCAAATTTTGCTCAATTATGCTGGGTGCATAATACCACGGGGACAGAGTAATGGAAGTGTATAAAGAGCTGTTGAACCTCGACAATGCATCTTAGTACCAGTAGTATTTCATTTTTTCTTTTACTTTTATGATGTATTTATGACAAGATGATGCAACAGTGGTAGACAGTTTGTGTTATAGAGTTTTGCACCTTGGCTTAGGTTGTAATGTTGTACAACCACATCTGTTGTACTTGGAGTCTTTTCCGCTTAGTTACAAAATTCGCACAGTTTTGCTTGATTCTTTAAAGCTTGAAACAATTCTGCTTTGTACGGTATACCTTTGCTTGTGTCTTCCTCTATAAGTTTGATTTTCCTAATGCTAATAGAAGATATTACGCTGTACAGTTTGTTATTGAGGAATGTCATGCAGGCTTTTATAACCATCAGCATGATGCGGAAATAGAATCTGTCATTTCTCAATGTTTTTGAATTGATAAAAGAATCCTTAATTTCGTGTCTTTTTCAGATTCTGGACATGATGGGTGATGATTTTACACTGTTTTATACTAGGGTGCAGGCCAGGCTCAAAGGAGTGCCATGGTTTCTTAGTTTGATTTTGGCCTAACGTTTCTCTGACATTTCTGCTATTATTGCCGGAGTTTGACTTTTTTTATTGACAATATTGCACTATACAATTCGCTGTAGATTTTTCTTAAGGTTACGAAATGTCATAAGTTACCTCTCTTGAATTTCTCATACTTTTTTTTTTCTCTTTTGGCCCTTGTAAACAACCTCAAAGTTCTGTCCCTGTGGTTTTATGCAAAACAAATTCTGAAATTATGCTAACTGAGCCCAAAAATGTGAATTTATGCGATTCTGTTAATTTAAACAAAGTATGATAAAGGAAAATAATCAGAAATTATTCAAAAAATGATCAAATTTTGATGAATTATGCGGGGCACATAAAACCACGCGGACAGAAAGTTGTACATTGTTATAAACAACCTCAAAGTTGTATATTATTCACGCCAGTAGTATCGTACAGCAAATATGTCTCTCCCATAATACTTTCTCTGCTCTTCCCTTGGACACAACAGTATGTGCAAATTTTACTTAAAACCTTGAAGGCTGTGATTTTTTATCGCTCTCTTGGCTGTTCTGTTTGTGACTGTTCTCATCACAATTTTCTGTAATTTTCGAAGAATGCTGAGCTTGGAGTCTTTTTATTGTTTGTCTCCAAGCCTTTGTACAGTACAGAAAGACCTTGAAGTCAAGCTATTGGAGAAAGGGTTAAGGGTTTTTTATTTTACTGAGAAAAACGTAGGGGGAGGCATAGCAAACTGCGTGAAAACCATTTTATTCAAAGACAGAACTTTGAAATAGCACCCAGTTTCTTTGAAGTTTGCTGCTGACTGATAGCATCATGCTGTATTTAGAAGGGAAACAAATTGTTACTTGGGAAGGAAAATTACTTTGTGGACTCCCTTAAATCTTGATTTTCCTTAATTTCGTCATCTTTCACTTACAAACTTATCAGCATCAGCAAGGTAAGATTTCGGCATGAGTATAAACTTATATATGTACACTGTTTCCCATTCAGTCTTTACTTACCTTCAAAGAGACAGAAGTTACAGCTGATGACTTTGTATTCTTTGGAAGACGGAAGGAGACTTGGTTGACACAACCTTCCAGTTTGACCTACAAAGTTGCAGCTTCGTTTTCTTTTTATTTCTTTGAAATTACACAGGCCTAGTGAGGATGCCACTGAGCGATTTCATTTTTGCCCTACCTCTATGTTGTCCCCAGCCTGTTGTCTGTCTGTAGCTTGTTTTTGGCTGCAAAATGAAATTTTCTTTGACTTACGAGAAAACCTGAAGCCAGTCTCATCAAAAGATGTTTTTGCCAATGGAGTGTCTTGTTTTATTTATTTATTCACTTACTATTTCGATGGTGGTACCATCAGGAATAGAACCTGCTCTTCGATTTCGAAATTGTGTTTGTTTTATGTGGCTATTTTTGTGGTATACTGCAGGAGAAAGAGTCTAAACAAGTTGTAGGAATATGTCTGAACCTGTGATGTTTTGGAATGGAGGATAGAGGGGGGTGGACGGAGAGGAGGCTGCCATTTCCATCGCTGTAATTTGTTAGCAAGGTTTTGTTCACCACTTTCGCAAAATTGATTCCACTACAGCAATTACTATAATATCAAAACTGTCTTTGTAATGTTTATTTGCTAGGTGAGGTTAACCATGTCTCTTTGATTCTAGCAAAAATGTACCTACACAAAGATTCTCAGGAATTGTAGTTTTGATCTTGTATTTTTATTATTTTCTCTATTTACCTGTTTTTTTGAGTGCATGAATAGTCTTTGTGTACATTTTATGTAACCGTCATGCAGAGAATTTGTGCACAACATTAATAGTTTTATTTAGTTTTGTAGTCTTGTTTGCCCCCTCCAGTTTTCTGTTTTGGAGTGAACATTTATATCAAAGCGTCTGAGTGCTTTTAAAGCTTCAGTTTTTTTCTCCGGACATTTGTTTGCATTACCTTTAGATTTTTCTGACACTGCTGTTAATGTTAGCTGTTTTTGCCACAGGCAATTTGAAACCAAATGAATACATTGTTACTGAATTGGTGGAGAGTGGATGAAGCCCAGCCTATGTTGCCGCCTGTGTTGCTTAGCATTAGCAAAGACTACGCACTATTTGCTCATTTGCAAGTTGACTGAGGAGATGCTCCAATGTAGCGTTATAAAAATGTTATTTACTTTCGTGCTGCAGCGACATGACTGTCTTCCACATGTTGTTGTTTCAGAATTGTACGCTTGTTAATTTTTGTCATAGTTTGTTTTTTTAATTTGCGCTTTTATGTGGATTGTTTCTCTTGAAGGGCTCGTTGTTTTATGCTTTCAAAAAGAGAATCAAATAGCTTTTCAGCATGCTTGAACTTGAAGCAAAAATAGAAACTCAGATGTGCGATCACTGCATATAGACAGTAGATATGAATGCTACGATGCTGTTGTGGCAAAGACAATCAAGAGAAGTGTCAGGGGGTGAACTTTTTGTGAAATCAGCAATTTTGATATACAAGACACATGGATTATTTGAATTCTTTTTTCAAAAATATTACTGTTTTGGATGGTCCTGTTCCCTTGAATTTACACAAGGTAAAGCATAGAATTGCTGTGAAGGCTGTGACGTGGCTGTGGGAAGCCCGAGCTAAAAGTAAATGATATATAATATGCGGCAATGACCGTCTTTAAAACAAACTCGGGGGGATGAAGTCACATGAAAAAGGACTGGCTGTGGGTGGTTGGTGGGTTTTCTGGTGTGGTTTGCTTCTTCTTTCCTATGAAACGTCTGTCATCTTTATCTCCCCTCCTTCTTTTTTGTATTTGTTACTCCCTTGTAACACATCTAATCTTCGGCACTTATATGACCTTATTGTGCTGCAAGTGCCGTAAAACTCTTTCGAAAAAAAATAAATCTGGCTCATCACTTTTCAAAACTTCAAAGCAAGTTGAAAGAATTGAACTGCTCTGAACGAAAAGAAAAAAAGAAATTCTTGTAGCGGATATGTAGCAGTTGCTCCATACTCAAGTGCGTACATTTTTATTAGCCTGTGAACAATTCTGTCTAGTGATTTCACTATTGTTGGAGCTGTTTGCCGTGAGAGTGTGTTTAGTCGCGTGTCACTCAGTGATATGCCTTTGTATTTGATGATGGTGCTTTTGAAGGTTCAGAAGAGCAATAAAATACCCATTTTTGGTTGGTTACTGTATGTCAAATCTTTTCTTACTGGAGATTTGATGGAGAATGTGTTTTCAATTTTATCAATATTAAAGCAGTGGTGCTTTGTGCAGTAGTTTATTTCTATTTTTTGTGTGAAAAACTTTTTTATTTTGAGGGAATTTACTGATATGTGGAACACAGGTGAGCCTGTGTTAGTTCTTCAATATTAATTTGACCTTAGTTCTGTGTCAAATTGTTTAGACTGCCGCTTTTGCAAAACCACTGGTATGAGTAACGTCTTATGACTTTTCCTCATTTGGAGCGTGTTGTATTCTTATCACGTTACACAACAATATATGTGAGGCATCATTGTAAAATCAGGCCCTGGTCAAAAATCGGCATTTTTATGGACGCTGGGGCAATTTATTTTTTTTTGGCTCAACATCTTCAACGTCCATTTCAAAACACATTCGTGTGTAGATTTTACTGAAAAATGTTCATCAAAGGCACAAAAGATGTAAATTTGCATTTTCCAAGGACTCTCAAGCCTTGGTGGTCACCAAACTTTGTCGATCATTTTCTCGCTAATTTTACTTCTGAAACCAAACAACACCATCGCCTTCATTTGCAAATATCTCAACTCCAATTCAAGATAGATAAATACTTTTTTCACCAAAGGCGAAACAAATGAACGATCTTTTCGGTGGTGTAAATAATGCCACATCCCCAAAAATTGACGAGTGCCTAATTTCACCATCATGCCTCACATACACACAATGTTTTGCACATCATTGTCTTGTATGACATAACACTGAGACATTTTCTGCCCCAATTGTTATGTCCTGTTGTACTAATTTGAAAGAAATATTTAACACACATGTCTTCGATAAAGACTTAAATGATAGACTTGGATGTTTTTAATTTTCTTTAACCCTAGTTTTGAGTGAAAGTGAGTTAGCCTATAAATAATTAATATTTCATATTTTCTACTGTAAGAGATATTGATTGACATGTTTTGCTGATTGTCCAGTTGTTTGTGACGTAACTGTGGAAACAGGGTATTTCAGACACTTTTTGTTTGCTTTTTTTGTTCCTTAAAAAAATATACGGTCTACATTTTCAAGGCTTTCGTCCATTTGTGAAGATCTTAACTCGTGCTGTGTTCCTCATGAGATGATTAAAGTGATAGAGTCAGACTTTAAAGAAAATTGTTTAAAATTTTTGTCTTCACTTCTCACTCTACTTTGGACGTCTTTTTATTCTAAAATATGTGAAATGGGTCTCTCTTGCCTAGAAGTTTCAAGTATGACAATGGAATTTTCAAAGTATATTTTCCGAAAAAGGTAACTGCTTGGATTCTAAAAAAGACAGTAAAAGTGCTAATCTGTCCTTTTGTGGGTGATTTTTTTTGTAGTTTATTCATCATATAATATTTATACCTTTGGAATGTTGGCCTCAACATCCATGCCACCTACTTTGAGCGCTGTACTTACGCCATCAAAGACCTTTTTTGTTACATATTGTGGGTCTGAATGGATGAGCTACAGTTTCTAATTTCTAACAAGGAGGAGGCATTTTTATTTCTTATATACAAGTTTTGTGCCAGCTAGGAAAGTAAGAAAAAACAGAAATGTGTTAAGTAGATTAATACCATAAATTCTAGCAAGTTTGGTGAATTTGATGGTCTTGTGTCACTAGATGTTTTTCTTTCTTTCTTTTTCCTAAAAAAATGTGTTGATTCTACAAGTATGACCCAGTTTTTAGAATATATTTTTTATTTGCTTTTTCTATTTGACGTACAGGTTTGCAAATTTGTAGTGTTTTAGTCATTGTGCATATTTTACTCATTTGTGGAATTGTTATTTCATCTTTGGTATAGCAAAGCTTTTGAACATCTGTGTATAGATTCAGAAAAGATTTCCTTTTTGTCATCGCGAGATTAAAGTCTTGTAGTCCCACTGTGGGTTCATAAAGAGTTACAGGTTGCCATTTTTGGAAACAACAGGAAACGTATACTTTGATTCAGCCTGTTGGGTCACAATACCTGAAGCTTTGCTCATCGGATGATCATATTTTGTAGGTAAATGTCTGTTGACCACCCTCCTTTTTATTTGTTTCCACTCACATCATTTAGCTTGCTCTTAAATTACGTTCTCCACTAATTGATTTATTTCATGTAATGTTTTATTTGGTTGCTTTTAAGGACAAGCGGGCTGACCCAGATTCCGGGGGTTTCCAGAAATCTTGACCAACACCAAAAAATGGGCATTGCCCTACCTATAGGAGAAGTTTGGTTTCATTGGTGTGTATATTTGTTTGGTTATAGAGAAAACTCTCCTTGTCTTTTAAAGAAAGTGAACAAGGGACAAAAACTTTTCCTTTGATTTTCTCAAACAGCATTTTTCAGGATAGCCACCTTGTACTTAAAAGCGACCATTTAAACTAAAGGCTAGAGAAAAATTCTACTTTGGTATTTAAATTGTGCTGGTAAGGATAACGCACTCTACTGATTAAGTTTAGAATATAATGTTATGGTCATTGTTCTCTCATGCGCTAGCATTCACAACGAAGTCTGTTATATACCTCACCATGGGCTGTTATCTTGAAATTTGGCACAGTAGAATCAAGCACAAGAAAATCTTGTTTTAATTTTACTTTAGCTGTACATTCTGGTATAAAGTGTGATTGAACTTATGCTATGTTGTCACACTCCTACAATAAATGCACTTGTCAGGTTTCTTGGTTTACTTCAGTGGGGAAAAAAAATCTGTCTAGCCTTTTTCACACATATCTAAATTCAGCAGAATTTATTTTCGAGAATAAAATGTAAAATGTGCCAGGATCTGGACCTTAAAGATGTATTTTATCTTATCTTTTCTTAAAATATGCTTGCAAATGACGAAGATTATGAAGTTTTAAGATAGTTATCCTTTTGTCTGGAATTGCTCTAAAAGTGACAGTGGCATTTGTTGTATGTGTGTCATTTTCCTTCTGCCCCTGTGTTGTGAAGCTGGCAAAGTGGCAAAGCGTGTGCTTTCAACCTTCAACGTGCCCCACTCTCTCGCTTTGACCATACTTCGCTGAGGAAAGCTTATTCATGGTGCTTATATCCTTTGTGATATCTAACTTATACACTGTACCACAGAGTTATTTTACTGTAAGACTTACACATGGCTATGACATTGATGCTCTTCATATAATCTGTGGACATGCTAATAAAGGGTTTCTCCTTCAGAATGATATTATTGTGAAAAATGTGTTACATCTTTTTTTATTTGTTCTTTTTTAAAATTATAGTTTGCTCTTAGAAGATTCAGTTGTTAAATTGGTTAAGTTTTCATAAACCGTTCAACGAGTGTGCTAGACAGCTTGTACTGGGGATTTTAACCAATGGAGCTCTTGATGCCCTAGACTGGTGCACCACAAATTCACCTCAGATGCTCAAAGTACCTCACTGACTTGGTAGGAAAAACTTGTATGAACATATGATGGTCATGGACTGACCTTTACATAAAGTTTCTGTCTCCCCTTTGCTGTTGTCTGTTCTTGCTTTGCCTTCTACTTTATTATTGTTGTGTTGGTGTCCTATCACAAAGCAACAAAGGTACCTTGAATCAATAGCAGTTAGCGTAATATGTTAATGGCTGGATGTCACCACTGGTATGTTCACATATTTCTGTCTTTTCTTTCGTTCTGTTGCTTGTTGTTTTTGCCTATGAGTCGGTCTATCCTGGGGGATGGCGCGGTGTTGCCTTGTCAAGCAGTTATAACAAGGGAAATAATCTAGCAACTATTGACTATTATAATAACAGTTTCTATTAATTCCCTTTAAAAGGAAAACTTCGAGAAGAACGACAAAGGTGGAGAAAGCTTTGTCGGTGAGCTGAGACATATAATAATAATATCACTGAAGGACTTCGACAATTTTTAAAGGAGGGGATGGGGAGGTCTTCAGATTCACTGTTTAGTAAGCCCTTCAATAAGTAGACAACCCCACAAAAGAATGTTTTAAACTCTTATAATATATAGTTTTATAGCGAAGGACGGGGGCGAAAGAGTTAATTAAACAGAAAATGGCAGGCAATGAGAGACATAGCGACAAAGGATACACATGACAGACGAGCGTTTAAAAAAAAGAAAAAAAATGGGTCGCGGAAGAGAGAGAGAGGGGGGGGGGTGTACCCAGGAATGCAGAGAAAAAGGTGGAGAAGGCGATAAACAAACAAAAGCGCAAATGATAGGACTTCGACGATAAGAACTTATAGCCTATACGTAGGCTTAATTAAACTGTTAAATAGCCTTCATAATCAATACGCCAACTATATGTTAAGTTATTTTTTTAAATTGTTGTTTTGTTTTGTTTGTATCCAAAAGAATGTGCACGTATGTTTGTGCACCTGAGTATACGCGCCTGTATGTTTGTGCGTGTACGTGTGTGTGTGTGTGTGTATTGGGGGGGGGGGGGGGGGTGATTATACATTTATATATGTGAGTGTGTGCAGAAAAGAGTTTTTTGGGGGTTGTTTGTTTGTTGGTTTTTGGGGGCGGGGGTATATCATTTTTCCTTTTTTTTTTTCAGTCTCGGTGATTTCACGTAAAAGAAAAAAAATTGTTTATAGATCTAGATCTAGATTAAAATCTAGGCCTACATTATATACTATTATAGTTTCTCGATTAATTTTATATTGTTGATCAATGGTTGACAAAATGAAACATGATCGAATAGACTGACCACCACTTATTCTTTGTTTTTCGTAACATTTAACTGGCCCTTATAGTGGGTTTTTTTAAAGTTGTTGTTGTTTCAGAGTTGGGAAATTTGCGTTTGTTTCTCATGCTGATTCTGCAGTTACAATTTCGAATAGACTACAATTTCCTTTTGATAAATGAAGTTGTAATTAATTACTTTATTTACTGTCGCGTGCCACTCGCAAAACCACTAGATCTACTCCTGCCTAAGTGTAGCTTATTCTATTAGTTGTAGGTGTCATGACCATCCCGATGTCGGGTTCTTCAGTAAGGCATGAAAGGTTACAGGAGGGGGAATGTTCCAAGGCCTACGATACCTGTTTGTCCAAGGTGATCCAGTCAAAGCAGTAAGCCTGAATAGCATAGAGGTTCTGTCAGGGATAACCGGGGAAACTTTTTTTTTCAACACAATGAAAAACACGATACAACAAAAAATATTACATTGTATTCTAAAAGAGAGGGATTATTGTTAAGTTTGAAAAAATTTGTAAAGACATGTCACATTTTTAGATGAAATATGATTATTATCTGAAAATATTCGAAACATTAAAAGAACCTCATCCTTCCTTTTTTTTCGCGTTTTTTTTGTGCATAGGTCATTTCCGCTTAGAGGTCACTGCTCCCTAAAAAGGATTCTTTTGTGGGAGTTGACTGTGGTGGAGTTCTCTCTCTGTATGCCTTTCAAACAAGTTGCTACTCACACAAGTGGAGTAAATTCTGTTTTGTCTCCTCTACTGACTCATTTGTAAGTATCTTGAATTTGTTTGCATGTTTATTGTTAATTTGAATAGTGCTCTCTTGCCAGTGGTAACTGATGTCAGTCCTGTGTAGAGCGCTTGGGGGAGAGTTGCTCCTGGCATTCCCAGGTGTGTGTGTGTGTGCTGGGTTTGAGCCTGCCTGTGTAAAGGGTCTCTACACAGTGAACCTCCTTGTGATCACCCGGTTGAGTCCCCGGTCTTATCTACACATGCATCTTCTCGTGAATATGATGCGGCTGTGTAAGGAGGTGGAAAATAATTCAAATTCTTGCTTTTTATTAATCATATCCGCACGTCGTGTTTTATTATCGTATCCATGACATAGCCATAGGATAGAGGCCGTGGGGAACTGTGTACTCTGTGTCACCACTTTCCAGAGAGAGGAAATTACTCGTTAATCCGATCTGTACGCTAAATAGCGGCTTTGCATGCATAGCAGTTGACTGTCAAAATGATTTCTTGAAAATACTGAAAGTTTCAAAGATATCGTCAATAGATTCTAGACTAGATCTAGATCTACAACAGGGAACTGCTGCTTTTTCTTTCCTGATCCTTACTATTGTCATTTTCCTCTACTTCTTTTGTATATTTGTCACTGCTCTCTTGTGACCTGCTATTTTCGGGGTGCCTTGATAGTCGAAACAGACCTTGTGCTGTTGAAGCTAGAGAGGTGAGCAGTCTAAGTCTGATTCCCTGTAAAGACTTCTCTGTTGACACCCACCCCTTGGTGCTCAAATGACCTTATGTTATGCAGTTGCGAGCGCTGTAAAACCCTCTTTAAAAAAGAATACAACACCGGGGGTACAAAATGACCCCAGGGCGTATGGATCTAAGGGTTAAAGATGGAATAATAATTCTATCTTTTTTAGCTAAGTGATCGATGGTCCCTTTGAGGGCGATTGTTAGAATTTCCGCGTTTAATTCCGATTTGCTTTTTTCAGGGTTCTACAAAGCGAAACATGCCTGACTGATGCTATGAAAAACACAAATTGGAATTAAACGCGGGAATCTTAACAATCGCCCCTCTGAGTTCGAGGGCTTTGCTACTTCAGTTTCAGTCTGTTATAAAATCCAATCATGAATTTTTTTTAATGTTGTCCTCTGCCTCTGGTGATCCCATTGCATTTCTAAATAAATTTATTAGATTCAACTCTTCTAGATAATTTATAATATATTAATGTAAGATTCTGTACTGACGTACTGTAACTGGCATTGTCTTCAGAGATCTAAGAAGAGATTCTGATTCCTTGACCCAGTGCAGTTTTCTACTTTCACTCCCTCCAATCTCATACTGAGACTGAGGTAATGTCCGTATAGCAAAGCACTTTTCTAATTTTCTCAGTTTCTGTTTCATTTTTAAATCCTTTCACACACGAGTTTGGTGGTTTGACCTCCAAAAGCAGTTCATCTTCTGACATGTTGAAGTGAAAGTAAAAATTTGCCATTCACTGAGTCCTTATTTTACAGTAGAACTTCTAAGTGCATTAATATTAAGAAGAGAGGAATTGTTTGCTTTCATCTTTTAATTTGTCTTCTAACGAATCCTTTTTTTCCGTTTCTTTATCTTGAAATATATAGAGTTCCAAGCTATTGTATTTCCTTCCTTACACCTTACATTCCTGAGTCATTGTCTGATATTAATATAAGATCATAAACTTGACACCCAATTAAATGGAATAGGAGAACCCATCACATTCTGAGAGGAAAGATTGTGGTGCGGCTGTTTCACTCGCATGGGGTGTGGACCGACAAGAACTTAAGCTGACATTTCATATGCCCGAAAAACCGATGCGAACTTCGGGTGCGAACTTCGGGTGCGAATTTCGCTTGCGAATTATTTTTTTCGCACCAACGTTTTCGTCATTGGGTGAATCCATATACCGGAATTTCGCATGGCCGAGTCCGAAATTCGCATGCGAAGATTTTGTTTCGCACGAGGGAGCGAAACTTTTTTCTTCGCATGCGAATTCTTCGTGAAGTGGGCGGGGCTTATTTCCCGCCAAATCTACTTCAAAGGAACGAAGCAGCATAGAACATAATAGAAGCACTAGATAAGTGGGGAAAACGTCGAAATGTTGATTTCCTTGGTTCGAGAGAGAAGTGTTAAAACCAAGACTGAGAAGAAGTGTTTATTTTCAAGGTGGCTGTCATTTGCATGGCATCCACTTTTTTTTTTAGATTGTGGGAAACTTTCGGGAGTCTATGTAATGTATCTATGCTATCATTTATCGTTTAAATCATATAATAACTAAAAATAGCTTTTCACTTACCCCCCCCCCCTCCTTAATTAAATGCACTTGAATATAACTTCTAACATACATTAATTATAACCTTAAGATTGCTGTCTGTGCCGCAGCCACAACAGCCAGCGCTGTCGGTGATAGGACCGAAGCTTCGCAAAGAAAACGACCCAAGAAAGCAAAGCTTATGAAGGAAGGACCATCATCAAGTCTGGACAAAGCAATTTAAAGCTGCTTTTGTAGGAACAGGAGTTCTAACGGCAAAATTCTCTCGTTTTCAACGTAGAGTGCTTGCTCTGACTGAACTGGTGCCGTGATTTCAGTCAGATGACGGATACGAATTTCGCGTATATGGAAGGAGGGCTCTTTTTTCATCGCACCCGAATTTCGTACACGAAATTCGCACTCGAAGTTCGCATCGGTTTTTCGGGCATATGGAATGCCAGCTTTATTTATAATATTGTCAAAGTTTTATGGTCATCAATCATAATTCTTATAAAATACCTCACTGTTAGAATTGTATTGTTTGTAGATTTAATCAGGACATTTGGTTTTATTATGTCTTTTGTAAGTCAGGAGATTGAAAGAAAGAGCTGAGGTTTCAAGGTGTTGTAGCTGAAACACTGTTTCTCAGATTATTTTTTTTACTTCGTCTTTCACAGCTTCATGCAGTTGTTTGTTGAAGTTGCGAAACTCAAAATGATCTTACCATTTTAAAATAAGTAGTAGTAGATCTAGTGGGCCTAATATTGTAACTACCACTGTGTTTAAACTTGAGCTCCTGGAGAAAACAAGAAAACAAATTGTTGTGTTAATAGTGTTAACAGTGTATGACCAGCTCTCAAACCTGTCCGAGACAATGAACCAGTTTTTTGGGAGAAAAGTGATCATTTCAGATCTATAGGTGGTCCTCTTGGACAGTGTCATTAGAACAAAAAATTGTTGGGAAAGTGGGAAATGGTTATTTGCACAGTTGACTGACTTCAAGTGGTGGGTGTTAGAGCAGGTTCAGGTGTTCTAAACTGTAACTCTCGACTGAATGGCTCAACTGGGGAGAGGGTGAGTGGCAAGAAGAAGGTTGAAGGGTTATTAAAGTACAGGGGAAGTTTATTTTTGTTAAGGGGTCCGGGAAGAAAACTGGAAGAGAAAGGATTGGAGAGAGGGCAGAGAAAGAAACAGGAGAGGAATACATGAAGTTATTTCAACTTTGGAGAACGTGGGGTGGGAGTAAGTTACTAAGATTGAAAGAAAAGGATGCAAGATATTGAAAGATAGTATCATGAAGAATGAGAAAAGGAGATTTAAAAATGAGATGCTGAAAGTAAAAGTTCCAGCAAAGAGATGGATGAGACAAAGTGGTGAAGAATGGTTACGGAGAAAATATGTGAGATAAAAGAAGAATAAAAGAATATGAACGAGAGAAATGGAGAGAAGTAAAATGCATGGTTGAGGTGAGTGGAGAGATGTCAGATGTGTGTGTGGGGGGGGGGGGTGTATGGGTGCTGAACTTGTACATTTTTTTCTTCTTTTTTGGTGGGTTTTTTTTTTGGGGGGGGGCATTAAATTTCAGTGTTGCTTCATTCTTTTGGTTAAGAGAGAGGCAGGGGAGAGAACAGGAAAGCATGGTAAGGAGAGGAAGTTTAGAGAGTATAGTTTGCTCAGAAACAAGCAGGGGAGAATATTGACAGAAGGCAGAATGTTGAGGAAAAAAATGGAGGGAGGATCAGATGAGAGAAAGAAAAAAAAAGGGGGAAGAAGGAAAGGGAAAGAGGGTTGCATGATGGGAAAAGTGAAAAGACAAAGGGTGGAGGGTAGAGCAGAGAATGATAGAGAGGTCAAAAGTGGAGGAATCAAAAGATATTTTGTTTCATGTTGTGTTTGACTTTTCTTTTTTTCCAACAAAGATGAAATAAAAAATTATCCCAGCCGCATCTGCCCACTGTTCTTGAATCTTTCAAGTCTCTCTAATTTTATCCGGGCTACATCTTTTTCGTCTTTACAAGTGTGAGTTTGTGAGTTTCCGCACCTTGTAGAAAAGGCAGAGTCCTTGCCAAGTATCGAAATTGTGTGTGTGTGTGTGTTGGGGGGGGACTCAAGAACCGTCGAATATTTGTAACCTCCTTGGGGAAACAGCATGAATTGCTCTACGTCCGAAATAATAGGCCTATATTTTCTGTAAATCTTTTCCCTGTCCGAAGGTCAAGAGCTAGTGCAACGTTTAAGTCCCAGTCGAACACACACAGAAATCTCTCCCCTAAGCGTCAATGATAGCTTTTTGCCTCCATGCGTCATCCTGCAGGAGATGTAGGCTATATGTACGTAAATTTGGTCCAGTAAAAGTAAATGCTAATAGACTGGGAAGGGAAGGGAGAGAAAGGGCTGGGGGGGTCCTATCTTCTTTCTGAGCTAGGTTCAGAATAAAACTCGCAGTAAATCCAGTTTCATTAGCATGGATCCCCCGTCTTAACAAGCTTGCATCGAGCTGACTCGTCCCTCCCTCGTGCATTTTATTTGAAGAGTGGAGGGGGCTATCGTTGACTCCTAGGCAACTGTTAATGCTTCCATGTACACTGGGGAACGCTTCGAGCTGTTTGACATTCTCGAGAAGGATGGGATGGGCGAGGTATAAGAGGGGACTTGTGGGCAGTCGATCTCTGTGGTTTTCTTTGTTTCTTTAATTAATCAAGAGTGTCGTGTTGTGCGTGTGTGCCCCCCTTCCCTTTCTCTCTCTCTCTCTCTCTCTCTCTCTCTCTCTCTCTCTCTCTCTCTCTCTCTCTCTCTCTGCCCCCCCTCTCTCTCTCTCTCTTTCTCTCTCTCTGGGTGAGTGAGATGTGTGATCGCGTGTGTGCGTGTTTGCGTTTGTTACAAATAACAAAGTTAAAAGGTGACAATTAATAGTAACGGAAAATCATTGTAATTGTTGGTTTCAATGCAGAATGAAAAAAAAGAACTCAAATGTGTGTGTGTATGTGTGTGTGTATGTGTGTGTGTGTGTGTGTGTGTGTGTGTGTGTGTTGGGAGGGGGGACAGGGGTTGAGAGGAGAACCGTCAAAGATAAAAATGTTGCAGCTCCGGTTTTTCCCCCGACGAGTTGGCCAACTGCTCCCTTTTGATGTACGTTGCCCA
>NW_004797310.1:1932319-1934565 GCF_000002075.1 Aplysia californica | reverse complement strand
GGGAGTGCCATTGGTGCTTTAGCGCAGTTGGTTGAAGTGTTCCCGTTAATGTTTACTCTCTTTGACTATTTAGAGTGACTATTTTTTTTTATGTCTGTGTTTACCAGTCATCATCGACATCTAGGGATAAATTCTTTGAGAAAATTAAAACTATTTGGTTGGGGGTTTTTTCAACACGGTTTATTGGAGTGATGTTGGAAGTATTACAAACAACAGCTGACTACTTAATTGTAACGTCCGTTCCAATGTCCTTGGTTGCTTTTTGTTCTTGAAGTATAGATTCTAGGCCTGAAAATGAGCTACAGACCGAACAAGTAAGGCAAAACGAATGTGTTGTGTTGCAGTGTGGTCTCTCTCTCTCTCTCTCTCTCTCTCTCTCTCTCTCTCTCTCTCTCTCTCTGTGTGTGTGTGTGTGTGTGCGTCAGTATCAATGGTCTTTGGTTAGTACTACGCGCATTACTTTGTATTGCAAAGAAGCTACGTGCATTACTTTGTATTGTGCAAGGAAGCTGGTGAGATTACAGAGGTATATAAAATTCATTGAAATGCAGGATGGGAAATTGGTGGTGGTGGATGGTGTCTTATCTTACAAGTGTATCTTGTCTTGTTTTACTCACATTCTTTAACTTTCACAAAAACCTAATTTCTATAAAATGGTAATGTCTTTTTTCATGCTCTTTCTCTTAAGCCAGTGGTATAATTTGTTAAATAGGTGAGAAGGGCAGAGGAGGGAGTAGAGATATAATATTTAGAGAGGAAGACAGAAAAAGAATGGGCCGAAGAAAAAAAAATGGGTGGAGTAAAAGAGGTTGGGGGGGGGGGGGAGGCATGCTTGTAAGGTGAGTGTTCCCACTCCCTGTGCGAGTGAGCATAGCTGGCTCTGTTCCGTTGACAAGCGCATCGCGAAGCGACGAACTGGGGCACAGCGAGGCACAGGCTTAGTAGATCTACCCCAAGGTGCTTTTGGATCTTCCTTCGTGTATACGACGTCACGTTGTTTCACTTCCCGTGACATTTTGTTTTTGTGTTAGTAAAAATTTTACGGCACTTACAACACAGTTAGGTCATATGAATGCCGAAGATTAGAGGCGTTACTGTGGACTAGAGAGTAACAGGAAGTACAAATAATAATAAAAATGAGGAGAGATAAGGGCGATAGATGTTTGATAGGAAAGAAGGAGCAAACACCCGCCAACCACCCGCTTTTCTTCCATGACAAATTTTTAAAAGCCTCAAGATAGCTGGGTTGTTGGGTTTATAAAAAAACTTATTCTATACAATAATTGTCCGGTACAAACTCAGATTTTGATTACTTTTAATGTCCTGACGCTTGGTGTTGGAAATGTGATTAAAAGTAAATTTCGGGACGCCCCCCCCCCCCCAAAAAAAAAAGGGGAAAAAAAGAAAAATTAAACAGGTGTGTGTATACATGTATTGCCCTGGAGCCTTGAAAAATGAAAATGAACCATCTGGAAAACAGTTACTGTAGGAGGAGGAGCTCTTGCTTGATCATTTGTACCTGTATCTGTACCCATGAAAATATGACGCTTCAAAATTGTACGTGGGTGGTTGGCGGGTGCTCTGGTGTGGTTTGCTCCTTTTGTCCTATCAAACATCTATCATCCTGATCTCTCCTTCTTTTTTGTGTTTGTTGCTCCCTTGTAGCACCTCCAATCTTCGGCACTTTTATATGACCGTATTGTGTTGCAAATGCCGTAAAACTCTTACTAAAACTGAACCCGAAATTGTAAGTTTCATCTCTGTGGGTCCAACTGATGGGGCCCTTTGACCGAAGTGTTGTCGGCGTGGGTTCTAGTACCATCAGGATGTTCAAAGTATAGTTTGGTTTGTTGACTTCGTATTAGTTTTTAAAACATTTATTGTGGAGAGGGGGGGCTGCTCAATTATTCAGTCGATTTTCATTTTGGCCTTCACGTATGTGTATAAGTTTCATTTCTTAATTGACATATTTATTATGGTCGCTAACCCAGATTTCGGGGGTTTCCAGCAATCTTGACCTACATCGAAAGTGGGCATGGTCCTACCTAAGAAGTTTGGTTTCATTGGGGATGTATTTGTTTGGTTATAGAGAAAACTCTCCTTGTCTTTTAATGAAACTGAACAAGGGGAAAAAACTTCACCTTCGATTTTCTCAAACCAGCTTTTTTTTTTCGGGATAGCTCCTTTGTGCTTAAAAGCGACCATATATTATATTCATATTCACAAACGTCAGGCTACTGAACTCT
>NW_004797310.1:1928469-1929713 GCF_000002075.1 Aplysia californica | reverse complement strand
TCTCTCTCTCTCTCTCTCTCTCTCTCTCTTTCTCTCTCCCATTCTCCTTCCCCTCATACACATACATCTCTATAATATGCCGTAACATTTCCACCGAGCCTTTCTGAACTTTGCCGCGAGGACGCCCATTTCAATTAGGGGCCAAAGGGGCTTGCCGAGTTGCAAGGCGCCATACATGGATAGGTCAACATGGAATGTTTTTTCTTGCAGGCACACATTGTTTGATTTTGCACGGTTCCTTTTCAAACTATTGTGTGTTTTTATATGTCTGGCCCTTCGTGTTAGAGAGAAAGATAACACATTGGCTTTTTGTATTATGTTGAATGCGTCACTTTTTGATAGCATCTGTGGGCTCTGTTCATGTACATGTATGTGTCTCCCTCAAAATCAGGCCCTTAAAGTAGTTGGTTGGCGGGTGCTCTGTCTAGTTTACTCCTTCTTTCCTATCAGGACGTCTTTCTCTTCCTTATCCCCCCTCCTCCTTTTTTGTATTGTTGCTCTTTTGTAATACTTCTATTCTTCGGCTCTCATATGACCATATTAGTGTGTTGTAAGTGCCGTAAAATCTTGCTAAAACTTACTAAAACCCAATGTACTTGTTACGGCCTGTCATGTTAGAAAGAAACAGTATACATAGAGGCACGCTTTGTAGGTTTGAAATGATTAGTCGTGTGTAATTATGTGACAGCATCTGTGAGCTCGGTATATTATGTGGCTTCCTCAAAATCAGGCTCTTAAAGCTGTTGGTTGGCGGGTGCTCTGGTGTGGTTTGCTCCTTTTTTGGGGAGGCGGGCTGCTATCAGACGTCTATCGTCCTTATTTCCGCACCTTCTTTTTGTGCTAGTTACATACCCTCTTGTAACAACTATTTTCCTCGACACTTGTAGGACCATATTGTGCTGTAAGTACCGTAAAATCTTGTTAAAACTAAAACCCAATGAGTGCCATGACATTTCATGCTAGAAAGAAGCATTTAAAAAAACAACACTTTGTATGTTGAAATGATTAGTCGTGTATAACCTTGTGACAGCATGTGCTGGCTCGGTACGTGTACATGATGTATGTAGCTCAGGGCCTTAAATAAAGGAGGCCCCATGGCAAACATACCCGTGGACTCCCGTGTGTCTGTTGCCTTCCCACAGCGCACGTGAGGTGCGTCAATGTAAGCTTTGCATGGGTAAAGAGCACAGTGCGACCAGGGTGACTCAGTCTTGTGTGTCTCACTGACTCACTGGTAGATGCTG
>NW_004797310.1:1926478-1927871 GCF_000002075.1 Aplysia californica | reverse complement strand
CTCTCTCTCTCGCTCATGTCACACACGTTTTTTTTTCTGTTCCTGTCCCCTTTTCCTACATTTTTCCCCCAGCCTAAATCACCGTCGCTGTTTCGACTTGCACCTCTTTACACAAACAGTATCGTTATAAATTAGTCGCAGCACACCACAACTACTACATGGGGCTGGAATGTGCCACTGGAAGCTCAAACTTCTTTTATTTCCCTTTGTTATTTCTGCGCCGATGTTTCGTGTTGTTTTCCCCCAGCACTAAATGCTCCTACTCTAAATGTTTTTGTGTCAATGCCCTTCATTAACTCAACAAACTCCATAACAGTGGTTGATCAGTGGGTGCTCTCGTGTGGTTTGCTCCTTCTTCCCTTTCAAAGTTCTACCCGAATCGTCCTATCTCTCCTTCTTTTTTGGGGGGGGGGAGAAATATGGTTGAAAAAGAGAATAGAAACAGTGACGGACACCAAGATTGGGAAAAAGAGGGGAGCACCCACACGTTCGGGCATGTGGAATGAACGTAACTTAATTTTCCTTGCAGCAAGTCTTTCCTTTCCTTTCGTCACTTGTTTCATGGGTTGCTGGTACGCGCTCTGATTGTGGGTTGTTGGCAGTTGTTCTGGTGTGGATTGCTTCTTCTTTCCTATCAAACATCTGTCTATCGTCCTTATCTCTCCTCCTTCTTTTTTGTGTTTGTTACTTTCTTGTAACACCTCTATTGTTTGATACTTACATGACCTAATTTTGTATCGCAAGTTCCGTAAAACTCTCACTAAAACAATGTGGGTGGTTGACGGGTGCTCCTGTGTGGTTTGCTTCTTCTTTCTTATCAAACATCTATCGTCCATATCTCTCCTCCTCCTTTTTGTGTTTGTTACTCTCTTGTAACACCTCTAATCTTCGGCACTTATATGACCTTATTGTATCGCAAGTGCCGTAAAACTCTTAATAAAACTAAACTAACTACTAAAACAATAAACTATGATGACGTCTAGACTGCGATGACACCCGACCATTCCACTGTACCCACTTTTGTTTTCCTTTTGCTTTCCTTCTCTGACGTCTCTCATCCGCTCCCTGCGTAAATGGCAACTAGGACAGAGGTGGTTAATTTTCTTGTCGGGGAGGCATCCGACTGTGGTCTGTCTATTTTTATCGTCCCGTTGGCATTCTGTTTGCTTTGTGCTTAGAGGAGGGGGTCACCCCGACTTACATTCTTTTTCTCTGTGTCTGTTATTCTTTTCTATGATCTCTCTTTTTAAATCTTTCTCTATCTCCTTTTGTCTCTGTCTCTCTCTATCTCTTTGTGTGGGTGGTTGGCGAGTGCTCTGGTGTCGTTTGCTCCTTTTTTCCTATCAAACATCTGTCGTCCTTATCTCCTCTCCTTCTTTTTTATGTTTGTTGC
>NW_004797310.1:1923902-1925246 GCF_000002075.1 Aplysia californica | reverse complement strand
CTCCTTCTCCTCCTCCTCCTCCTTCAAAAAATAAAATAAATGAATAATGTTGACACGCTCAATCGTTGACAGGTGCGCACACCACACTGTTGGTATAATATAAATCTACTAAAACAGAGCGTTGGGTTGAATTTATCTGAGCTCTCAATCAAAGGTTCCTGGGTGCAGTGTGGGGAGTTTGTGGGCGCACCAAGGAGGTTTATACAGTGAAGTCCTTGGGGCGCACCCGTGTGGCCAGGTCCTGTTACATGTACAGTACATGCACTTCGTGTCGTGTGTTATTGGTTAGTGGTATATTGGGGTGGGTGGTTGGCGTGTGCTCTGGTGTGGTTTGCTCCTTCTTTCCAGTCAAACATCTATCACCCTTATCTCTCCTCCTTTTTTGTTTGTGTTTGTTACTCTCTTGTAACACCTGCTCTAATCTTCGGCATTTGTATTGGGTTGCAAGCGCCGTAAAACTTTTACTAAAAACATGTTAAGTGGTATTGTTGTAAGGGCTCCGTTGGCTGAAGGATTTATACATTATGATGTATTATGTGAATGTGGGCTCAGGCTTGTGAGCAATATTGAGGAATGTCAGTGGCACCGTGGGTTAAGGTGGGTGGTCAGTGGGATGGGTACTTGAGCTACATTTACCCCCCCCCCCTTTTCCATTAATTAATTAATTCAATTAATAGATGAATAAGTTAATAATTGAATGATTGAATTATCTTACGAATGAATGAATGATAAATAATATAATGCTACTGAAAAAACCAGGAGCATTGCACTGTGGCGACGAGTTATGGAACTTTACTGTTTTACTCAGCTCGAGATGCAATATAATACAAAACAAATGTCCCTACGATGATCAGTAAAATTACTTTTTCTTTCTTTCTTTCTTTCTTTCTTTCTCTCTTTCTTTCATTCTTTCTTTCTTTCTTTCTTTCTTTCTTTCTTTCTTTCTCTCCTTCTCTCTCTCTCTCTGTTTCTTTCTTTCTTCCTTTTTTTCTTTCTGTCTTTCCTTCTTTGTGTCTTTCTTTCTGTCTTTCCTTTTGTCTGTCAGTGTGTCTACGTTTGTCAGTCTTATCTGTTCCTGGCGACATAACAATAATTATAATTCGTCGTCGTGCTTACACCGGCTATAAAAATAGACTATCGCTCAACCTACAGCGACCACAAGACCAATGACAACACAGCAAGATACAGTGACGACATAAAATATCACATTCATTGTGTAGTCCATGGTGTTTTAGAGTGACGACATATAATATCACATTCATTGTGTAGTCCATGGTGTTTTAGAGTGACGACATATAATATCACATTCATTGTGTAGTCCATGGTGTTTTAGAGTGACGACAT
>NW_004797310.1:1901920-1921212 GCF_000002075.1 Aplysia californica | reverse complement strand
AAAAAAAATAAAAGTAAATTTTTAAAATACAATAAAGAAAGTAAATAAAAGAATAATAGTAATTAAAATAAAATTAATTAACTAACTGTTACTGCACACTCTTTTTAGATAGACTTGCACGATTAAGAAGTTCAGCAACGTCAGCGATACCAGTAAAAGTGGTTGTAATTACTTTGACACTAGTACATACAATTATAGCAGTAATAACATCAGTTGTAATAGTTCGTCCAACGTTGTTTGGCGATAACCAATGCATCTACGGAGGAGAATATTTCTTAAGCAAAACAGAAGAAATATGAAGAGATGACTTGTCGCTTCTGCTATGGCCAAACTGACCGGTTGTGGAAAAGATGATGCGTGCACGATTTTGGGGTTGTTGTTTAAAGTCGAAACTTAACACATTCAGTACTGCCAATTGGGTTTTTAATAGGCTGCACTGTACATATAACAGCCCTGTGAATGGGCACGTTCTTCTCTTATGATATAATTGGATCATCATCATCATCGTCATCAATCATTGGCTTTTTTATACCTTGGATCAGGGTATAGGCCTCGAGCAAGCACTTTCCACCTTTCCCTTTCCTGGTTCCACGTGGTCGTGCCCTTGATTTTTTACCCTGTGGGTTCCAATCCAACACTTTCTTTGTTAAGCAGCTGCCTGACTTCCTGAAAGTATGTCCAATCCATCGCCACCGCCTTCTTCCCACCTCATCTCTGACTGGGCTCTGTCTTGTTCTTCTTAACGCTTCATCGTTGGTGACCCTGCCTGTCCTTCTGACCCCCAGTAACTTCACCAGACACTTGTTCAAGAAATTAGAATTGGATATTGTAGGGTTAATCCATATTCGGACACCGTGGCATTCCTTGTCGCTGCAGCTTGTCGCTTTCTTTGACGCCGTTACACACTACTAGTTTCTTTGACTGTGTGTAGGCTATATATCTTCTTCCAGCGTGTTGCCTTTTAACAAGTGAAAAAGTAGCCCGTAGCACATGCCACACATGTATGTGTGTGTGTATGTGTGTGTGATATATATATATATATATTCCTAATATGCAGAAGAAATCCATTTTTGTGCCCCAAAGGGTTATGATAATATTCGTATTATAACAACATTGATGAATCTCATTTCATATTTACTCATGCATAAAATGCCCAATTTTTTTTTCCCTCAGTGCGCTCTCTCAAAGATTTCTTTTATATACGCCAAAATATAATATCTTGGCTATACACGCATTGCGAGTCAAGACTTGCGTTCTGGGGATATTTTCTATAACTTATAACATGACCGTCTGATAAATGTTATGATTTACTCTTATTAGCTAAGTCTCCCCAAAAGAATTAGGCTTAAATTGTTTGATTGTTTTTTTGTTTGTGTTTTTGTTTTATTTTGTTGTTGTTGGGTTTTTTTCTTCTTTTTTTTTTTTTGGGGGGGGGGGGGGGGGTAGTTATCTTGCCTGTCTACGCAAAACCAGTCAGATCAGGCGAGTGCATTCACTGAAAATATGACTATATGCTACTTTGCTCTTTATCTTCATTTTACCGTAATCTAAATTTGGTAAGGTTGATGCGAATTGTTTTATTTGCTTCTGGGCCATTTGTCTACTTTAACAGAATTTTGGTCACACATGTGTTGGTGATGCATAAGCTGTGGACTAGTATCCGTACGACATGGGGAACTCTGTGCCACCACTTTCCAAAAAGAAAATTTACTTGTTAATCCGATCCATACGCTTTGCATAGCAGTCTGTCAAAATGATTTTTGGGATATACTGAAAGTTTCAATGAGATCTTCGTACTAGATGTATTCTAAAATGTGAAGAATACAACCCCGTGGGTACAAAATGACCCCAGGGCGTACGGATAGGGTTATGAGACAACATGAGGTAGCCGTGACATCATGCATGAAGGACAGCTGAAGGAGACCGTTACCCTTTTTCTTGAGTATTATTTGATTGTAGCGTGTCTTTTCTGTCAACTTTTTGGGATGGTTGGAGGGTAGTTCCAACTTCTTTTTTTTTCATTTTGCTGTTTTGGCAGTCTGCTGATCTGTCTTGCTTATTTTCCTTGCTCTTTTTTTTTTTTTTTTTTTTTGGGGGGGGGGGGGGTTTTACGGCGCTTGCAACTGCATACGGTCATATGAGCGCACGGGACACATCCAACATTTTCAGTTGGTAGGAAATTTTGAATTTTTGCCTGGGTGGCGGCTGAAGCGTTTGTCGATTTTGGACCACCAAGGAATCTTTAACGTGCGCAACTTGCCCGAGAAGGCCAGGTGTATGTCTTCCCTACCATGAAGATCAGGGGTGTGGCTGAAAGACAGCAGTACGAAGGAGTCAAGGAGAAGCAGTAGAAAGGCTGCAGAAAGAGTCAGGAGCCCTGAGGAGGGGTCTAAGAGATGAAGGGAAAGGAGCAGAAAGTGGAGACGAAAGCAGACGACAGAACACGAGAGCCCCCTTCCTTGCTCTAAATGATTGTTAATATGTCGATGTGTGTCTGTGAGAACTGCTGCTTTTTCTTTTCTCCTCCTTACTATCGTCATTTTTTTCTCTACTTCTTCTGTATGTTTGTCACTCTCTTGTGAGCTGCTATTTCCGGGATGTCTTGATAGTCGAAGACAACTTTGTGCTGTTGAGGCTAGAGAGGTGAGCAGAGTAAGCCTGATTCCCCGTTTGGACTTCTCTGTTGACATCCACCCTTTAGCGCTCATATGACCTTATGCAGTTGACTCCTGAGAACGCTGTAAAACCTTACTTCAACTAAAAGCTAAAAAACTCTAAGCTCAAAGGTTTCTGTGTGGGTGGTTGGCGGGTGCTCTGGTGTGGTTTGCTCCTTCTTTCCTGCAAAAAAATCTATCGTCTTGATCTCCCCTCCTTTTTTTGTGTTCGTTACTCTCTTATAGCACCTCTAATATTCGGCTCTTATATGACCCTATTGTGTTGCGAGTGCCGTAAAACTCTTACTAAAACAAAACTTTTCTGTCAACAGAAATAGCTGTGAGCAGTGACCGCAGACAGAGTGAGTCTTCCCACCGTCCCGCCCACCCTTTGACCCCCCCACGCCACAGCGACAATGGTACCCGCCCTGGGCCTGGTCTCGCTGGCCTGGGCCGTGTCGTGCCTGGTGCTGACCAGCGACGCGGCCGTCCAGGACCTGACGCAGTGCTGCAAGTGTGACTCCCTCATGCCCACCGACACTCCCGACGGACGCCAGCCCCAGGTCATGCCCTCGCCCTTCAGGATCCAGGTGCAGGAGGAGCAGTACGGTCTGGGCAGTGAGATCCATGGTCAGTTTGCTTTGGTTTGTTTTGTTAGTGGGTTTTTGTGTGTGTGTGTGTGTCTCTTTTGTTTATTTTGTTTTGTTGGGGGGGTGTCTCTTTTGTTTAGTTTTTTTTATGTGTGTTGGGGGGGGGGGGGGAGGTTGTGTGTGTCTTTTTTGTTTATTTTGTTTTATTTTTGTTTTTTTTTTTTTTTTTTTTTTGGGGGGGGGGGGGAGGGGTACATGATATTTGAACTTTACTTTACTTTTACTTTATGAGTATGATTAAGTTCCAGTTCACCGGCATCTGTTGTGTAGCTATAGATGCTTTGCTGGGTTTTTTTTGCAGGAAACATAGGTTTGATTCCCATGTGTTGAGGATGTGTATTAAGTGTGAGTCATTCTGCTGGGTGGGATGTTGTATCTCTCTTTCTGCCCAGGTTGGCCGTGACAGGCAGGGTTGAAGCGGTCCGTCTGCTCAATTGTTTAAATAATGTCTGTTCCTGTCTTCATCATCTAGGTTGTACTGTGCATCTTACAGGAAGGCACTTGATGGGTGGTTGATGGGTGCTCTGGTTTGGCTTGCTCCTTTTTTCCTATCAACCATCTATCATCCTTTTCTCTCCTACTTCTTTTTTTTTGTGTATGTTGCTCTCAGTGTAACACCTCGAATCTTTAGCACGTGTATGACCTTACTGTGTTGCAAGTTTCATAAAAACACTTACAAGAAAAAAGAGGGCACTTTTCTCGTGTTGTGTCAGTTCATTAGCCGCGAGGGGATGCACTTAACAATCAGTAAAGGTGGAATTTGTGAATGACTGTTATGCACCTAACAGTCTGTTGCTTATGGGGGAGGGTTGGGGGAAGGGGGAATTCTGAGAGTGTAGTTCAGTGAAGATGGTGACAAGAGTGTCTTTCAGGGACAAAGTTGCGCTCCTTTTGCCCTGTGTTGTTGATTGACCACTCATCCTGAACCCCCCCAGCCCTCAGGGCAGTACTACTTTCTGAAGTGTAAAAGGGGATATCAACATGTTCTTATGCACAGTAGAGTTGTAAATCTACTGATTTATCAATGTCATGCTCATACTGTGCTGGAACAATATAGGGGAAACTGCTGCTTTTTCTTTCCTCATTCTTGCTTACGTCATTTTCCTCTACTTCTTTTGTATGTTTGTCACTCTGTTGTGAACTGCTATTTCCATGATGCCTTGATAGTCGAAGCAGACTTTGTGCTGTTGAGGCTAGAGAGGTGAGCAGAGTAAGCCTGATTCCCCGTTTGGACTTCTCTGTTGACATCCACCCCTTGGCGCTCATATGACCTTATGCAGTTGCGAGTGTCATAAAACCTTTACTAAAACTTTTTTTTTTTTTTTACTCATCCTGAAACCATCTCATCCTCAGTGAACCTGGTGGCCACGGAAGGACGTGCCTTCCGCTCTTTCATCCTGGGTGCCTACCCATACCCATACATCCGCGGCAAGAAGCCAGTCGGTCAGTTGACCCTTCTAGACGGCCAGGACTTTGAGGTTGGCCGTGAGTGTGACCAGACAGAAGGGCAGCCGGGAGCCCAGGCAAGCGCTGTAAGTTTTCTTCATATTTTGACAGTCTTTAAAGAAATGTTCTTTTATTATCACTTTGTGGTTGATGGTACTTTGCAGACTCTCTCTAAACTACAACTGAACAACAACAGTATTGTCTCTTGAAGTATTGGGTTCTCAATCTGCTATTTGAATGTAAATGAGCATCGGCTAGAAGATGGGGTAGGCCAAACATGAAAAGAGAAAGATGTTCTGTGGATTTGTATAGACATTAATTTGTAATTGTAAAATTCAGCATTTTCCAACAAGGTGCAGTTGCGTTTGAGTGAGGGATGAGTGTTCCATTTGAAGTGGTTCCTTCTTTCCTGTCACCCTTTCTTCTTCATTTAGATGTTGTGTTTCTTATGTTTCAGTCTTATTTCCATTATCACTTCTCTTAGTCTTAAGTTACGTCATTTCTGCTTTGGTTGGTCATTTCTCGCTCAGTGCCATACATTGATTTCAGGGCTATTTCTTTATTTATTATGTCATTGTAAGGCAGAGAAATGCAACGGTCAAATGTTTTGTTTTTCTTTAGAGAGACACTCTCTTTGGTCTTCTTCCAAAGGTAATCAAATCTACTAAAAATGTGCTTTGCTCTAATTATGTTGATTTTGATCCCAATTATTTCAATCCTGGGTTGTTTTTTTTCCCTTATGACCAATGACAACTGAGTTCCAAAATAATTTTTGTGTTACTGTTGAGACATGGACCGAAACATTTTGTCCCTGCCCACTAATTTTTGCTATGTTATGTTTTATGTTTGGTAATTGTTTTATTAAGACAAAATTCTTCTGGAATGTCTTTTCTGATTCCAATTTGTTTGCAGTAGTAGTTGTTTTTGTGGCTGGTGTGCTCTTGAGACCCTTGACCTTCCTGTGCTCAAATCTATGAACTTAAAGATGAAATCATTTGATCGTAACTTTTTTCTCTGCTCGAAAAAGAGAAGCTGCTGCGCGAGTTAAAAGGATTCAGGGTTTTTTTTTCAGGTTTCTGCTGTGAATAAATGCAGTTTTTCTTTTTTTTATTGTCCATTTTTTTTCAAACCTTGTGTTTGTTCTTTATATAAGGAAGTTTCTTCTGCAATGGTGTATCACATACAAATCAAAGAGATTGAGTATATTCTTCTCAATGTTCCTTTTGGCAAGAAAAGTGTTTGATGTTTTATTTCCTTAGCTTTCAAACCTATCTTTCTTTGTAAAAGTTCAGAATTAAGAAGTATCATAGTTAGATACACATTGTAGTTGATTTTGTGCATGGTGTCACTGGGAAGTGGTAGGATGTTTTTTGCAGGCTTCTCATCGTGAAGATGGTGTGATTCTGCTGTTGGTTTTGCTTCAGTATTTGTAAATGTGCGACTGTGTTTGCTGCTGAGCTGTGTCAGCGTGTAGTTGGGGGATTTATTTTTTTAGATTTTTTTTTTCTCCATTGTTTTTGTTTTTTGTGGCAGCTGGACTGTCAAAATCAAACTTTAGAGTGCAAAAGGAATAAGAGATTTTTTTAAATATTAGAGTTTTGCGCATGCCCTGCGATTTCTGTTTGGCGTGTGAATACAGAGTGTATGCTGAACCTTTAAAACTGACTAAAATATTGTGATATTTTGTAACTGGAATTTGACTGGTCTTTTTTGGTGTGAAGGTACAGTCTCCTATACAACTGCCTAATCATATACATCGCGTACTTTTCAACTCTTTATTAGTTGCATGTCATACAGACATATCAAACACTCTGCTCAATGAGAACTACTGCTTGCTTCTCCATTTCTACTAGCGAGTGGTTAGCAGATGCTCTTGTGTGGTTTGCTCCCTCTTTCCTATCAAACTTCTACAATCGAAATCTCTCCTCCTGCTTTTTTTTTGTTTGTTACACTCTTGGATCACCTCTAATCTTCGGCACTTGTATGACCTTCTGTTGTGTTGCAAGTGCCAGAAAATGCTCACTAAAATTAAAAAGAAAGACTGATGCTACTGCATTTCCCTCCTCAAAAAGTCTGCAAAGGATTGTAATAGTGATGGACTGACTGTAGTTAAAATACATTACTTTTGTTCATAGTTTTTGCATGCATATGCTTTGAATTCCAAGTCCCAGAAAGTTGAATTGCTTTTGAGCTTGTTTATAGAAACAGGATGCCATGTTTGAGATGGTTACGTGTGTGTTCTGTGTGTCGAAATGTGTCGTCTCTTGTTTTTGAATTTTTTGTGTGATTTACTTTATGCTCAAACAAAATAAACAATTTTAAATTAGACTTGGTGTCGGGTTAGTCGTAAGTGATGTCGCTTCATACTGTATAGTACTGCAAGGAACCACCTTGATAAAAAAAATATGAGCTACGTTGTTTCTTGGGCGGTCAAGTTTGTGGGGCAAAACTCCTTTATGGTGCAGACATGAGTGGAAATTACTTGAAACTTATGGCAGGAAGCACATATAAATGGGATCATTGCTTTTTCGTCTATTCTTTACATTAATAAAAATGAGTGAACAGTTTCCTTCTTTTGATGATAATGTTATTTAAACCACCATGATTTTTTTTCAAAAGGTTCTGTGCTTAAAGGACTTTTTTTTCCTTTTTCTTTCTTACATCAAAAAAAGTTAATAACTGGTACTCATCGCTACGAGTTTGCTGTTATTCAGTAAATAGTATGGAGTTAAACATGAACCTTTGAATTTTAACTCCCCAAGAATTTTTTTTCTCAAAGGTGTACCTGTTATACAAATTTTGTTTTCGAATGCTCATTGAAATTAGATTTTAAAAAGAATAAATAAAGTACCATAATTTAATTCTATGGGAAAATTTGTCTCAGAATGGTAAGTATTATTCTTTCGTATTCAATTATTCAATTCATCAACATCACGTGTGACACAATAATACAACCACACAAGTAGTCCAACAAAAACATCATTGCTGGTGGCAGTTAGGCTTTGCCTTGTTTTTGTGTGAGGGTTATCGTGAATAATTTGTGTGAGGGTTATCGTGAATAATTTGTGTGAGGGTTATCGTGAATAATTTGTGTGAGGGCTACCGTGTCTTATTTGTGCGAGTGTTGTGTAGTGTTGTGTTTTATTTGATTGAGGGTTATTGTGTCCTATTTGTGCGAGTGTTGTGTAGTGTTGTGTTTTATTTGATTGAGGGTTATTGTGTCCTATTTGTGCGAGTGTTGTGTAGTGTTGTGTTTTATTTGATTGAGGGTTTTTGTGTCCTATTTGTGCGAGTGTTGTGTAGTGTTGTGTTTTATTTGATTGAGGGTTATTGTGTCCTATTTGTGCGAGTGTTGTGTAGTGTTGTGTTTTATTTGATTGAGGGTTTTTGTGTCCTATTTGTGCGAGGGTAATTGTGTTTTTCTCTAGAAGACTCTTCATTGACCATGCAGTGTCACCAACACATCAAAGAGAAAGGTTGGAAACCAAGTACGTTTAAAATTAGGTTGTGTTGTTTGTTTGTTTTTTGTCTGAAGAGATGGCTTGGAAACCCTCTTGTTTCATGCCTTAATATCTAATCTTGCAAGTTTTTCATCATTATCATTGCCTTTCTCACCCTGCACCAGGGTATAGGCTGTAGACAAATACTTTCCCCCTTTCTCTATCCTGGGATAGCCTCTTGATGTTATTCCATGTCTTCCCACTTTTCTGTGATACTTGTTCCCACGAGCTGAGCTGCTTCTGTCCAGACTGTATCCAGTGTGTTTCGCTGACTCGTAGTATGTGCAGTGTGTATCTCTTCATCTCTTGTGCTACTTGAGAACTCTTTCCTGATTCATACAAGGTGCGAACATTCCACGACGCAGTCTGGAGAGACTTGTTCGACAGAGAAAGTTTCGTGTCAGAAGAGTCCTTTCGACTTTATCAGCTGTCCTTCTTTGTTCCTGCAGATGCAGAAGCTTCTCCGTCTCCCAAGATTGAAAAATAAAATGCTGTGTTTGTTTGTGTTTTTATAACTTTCTGATTTTTACTGGATCGGATAGTTGGCCCTCTGCAAAGTGGCACCTTTCGGACGACCAGACCTTTTCACCTTTTGTCGCATCTTACGACTCGCAGTATCACGGCAGGTATATTCTTTGCAGGGGCCTGCAAGTTTTTTGAGCCAAAAAACAACAACACCAATGCAAGATTAATATTCGTTTCTGGAACTCCTGGCACTCATTCACTGTTTTCTTTGAAAGGATTAATTTCAGACTTACGTGGATTGCAACTGTGACTGTTGATATGTTGGAAATTACTCTGAGGCAGAGCTCACTAACCACTGGTGCTGATCGCACAACAAAAGCTGAAAATTGGGTCTATCATGCAGGCACCAATGGTTGGTGATTGTTGTTACAGAGTCTGTTCCTTTCACATGTTTTCACTGTTGATGTTTTGCATAAACTGTTTCAGGACAAATATATAGCCTTTATTGTGTATATGACAGATGACATAAGATTAATCTTCATTGTCATGTCCAGACACTGCCCAGCAACATAGTACTCACAAAAGTGTCTTGTTTCTCTTCTTCTGCCAGTTCGCGGTGGTGAGTCGTGACGAGAAGCCAAAGACGAAACTGATGTTTGTGTGGACTCCAAACCGCCGTCATGGGCACATTGAGTTCAGGTATGTGTGGCCGTGATCGTTGTACAGTGGGTGGAGCAGGTGGTTGGCGGGTGCTCTAGTGTGGTTTGCTCCTTCTTTCCTATCAAACATTTGTTAAGGGGCTCTCGTCGCCTAGAAGTTATGGTGTTGGCCTCTCATTCAAAGGTCCCGGGTTCGAATCCGGGTAGTGACCGAAAAAAAATTTTCTCTAAAATTGTCTCCTTTCACCTCCTTTCCTGCTCTCTAGCAATGTTCTGTTGTCTGCTTTCATTTCCACTTTCTACCCCCTCACCTCCTTTGCCCCTTCCTATGGGCTCCTGACTCTTTCTGCAGCCTTTCTACTGCTACTCCTTGGCTCCTCCTTACTTCTGTCTTTCTGCCACACCCCTGATCTTCTGGTAGGAAAGATCCACACCTAGCCTTCTCGGACAAGGGCGAAAAATCTCGGAGGGCCCGTGTGCAAGTTGCGCACGTTAAAGATCCCTTGGTGGTCTAAAATCGATAAGAGTAGGCTTCGGCCGCCACCCTGGCAAAATTCAAATTCATAATTTCCTACCAACTGAAAATATTAGGTGTGTCCTGCGCGCTCATATGACCTTATGCAGTTGCGAGCGCCGTAAAACACTTTACAGAAAAAAAACATTTGTTGTCCTTATCTCACCTCCTTTTTTTTTTGTCTTTGTTACTCTTTTGTAACACCTCTCGGCAGTCATATGACCTTATTGTGTTGCATGTGCCGTAAAACTCTTTCTGAAAGGAAACGGTGGGTGGGTCCCCACCTCATGTCCGTCCATTTGTCATGATTCTTAGATCTATATCCTGGATTTCTTTTGAGAGCAAAATTATATTTTTTCTGCGTAGACGTCCGGAGTCCAGTAGCCTAACCTCTTTTTAGTTTGCTTTTTTCCTCCCCTGATGAGCAACAGATGGCTGGAGAATGGCAGTTGTAGCTCCTGCTGCTTTGTTTTCCCTCTGTGTCACTTCTATTGGCGGGTGCTCTGGTGTGGTTTGCTCCTTCTTTCCCATCAAACATCTATCGTCCTTATCTCTTCTTCTTCTTTTTTATGTTTGTTACTCTCTTGTAACACGTCTAATATTCTGGCGCTCATTTGACCTTATGCAGTTGCGAGCACCGTAAAACCTCTACTAAAACTAAAACTAACTGTGTCACTTTTGTGTCTAGATCAGTCTTGCTCTTCCCCCATGCAGTACATTAAATTCTTCCTGTTCCTGCTCACACTGCAACACATTCATCAGATCTCCTACATTGAATATGGTGATTCCTCTTTCTTAAAAACTCTTGACAAATTTAGAGCTATAATGCTAATGTGTATTTAACCCTTATTTGTGGGTGGTTGGTGGGTGCTCTGATGTGGTTCACTCCTTCCTCATCAAACATTCATCATCCTTATCTCTCCTTTTTTTGTGTTTTATTTCTCTCTTGTAAACAAACAACTCTAATCTTCTGCACTTATACTTATATGCCCTTATTGTATTTGTTGCAAGTGCGGTGAAACTCTTACTAAAACAAATTAACCTTTATTTCTGCTTCTTCCAGAGCCACTTTTATTGAAAATGATGATACCTACTGGGTGTCGGAGAAGTCTGCTATTTTGGAAGACCCCACCCCAGGCAATCGGCCTCTGCCCAGATCTAGGGTAAGTTAACTCATTCTGGCTGGAACATCATTGCATGTGTCAATCGATCGATCGATCGTGTATTATGGGTTCACATATTGCCCGGTCCTAGTTTTTGACGCTACAAAACTATTTCTAAAAACAACCTATACAGCTACAACAATATTTTTTTTCCACTCTTTGCCTTTTTTCCCCACAGTTTTTCTATCCCACTCTTTCTGCTATTTTGGTTAAGGCAAATTAATGTCAGCAAAGTCTTGTCAAAATGCATGGGCTTTAAACAGTTAACTAAACCAATGTGAACTGCAATATTTAAAAAGAATATAAAATAGAATTGGTAAAAAAGAATTGTTCATCGATTTGGGTCAATGGTTGCTGGATCAATAACTACAATATAAACGTGGCTTATAATATTAGTGGTCCTTTATGATATGGGTACATTGATTGTAGTGTGCATCGAAAGTAGTGCTTTTTGTAGCATTCCTTCATGACTTGGATAATTTGTATTTCACTGCTTCTTACTGGGAAAAGGCATTTTTTTGTCTATTTAAAAGCAAGACAGTTGTGAGATGTACTTTACTTACTGCTGAAAAGTTCTCCTGCTCCCTATGTTTATTATATTTTCTATGTAACTGGCAGATTAGTCGGTACAAGTGATCAAAAAATAAGTACTGATACAAAGCTGGGAGACATGGGATTTTTTGCTTGCGCTTAAAAAATAATATTCTCAACTTCAGTGTCCTTGGCAGAGTAATGATCTTTGTCAGTCGAACAGTGTAATTAGAAAAATTACAGTTACACAATTTTCCTTCAGTTTTTTTCTCCCCCACTACCCTCCCACGGTACTCTGCCCACACCGCTTCCCTTGTCCCCTGTACATGCGTTTGTGTTTGTATGTTTGCCATTGTAACCCAAATTTCCCCGGAGAGATTGGATTGTGGGTGGTTGGCGGGCGCTCTGGTGTGGTTTGTTTCTTCTTTCCTATCAAACATCTATCAGCTTTATCTCCCCTCCTTTTTTGTGTTTGTTGCTCTCTTGTAACACCTCTAATCTTGGACACTTATATGACCTTATTGTGTGCAATTGCCGTAAAACGCTTACTAAAACTAAAACTAAAAACTTGGATTAATAAAGCGTAATTGAATTTTCGTCTATTTTATTACAGTACACTCCCCCCATCATCACAAGTGAATGCGGCACTTACAAAGGCTGTTTCCGTGAGCCGGCCGGCTGTGAGGAGGCCCAGTGTCTGTACATCCTGACCTGGAGATCTACCCCGGAGAACACGGTCTTTGAGCTGGGAGGCCTGGCCGATGGTGCTGCTGACCGCTACGTGGCCGTGGGGCTGTCAGATGACACGTACATGGTAGGTGCTAGAACTGACAGTGTAGGGGCAGTCAGATGACACTACATGGTAGGTGCTAGAACAGACAGCGAAGGGGCAGTCAGATGACACGTACATAGTAGGTGCTAGAACAGACAGCGAAGGGGCAGTCAGATGACACGTACATGGTAGGTACTAGAACAGACAGCGGAGGGGCAGTCAGATGACACGTACATGGAAGGTGCTAGAACAGACTGCGCAACTGTCAACCCAGTATGTTTGAAAAAAATTAAACGTGTTCAATACAGTTTTGGGAGTCTGATTATGTAAGTTTTTTTTCGTGGCAGAAAATATGTGTCGCGACATCATGGAATCAGGCGCTTGTGAATTATTGAGCATGTGGAGTTTTGTTGCAATTACAGTTTTTTTTTTTGTTACGTCTTCTCATTCTTAGTTGTTCAAACAATTACTTTTTTAAAAAATTCTTGTTTGTTACTTTTTCTCATTCTTATTTGTTCTTACAAGTACTTTTTAAAAAATTGTTTGTTACTTCTTTTCAATCTCGTTTGACTCTTCTAATTCTTGTTCCAATTCTTTTTTGTTACATTTTCTAATTCTTGCTTTTTATTATCTTCTAATTCTTATTCGCCATTTCTAACTCTCTATTTTTTGTGCTGTTTTTTCAGGGAGGTGACACTGTGTTTACTTGTGCCCACAACTCTGCCACCGAGTCCACAGAAGTTTATCTTTCCTACAACCAGGATGACCCCAAGAAAAACGTTCCAGTTCCGAAATATGAAGAGGATGCACCAAGCTATGTAAGTGAATGTCATTTGATATTTGATGGACATACGTATTCATGACGTTCTTGTAAGATTTGTGTGTACACCCGAAAGAAAAGTACCAAAAGCAGCTCCAGACCGTTTGGAGCTACAGGCTGATAATGACCCCAAAAAATCACTTTTTTAAACGAAAATGTGTTTCCATAAAAAATGATAGATAGTTCCACCATTTTCTAACAATGTGTTAAAAGGGTTTTCTTTGATTTGGCTTTTAAATATTTTATTTTTGAATTATTTTTAGGGTATTGCTTAAAAAATACATAATGAAAACTGCTTTTAAAAGATGTTAAAATCTATTCTTGAAACATGTTTTCTCTTCCCTGCCATGTTTTACCATTGAATTTTAATCATGATATGGATGTCAACTGAATGCCGAATTGGAAATGAATTTCCCATGAATAAATACCCTTTAAAAAACGTCTTTTTCAAGTTTATATGTGTTCTCAAGTTTGTTAATTATATCTTTATACCCTACTTCACAAAAATGTGCAATATCTCTCAAAATACTTGAGGTATCTCAAAAATTCAAAAACACCTCTGTGTTCAGCAATAAATTTCCTATAAGGTACAACCCTTGACTCAAAATGGTCAAAATCCGACTTTTGGTACCTTTCTTCAGGCACACACACATTTTCTATATCATTGGCGCTCATTTATACGTTGTTGTTTTAAAGAGGAAAAAATGTCTTTAGTTTATCATTGCCATAAAAGAACTTTTAAAATGTAGACTTTTTTCATTGAAAAGTATGGTTTATTCACTGCTTCAGACATAGCTGCACAAACAAATGGAATGTAGTTTGTAAATGTATCTGACCATGACTATATCATGACTCTGAAATTTGTAGTTGTATTTTATCCAGTTTATAAAGTGGTAGACCTTTGTGCAGAGGTGCGAATTTTATGGATAAATCCAGAAATTATCTGGATTTTGCCCTACTTCACACTGATCATAGTGAAATTATTTATATTTTAATCTCGTTGTGCAGGTCATATTGCACTTTCTATAAAAATACTTAAACTAAGACAATATGATCTGTAAATTTTTAGTAATGCGCTAATGTTTCCATGGAGTCGGAAAATTTGAGATTTTTCTTGGTAACCAGTTGTTAGCCCTGATTGTGTAAGCAATGCAGTGATGGATCAGTTTGACATTATGTCAAAACTAGCGTAAACCTTTACTGTAGCTCACTGGTGATTTCGACCATCACATAGATTATATGTCATTTGTGATATATATATATGTCTCCTACAGTCATCCCGTAGAAGCAAGTACGGCTTCTTGTTGGAAGAAAAAGGTTCTTACGAGAATGCTCGTCTGCGCTGTAAGTTCACGGTGAGGCGAGACCTGGACCAGTACTACGACGAGCTCAAGTCTCTACGTGGAGGACCCCAGCATCTGCTTTTTGCCCATGGCTTTGCTAAGAAAGGTTAGTGTCTGGGGGGGGGGAGATGAATTGGTCACTTTTATGGACAAGCGAGCTAACCCAGTTTTCGGGGGTTTCCAGAAATCTTGACTTACACCAAAAGTGGGCATTGCCCAACCTATAGAAGAAGTTCAGTTTTATTGGTGTGTATATTTGTTTGGTTTTAGAGAAAACTGTCCTTGTCTTTTAAAGAAACTGAACCGGGGTATATAAACTTTACCTCCGATTTTCTCAAAACGGCATTTTTCGCGATAGCCCCCTTGTGCTTAAAAGTGACCAATTGTTACCTAGACATGTACGTCCTCTACGTTTTATTTGTGTTGAGAGTGTATTCATGGGTGGTTGTCAGGTGCTCTGGTGTAGTAATCTCCTTCTTTCTTATCAAACATCTACCGTCCTGATCTCTCCTCCCATCTTTTTTGTGTTTGTGTTTTCGATCAAAGTCAAAGATCTATCTCTCCCCCTTCTTTTCTTTGTATGTTACTCACAAGTATCACATCTAATCTTCGTCACTTATATGACCTTTTTGTGTTGCAAGTTCCATAAAACTCTTCATCATCATCATCAATGCCTTTCACCCCTGGCAGGGTATAGGCCACATACAAGCTCCTTCCATTTATCGCTGTCCTGGGCCATCCTTCCATCCTCATTCCAAGTGAGCTTCATCTCTCTCATGTCCCTTTCCACACATCTCCATGTTTCCCTTGGCCTTCCCCTGCCTCGTGCTCCCTGTTGGTCCATTGCAGCTACTGTCTTGTGATGTTTCATCTGGGCTTTCTGAGGCCATCGCCACTTTCTTATCGTAAGACTCTTGCTAAAACTAAAACTTTAAAAAATGCTCTTGTTTTAGATTTTCTCTCCGTCAGCTAGCTGTGAGTTTTATTTCCCGTGGAGATGATAACATTCTTCTTTCTCTTGTGCCCTTCACAGGTAGTCCCAGCCGACACGGACTCAGTGTTGAGGAGTTGCCTTTGGCTAGTGCTAGCCGAGTTGACATTGCTTCCACTGGCGACTACAACGACCGCGCCAGGTACTCACTGGCTAAGGCTCACGGTAAGTTTGTTTGGGGGTTTTTAGGGGGTGAATGTTTTACGGTGCTCGCAACTGCATACGGTCATTTGAACGCACAGGACACATTAAACATTTTCAGTTGGTAGGGAATTTTGAATTTTGCCAAGGTGGCGGCCGAAGCCTACTCTTATTGATTTTAGACCGCCAAGGGATCTTTAACGTGTCCAATGTGCCCATGAGATCTTCAAGATTTTTCGCCCTTGTCCGAGAAGGCTAGGTGTAGATCTTTCCTACCAGAAGATCAAGGGTGAGGCTGAAAGACAGCATTAAGAAGGAGCCAAGGAGTAGCAGTGGAAAGGCTGCAGAGTTAGGAGCCCAGAGGAGGGAGCAAAGGGGGGGGGGCAGAAAGTGAAGACGAAAACAGCTACAAAACATTGCTAGAGAGCAGGAAAGGAGGTGAGAGGAGACAGTTTTAGAGAAGAAATTTTTTCCATCGCTACCGAACCCGGTACCTTTGAATAAGAGAGGAACACCTTAACCTGTAGGCTACGAGCGCCCTCCACAGTAAGTTTGCACGTTTCCTTTTGCTATATTATGTGCGTAGGACTGCCACAAATTTGTTGCACCAGCCTAGTGTAAATTGTGTACAATAACACTTTATTTCAGCAAGATGAAACTTTGATCACTGCTAGTTATGGTTTTGGGCTGCTAAGCTATGAGTGCAAAAAGTTTTGTGTAAATCTTGCTGCTTTTAATTAAAGTGAAAGGCATATATATACAGTTGAGTGTATCTGACTTTTTTTTGTGGAAAGAAATAATTAAATTTTGTGAGAATTTATATAATTCCCATTATCATTATATTAGTACTATAATTTGTATTATAATTATTGTTATTATTGATATATATGACATTAATCGTCATCAGCAGTAGCATCCTAGAAACCAAAATATACCCCCCCCCCCCCTCAACTTTTATGCTGTTTTTCATGAATCAGACTTATCTAAAAATAACCAAACATTGATCTGTATTCGCCTAGTTTCACACTGGTAAAACGTAAGGGGAGAGCGGGTTTGATCATGCAACAGGAGTTGATACAAACTCTGAATGATACACTGTGTGTATTTGTGTGTGCACGCAGGTTGCTTGATGATCTTGGCCTGGGTGCTGTTCGCCTCCATCGGTTTGTTGCTGACCAAGTACTACAAGCCCATGTGGCCCAACCAGAGGATGTTTGAGCACAAGTATTGGTTCTTGGTAAGTCTCCACGCGAGAATTTTTGTGCCTTCCGTACCAGACTTTATGCAGGCTAGTAGAGCTGTAATAACTCATTTGGAACACGCAAAATAGAGATTTTTAAAAAGAATTAATTAATTAAGTAAAAAGAATTAACATATCATAATTTCAACCTCCTCTTCCTTCCCCATTATTGTCTTTCCGAATATTTTGTAAAGTTTAAATAAGAATAAAAGGGTGAACAATTTGACTCCTTGTTTCCTTTCTGAATAATTTTGATTTTACCAGACCCAGCAATTCCCCTTTATCAAAAGATAATGTTTGAAGAAAATGCTGAGCTCAGACAGAATTATGAGACTAGTATTTTTTTTTATTTTTTAGGAAAGTGAAGGATAATATGATGAAAGAAAACCATTTATGATGATGCATTCATACTGATGAATTTATATTTGTCGTGTTTTTCTTCTTCTGATAGGGTCACTTCAACTGTATGGCCATGGTGTTTATCATCACTATTATCGCCATCATCCTCATCTTCGTGGAGGCAGGAGGCTACAGCGAGGTGAGCACGGAGTTATTGAACGATGAAAGATTGCCAGATTTAGAGTTCTGTTTAAAATTTCTGTGCCTGTTCTTCGTTTTTAGAAATTATCTTTATTTCCCACTTTGCGAAATGTTCACGATTTGCTAGTTGGTTAAAACAGGAAATAGGAGTTGAAATACGTACCGTGGGAAGAGTTACCTTTTTGTTCACTTTTCTCAATGGTTTAGACCGTGTTATAGCAAACCCCACAGTGTGATAATAGGAAATTGATGATAACAAGTTTTTTGTCACGCACAATGAGGATGCCTCTAATTGTTATTACTTCATTACTGTTCCTCTGCTAACTTTTTTCACTGGAGTACAGTCGAACCTGTGTAAGACGGAATCGCAAGGGAGCCTGAAAAATATTCTGTCTTAGATAGGGGAATTTAGGGGGAGATGGAAGGGGGTGGGGGTTCAAAGGCCTAGCCGGTGGGAATCAAGGATCGCTAGTTCAATCGGCAAGCAGTGGTCAAAACTTCACACCTCTCAGCTGCTATACTGTCTGATAATGACATGCGTCAGTCTTACTTATCCAACTACCACCAGTGCTTGCCTTTCATAGGACCCCTGTTTGACCTATTAAAAACAAAAATTTATGAACATCCTCTGGCTTCCACCCTTAACCACACCCATCGGTGTAACAAGCACAGTCAACCAATGCCATCCCTCACAGCCATCTTGTAATTACGATTCGAGGAACTCTTTTTCAGCCGGCGTACGATCAGGGCGGCAGACATTGGTTAAACTAATTTCACACTTCTGGCTTCTGGGTACCCAGGAAAGTTTCCGTAGTGGCTCGCTACTCGAGCACTCTCACGGGCAGTCGTGAGATTTCACACTCACACTACACTGACCATCTGCATCGCTCAGGGCTCGCATGATGGGGTAACATCTACCCCCAAATTGCACCTCTACTCCCCTTCCTCGCCTTGCAGCATGGCCATGGCGTCAAGTTTATAGCCGGCGGAACCAAACTTGCGAGTTTTGTTTCAAATCAGGGCTGAGGGGGCAAAGCATTTCCCGTCTTAGACAGGTGAAACCATCGAAAGGGAGCGGATTTTTCTTTCCGTTTCCGCGTTGGACAGGTTTCCGTTTTATACAGGTTGTTAAAGAGGAATATATCAAGGGGCGAGCGGGAAGATTCCGTTAAGACAGGTTTCCGTTAAGGCAGGTTCGACTGTATAAAGTATATACTATCTCTTTCTGTCTGTTGATGCTTTTTTCTAGCGCTTGATAACCATTATTGTGTAGATTTTGACTATGGGTGTTGGAGGATGCTACTGGTAGGTTCTACCTCGTTACTCTTCCTCTTTTGTTTCCAGCTATCAGTCTTTCTTTTTCCTAGCACTAAGTGGCAGAAATTGTGTCGATGTGTGTTTCCCTTTACTCAAAAAACAAACTGATTAAAATTTTTTCTTAATATGCTATCTTTGTGACTGCTTTTTTCGGATGCCTTGATAGCCGAAGCAGACTTTGTGCTGTTGAGGCTAGATAGGTGAGCAGAGTAAGCCTGATTCCCCGTTTGGACTTCTCTGTTGACATCCACCCCTTGGCCCTCATATATAACCTTATGCAGTTTCTAGCACCACAAAACCTTACTAAAGCGAAAAACAAATTTTTTTCATATATACTCTATTTTGGATTTCTTTTTTCCTCTCCAGGCTCCTGACCTGCCACAGAAGGCCCACCCTATCCTGGGTATTATCATCTTGGTGTGCATCATCATCAACGTAAGTGAACGGTGGATGAAGAGGGGTATCATTGTAAGAACTGCGGAATGAGGGGGGTATCATTGTAAGAACTGCGGAATGAGGGGGGTATCATTGTGAGAACAGTGGATG
>NW_004797310.1:1871951-1901632 GCF_000002075.1 Aplysia californica | reverse complement strand
ATGTGGGAGGGGGGGTGTCATTGTGAGAATTGGAGGGGGGGGTATCATTGTAAAAACGGTGGATGGAGGGGCGTATAGTTGTAAGAACGGTGGTTATCAAAAGCTTTGATTTCGTGCAGCATGCTGTCCAGGTAGGGAACAAACACCCCCACCCCCAATTTTACTGGATGTGGGATTTTAACTAATTTTTTATTTTTTTTACGAGCCATTTTTTTCTATGCATATTAAGTATTTTTAGGTTTAGGTCTCTTGCTAAACAGTGGGAAGTAAGCTGCTTAGCTTTCAATCTGAAGACTTGTAATTCTATAAGGTACTCAGCGTTTGTGTGAATTTGGTCAGAACTTTTCAGGTGTGAACTTGTTTTTGCCTTTCATGTGGACCAGGGGGAAAAAAACTGTCTCATAATATAGTGTTGCAGTCTGTTTGATTGATGCTTACTGCTATCAGTAGCATAATTGTGTCTCTGTTATTGTCACAGTATTGTAGTGTTAGATTTTCAAGGTTTTTATTTGTTATTTTCACATGTGTGAATTCTGTTGTTTGGTGAAGCCAAAGTTAAATATTGTCCTTTTTTTCTGTTAATAATTTATTAATTCCATTTCCCAACAGCCAGTCCTTGCCCTGATCCGCCCCTCTGAAGACAGCTCCTGCAGACCCGTCTTCAACTGGTTCCACTGGGCATTTGGGACCATTGCTAATGTGTTGGCCAGTAAGTCCTCTCAGCTTCTGTATTCTCAGCTTCTTTATTCTCAGCTCACTTTTCAAAACGTAGATCTATATGTGGTTTCAATGAGTTAGAAAAGTAAGGAAAAATGTTCCCATACCTTCGGTAACATAAAAGTATTGTTTGCTTTGGCACATGGAAAAGTTCTAAGGGTATTGCAGATCACACGAAACAAAATTTTTTATGTAGCTAATTGTACTGATAAAAATGGAATTGTGTGCCTAGACATTTTCTCTCGACAATTCCTCTAATTTTCATTGGCATAAATTTTGGTAGGAACAGGACACAGGGTTGTTTTCATTGTTATACACAAAGATTTGGAGCAGGGGGGGGGGTCCATTTCTAAGTTATTCTTTATTTTCATCGGTGTAATTGTGTGCATTGACTCTTACTTTTCCTCCCAACAGTTCCTCAAATCTTCATCTTATTATAATGGAGCTAAGCCCGTTTGTTGGGTCAGTAAAAACTTTTTACACAGGTGCCCGTTACATCTACAAAAATATGATTCTGACAAGAATTGTCCCAAAGGGTTACGTGGGCATGTTTTCAAAGTTCGGAAACTACCTTTTGATTTCTCGGGTTTGATGGGTTTTTCCTGTAAGTGAAAGCTCTCATATGTTTTCACCCTGCCATTAGCCATTTCATATTTTACTAGGGACTACTTCCGTTTCGTATTGTGCTTCTTTGTGCGTGTGAGACAGCTGCTTCTTCTACTTCCAGAACTGGAATCTCAATATCCAACTCTGTTTGGATGTGTGCTTGACAGTGTCAATGGATACTTCATGCCAAACTTCATTTTATTGACTTTTTCTAGATACATTTGGTATAGTCATGTTCCCAAAATGTTGCGTTCGTTTAAACTTAAACCCACAAAATGTTTACTTCGTTGTATTGACGTTTTAGAAATTTTGGCGCGTATTTGGTGCATAGTTGTTTTTTTAGAGCAAGACGCTGGATCTAAATCTCTCTATATCGTAGATGTATACTTTCGAGAACAGAATTCAAGACTGATGTGGAGTAAGTTTACAAGATAGAAGTGCCGTTTTGTGCTTTGTGACTGAAGGGTCATGGATTTGAACCCTGCCATGGGGCCGAAATTATGTCTTTGGTAGAGGTATGTTGTATGAATTTTCCTCACTTCATCGAAGTGGGAATGGGTACCCGGCGATAGGCGGGAAATATGTCTTGTCAATATAAATTTTGACAGGAACAGGAAACTGAGGGTTGTTGTCATCACAATACGCAAAGACATGGGGGGATGGGGTCAGATATAAGTTATAGTTTACTTTCATCGGTGTAATTGTGTGCGTTGATTTTTTCTGCCAACAGTTCCTCAAATCTTCATCGGCATGGACTTCGGCAAGGTGATGGTGCCATGGTGGGCCACATGGATCCTGGTCATCTGGGTCATCTTCCACATCGTCGTCGAGCTGAGTCTGGAGATTCATCAGTGCTGCACCTACAAGAAGAACAAAGGTACCGCCCACTGAGCACTAGCTCATTTTGGCTGGCTACTTAGGAGGGGGGGGGAGGTAAGTTGGGTGCAGATGTAATGATTGATGAATCATCTTCCATATCGTTGTTGGGCTGAGACTGGAGATTCATCAGTGCTGCATCTACAACAAGAACAAGGGTGAAGAGGGGGGGGCAGGTGTGCAGATGTTGTGGTTAATGGGTCATCTACCACATCATCGTTCAGTTGAGCCTGGAGATTCAAAATTCATCAGTGCTGCACCTACAAGAAGGACAAAGGTATCGAGGAAGAGTTAGGCTCTTGTTTTTTATGGCGAAATAAGGACATTATTTTGCTGAATCATGTCTTGTCATAGACAACTTGTTTACAATTAGTTTCATACGAGATTGTATAGTGGGTTTGGTTGTTTTTTTGGAACGGCCATGTTGTCATAAATTTCAGAACTCACTTTTTATCTGAGGTTCTGATTGTTCATCTAGTGTTTTCTGTTCTCCGTCTTTCATGCCCAATTTTAGATTTCTCAGTTCGCCTCACTTCACTTATTACTTTTTGTTCTAGTTGGAGCAAGGGGATAGAAAGAAAGAGAGGGTTGGGGGGGGGAATGGTGGGTGAGGAGCACTTGCCAGTGACAGGGTAGTAAGTGTGGAGATAAAGAGAGAGTAGAGTAGTTGAAGAGGTTGATGTAGTAAATGAATAAAAGAAGCGTGGAGAGATACAGAGAGCAGAGTAGTTGAAGAAAGAGGTTGATGTAGTAAATGAATATAAGAAGCGTGGAGAGATGCAGAGAGCAGAGTAGTTGAAGAAAGAGGTTGATGTAGTAAATGAATATAAGAAGCGTGGAGAGATACAGAGAGCAGAGTAGTTGAAGAAAGAGGTTGATGTAGTAAATGAATATAAGAAACGTGGAGAGATACAGAGAGCAGAGTAGTTGAAGAAAGAGGCTGATGTTATAAATGAATATAAGAAGTGTGGAGAGCAAGAGAAAGAAAAAAAAAAAAAGAATTGAACAGTGGAAATGGGTAGGACTGGAGAGAGAGAGAGAGTGAGAAAGATAAAAAGAGTAGCAGAGCTGTGAAATAGTGTGGTGTAGATGAACTGTGGAGAGAGAGAAAAAAAAGAAAGAGAAGATAGAGCAATGAAAGAGGATGCATGACTGAGATACACCAGATATGTATGCTTATGATATTGTCATTATTCCTTCCACTTTGCTACTCCTCAGAGCGCAGAAAGAAGTGGGAGCAGCTGAAGAGAGAGTACCCCAAGCAGCACCACCCTGAGCCCGAGCCAGCTGTGAGTACACTATTTAATGTGGGTGGTTGGTGCGTGGTATACGCCTTCTGTCTTATCAAACATCTATTGTTCTGATCTCTCCTTCTCTTTTGTATGGTGTTACTCTCTGAACACTTTTGCTTGTTCCTTATCATCCAGTGTGGGTGGTTGATGGGTGCTTTTATTTGGTTGCTTCTTTCACCTCTTTTTCAGTGTCAATGAACCACCCTAACCTTTTCCCGACAGTGTATCGTTGGTGTCGCAAGCAATCCACTTAAGTCTGTTTGGGTACTTTTTGCACTAGAGAGACAAAAAACAAACAAACAAGGTTCTTCTTCTTATCTTTCTCTCTGTTCTTTCTGTCTTTCGCTCTGTCATTTCTGTCTGTTTTTTTTTTTCATACAGAAATTATGCCATCATTATGTCGAATGTGCTTCTTTTTATTCTAGCAAACAAATATAACAATTCTAATCTTTGCGGTTGTGTTTCTGTGCACAGGGTCGCCGGTTCAAGCGCTTCATGCTCTTCCTGCACGTGGGCTTCACCGTCCTGATCACGCTGATCATGATTATCATCATCGCCGTCTCTTAAGTCACTCGGACTTCGCTAGTCCTTCCAGGTCCCTAGAAGAGGATCTGATGAGTTAATTTTTCACTGAATTCAAAATTGACTGAAGATTTATTTTTTTTTGCTTCCAGTGTTTGAATAACCACCCTTTTTTGATCTGGGGATTTATTATACTTGTCAATTTTCCAGCCTAGAAAGCACAAAAAGTTGAGGAAAGTTTTTGTTTTACTTTTTGTCTTGTTGTAATTACTTATGTTGTCTAATTTAAGAGGAAGTAACAAAACTATATTGAATTAAGTTGTAGAAAACATGATCCTATGTCTGAGGACATTTTCATTTTACGTAGTGTGAACTAATTACCCTGTAGCTCGAAAAAGATGGAGCATTTTTTTTTTTACCAGATTGAGATTAACTATTCTGAATGAAGTCATTGTCATCATTGCAACCAAAGTTGAGGAGTTAGATTTATTTTTGTTCCTATCCATAAAAATTCAATGTACACTCTTTTGCGCTGTAGCAAAGTATACCTCTGTCATGTGTTTGTGTGCTTTTTCTTTTCGTTTCACAGTCATCAAGAGTAAGAGGCTGATAGTCATCAGCGCATTAGTTTTAAAAAGCAAAATGTAATTGCTGTGGTTTCACAATTTTGACAGATGTTTGACAGAAAGTAACGAAACTCGTTCTATAAGAGTGATGTATTTAAGACAGGCAATGCACTTGAGCATTAAGGATACATATATTATATTGCAGTGGCATCGGGTGATGAACATTAATTGAGGTGGGGGGTATAAAGATCATTGTTGCAATAAATTAAAATGTTTGAGCATTTCCTTCATTTTGTTTGAAATGCCTGAATTAACAGGGTGGATGTTTTCAAATAATAATAACGCCCTGTTTTCTATTCTATGCAAATTTCTCCACCCTTGCTATTGTAGGCAAACGTTTAGTCTAACAGAGTAGGGTGTCATTGACCGTGGACATGAATATTCCATTTCCATTTGCATATATTTTGCATGTGAGTTTCTCAAATATATTGGAAAGCTTGCTTATTTGTCTCTGCTGAATATTTGGTGATGTAAGACTCTGTATGGTATCACAATCAAATAATATTCCTTCTAGCTGCTCGGTTACATGGGTCAATAAACTGTACATATAGCTGATTTATTACTGTAATTACTTTTCCTTTTTTTTTATATATATTTTTTTTTTTTTTTAATCATTGATGGCGTGCGTGGGTTCACTGTTAGGTCTGTAATACAGCTTTTCTGACAATGATAATGATGAATGAGTCAATGCAGTGAAAGGTCCCTTTGCGTAGTTTATGTAACAAATTTTTAACTTTTCTCACAAGGGCATTTCATTCTGTCTGCAAGATTTTTTGTTTTTATAGTAGAGGACAGAAGAGATTATTGATATTTTCAGATGAAATTTAAATTTTTATGGAAAATGTTTGGCTTTATTGTTTCATTTCTTTTTCCCTCACCGAGAACAAAAAAATGGGAATCAAAGTTTCAGAATTTTGAGGGGTTTTTTACATTTCTTTTCAGATTTCACTTTCAATATTTGTTGAAAGAATAAATGAAAAGGCTAAAATTGTAGCCCTATTTTAAAAGTTTTATGGAGGGGACTGGTATGATGATATTTCAAATACTTCAACGACTTGTGTATATACAGTAAATTTTGTGTGTAGTATGTCATGCTGTGGTTTTGAAGTGGTCAGTATGTTGTTGTGTGCAAGGCTTTGTGGGTCTGGTGGCTGCACCTCACAGTCACAGGTTGTTTCTCTTTTTCCATCTTCATCATGTCTTTTTATAGCATCTATTTATTCTCGAGTTTGTAAATTTCTGAGAAAACGGTTTGTGTGTGGGTTTTCATACATCTGTACCCCTTCCCATGATCTTTTGTATTGTAGCAGCTCTCTATTTTTCGTGTATCAGAAGATGAATTTCTATTGAAGATGAATTTCTATTGATAAATTCAATGAGGAAGATACTATCTGCGAGAGAATTTTAATAAAACATCTGTCAGGGACCGTTAAAGACTTACAGTACTCTTCAAAAGTGGCAACAGCCATTTTGATGTGACAATTTAAACTACACCAGAGGTTTCTGGTTGTATTTTTGTACGGGCAGCCGTGAGGCAAATGCAGGTCTTGTGACTTGTTTCCTTTTATTTTTAAAAAGACAAATCATCGAGTCCTTGTGCTGAGATTTTTTTACAATGACCTGCATAAATGTCAATACCCTCCCTCACTGCAGAAAAATGCGTACACTTTTGGGTGTTAGTAGTTCGAGAAATCTGTACCCTTATCAGTTGTACGAAGTGAGACTAGGACACAGGGTCCCTTTGTAGTTCGTCAGTTATTTCACAAACTCATTCTCATCTAACCACTATATCATTATTCCTTTACAGACTCGCATATTTTCATGTTTCCTTCATTGGTGCACCCCCTCACGTGCACCGATATTCTACTGGTGCTAAGATAATGTTGTCTGTTGAAACTTTTGTCTCTGTCACTTGCTCTCTACTTTCCCTTCTACTTTTTTCACTTGTTCATTTTACTGTTGATGGAATCTCTTTGTGATTACATTTTTTATTCGGCATAAATTCTTGTGAAAACTAAAAACAAGGAAATGGATATTATGCAACAATGCCTTGTCTCTGTAGTTATTGGGTTTTTTTAATACAGCTATTGCTGGTTTATATTTTGGTTTTAAGAGAGGAAGAAATAGATCTGAGAGTTTGTACCTTGTTGTGTTGATTTATTACTGGCTTTAGACTATTTGTAATATTTATACACTCGTATTGTTTCAAAATATACACTTGTATCAAAGTAGGTTGTCATACTTTTTGTTTTTGTTTTAACATGTTATTAGATCTCTAGAAATCTGAGGAAGTCCGTACTGTTTTATCAGCTTCTCAATCTTACTTAGTTTTCATTGTTCAGAAGAAATTTCTCATAGCAGTGAATCTGCTCTTTACTTATTTCCTGATGTTTTGGGGAGTTGCTAATATCCCACATCTCGTCACCATCTTGCTTTCCACTGAAAAATTTCGATATCGCGAATCCAATTTTTACTTTGGGACTTCTCTTTAGATTTTATGACGTTCATTTTTATGCAAAATAAGCAGTACTACTTTTGCGGAGATTGTTTTAATGAAAATAAAGGTTTCATTTTCGAGTCGTCAAAGTTAATGAAACTCTAAATACACATACTGCAACATAAATGGTTGTAGATAGATACCCTGTGATTTTAGGACTTTTTACTTACAGTCAAGGTTGTACGATGCGAAATGTATTTGGCTGTTCCGAAAAGTTTATTTCCTGTTCTGAAGAATCTCTATACTGATGTGCCTCTTTATTGACATGGCCTTCTTTTTATCTCTCTCTTCATTTTTTTCCTCTTCTTTTTTTTTCTTAAGAAAGAAAAATCTTGAAATTAGAAAAATATTTACATTTTTCTCATGATGTGCAAGTGCATTTATCTGCTACAGTAAAAGTTATTTTAAAAAATCATCCTTTGTTTATTGTTCTTATTTTAATGTTTGTTTTCTTGTTTCTGTAAGACCTTGTGCTGTTAAAGCTAGAGAAGTGAGCAGTCTAAGTCTGATTCCCTGTAAAGACTTCTCTGTTGACACCCATCCCTTGGCGCTCATATGATCTTATGCAGTTGCGAGCGCCGTAAAACCCTCTACTATATATGTTTTTGTAAATATTTGTTTCTTCTGTTGAAGTTCCATTCACTGTCACGAAGATATAACAGCTGTGAGCATGACACACTGGGTTGCAAACTTGATTTGTGGCATGGAAGGTTCGGATCCCAACATGATGTGCTTCATCTGTCTTTTTGTTTGTGAAACAGCTCCTTTTAGTTTAAGTTTTAATGTTTTACAGCGCTCTCAACAGCATAAGGCCATATGAGCGCCAAGGTGTGGATGTCAAAAGAGAAGTCCAAATGGGGAATCAGACTTACTCTACTCACCTCTCTAACCTCAACAGCACAAAGTCTGCTTCGACTATTAATGCACCGCGGCAATAGCAGTTCACAAGAGAGTGACAAACATACAAAAGAAGTAGTGGAAAAATTGACAATAGTAAGTATGAGGAAAGAAAAAACAGCAGTTACCCCTATGATGTTCTGGCACAGTATGAGCATTGATAATCAGCCCATTTACAATTCTACTGTGCCTGAGAACATGTTAATATCTCCCCTTTGGGCATGGCCTAAAGACAACTTCAGGAACAGCTCCAATTAGCGACATGCACAGATGAGAGAATCAAGTGCTCGACTGTCAAAATGGTCTACATTGTGTCTGGAAGGGCAACTTCCACAACGGTATCGCCAACAACAATAACTTGGGAGTGTAAAAGAAATTAGCAATCCATTTAAACCTGCTCAAATTGTCACCTGTCCAAGACAACCACCGGTACAAACAACCGCATCCCACTTACCCCCACCTCCATCCCCTTTCCCCTTTTGTTTTTTAATATCAAAATGACATTGTTCAAGATGTGGCCACCTGTCAAAGATGACCACTGTTCTCCTCAACAACGGCTGGCTGTCCTGGACAATTTCAACTGTACAAGTACAAGATTTGTCCAAATCAGTCAAACAGAAACATGTATAGAACAAAAGAAGTCATCATGTATATATTTTCGATCTCTTCAACAGTATTTTAATGGATTCTTGCACTTCCCTGTACTGTAGTTAAAGATGCTGTACCAAACAGTGCAGTATTACAAATTTGATGCAGAAACGGAATCGATAGAAACAGTAAGAATTATCAACTCTAAAAAATGTTTTAGTAAGCTGAAAAACAAATCTAGTAAAAATATGAATAATTTTTATTCGTAAAAATATACAATGGAAGAGAAGTGTATCTCTGGCGAGAAGGTACTTTCAGTACTAATAAACTTTGGAGTTTTTTATTTGGGCTTTTCAGCCTGAGTGGTGTAGATAGCAATAAATGGATATTGCAACATTCTAGTTCAGCTGGAGACTACTAGAGAAAGGAAATGCCTCTGTCCAAATAGAGTGTTCAGTAACCACAAATGTGTACGAGGGACCTTGAGTAAAGAATTAGTACAGAGGGACAACGATGCAAAGCCATAACCTCCAGCGAAAGCGGGTGGTTGGCGCATGCTCTGGTGTGGTTTGCTCCTTCTTTCCTATCAAATATCGATCATCTCGATCTCTCCTCCTTTTTGGTGTTTGTCACTAACAACTCTCTTGTAACACCTCTTCTTATCTTCTTAGGCACTCGTATGATCTTATTGTGTTGCAAGTGCCGTAAAATGCTTACTTAAACAAAACAAAAGCTGTAACAATTTTTTCCTTTGAACATCAGAAAGTTCCTCCTTCATTTGAACAGATTTTCTTTGGGCAATACAGATACAGCATAATAACACGGATAGGTCAAACACAGAACGCATCCGTCGAACTGCCTGCAGTCCCGGGGTTTTTTTTCTTGTTTATCTTTGTAAAATATCCCTCGAACCACAGAGGCCAGTTTTAATTTTAGTAAGGTTTTACGACGTTTGCAACTGCATAAGGTCATATGAGCGCTAAGGGGAGGATGTCAACAGAGAAGTCCAAACTGGGAATTAGGCTTACTCTGCTCACCTCTCTAGCCTCAACAGCACAAAGTCTGCTTCGACTATCAAGGCACCCCGGAAATAGCAGTTCACAAGAGAGTGACAAATATACAAAAGAGGTAGAGGATAAATGACGAAAGTAAGAATGAGGAAAGAAAAAGCAGCAGTTCCACTTATGTTGTACCGGAATAGTATGAGCTTGACATTGATCAATCAGCCCATTTACAATTCTAATTCTACTGCTTAAGAACATGTTGATATCCCCCAATCTATCCCCATGGTTTTATGCACCCCGCATAACTTAGCAAAATTGGATCATTTTTTTTCATAATTTCTGATTATTTTCCTTTATCATTCTTTGTAAAAATTAACAGAATTGCATAATTTCACATTTTTGGGCTCAGTTTGCATAATTTCAGAATTTTTCTGGAATAAAATGACGGGGACAGCCCAACTGGGAATGGCCTACAAACAATTTCAGTCAGTAGCACTGCCCTGGGGGGGGGGGGGGGACACAGATGCCAGTCCCGATAAATTGGAGCTATCCATGCTATACTGTAGGCCTATATAGATATCCTGACAGTATATCCTTACACAAGCAGCAGGCACAAAAGAAAGGAGACATCTTTGTCCAAAAAAAGTGCTCGTTTACACAGTTACAGTACAACAAACTCAAAAGACATTCAGTCAGATTGTGCTGTTTATGTCACAATGTGGAGTCACAGCAATGCAAATGCAAAAGTCTCCTTCACTGAATACGAGCTGGCACTGAAGCAGTCAAAAGAACGAGGAAGCACATCATAATTATGTAGTTGGGTTTCTTTTGGCTAGAGTTATAAAAACAAACATACTTTGAGAAAAAACAAAAATCTGTAAAGGATGGCAGAGCAAGAGTAATAAGAACATCTTGTGTCCAACAGCAAAGGAAATGCACATTAAAACACAAAATTGTGAAAGTAAATATGACAGAAAATTATTCATGAAAATCTGCTCAAAAATCTATACAAAAACGCGTAACTGAAAAAGGGTTGAAAATACACCATACTATTACTTGTAAGTTAAACCTTTGGAGGGTTTGAAAAATTCTATGAAAATTCCCACACACTTAAAAAATGTAATACCATTTACAACAAATTTGTACAGTAGATGATCATAAGTTACACTGTAAGTAGAATGCTCCATCGATACATTAAACTAAACTCATATTTTTCAAAGAGGGAAAAACTAACAGTTCTTATACTGGATTGTCATTAAAGATTTATTATATACAGGTATATTATATAATATATATCATTATATTATATATCAATATTATGTGTATAACAATTTCAGCACATCAGCAAAGTTTTAGAAATATTCACAAATCGCAGAAGGTCATCTTTTGCGCACATACATTAAATGGACCTTATTCATGGGAATTCTAATGAATTTTACCAAAACTGCTGTACATTGGAACATTAGCATTATATTGGAGAATAGTATAATAAATGATCAACCGAAGAGTTCAACTGGCAGTCTGTTCAACATCAGGTGTAGTGAAGAGTTTGAGCTCATTAGGTTGTAAGTTGTAATAGTTGTATTATGAATATCACAGAACATTGCTCTTTCAGATCAAAATTGGAATTCGACAAGATACAATTATGAGGCAGCGTGATGAAACCAGGCGCTTGTAAACAAGCCTTAAGATGATACAGTGAGAGTCGCATTCAACGAGGTTGCCGGGACAAGCTTGTTGTCCTCGTTGGATCCGACCTCTCCTTGAACATGAGTAAGGCTAAAAAACAGAAAGGAGACAAGTTTATGCACGATGCACCAATACCAGTAATTGAAAGCTGTTTCCCCCTGATGACGAAAATCTCAAACAACATCAGTGTGTGGGTGTTTGAGCTGTGTTCTGACCGTCATTTTTGTATTTCAAAAAACAATTCTCAAGACTTCTCTTGTGAAAACATACCCTCTCACATCTAGGCCTATATCTACATAAAGCAAAGGCAGGAGCTTGAATTTTCTGATGAGGGCCTCTTGGCTTTGGGGCCCACATTAGGAGGCACGCTAGATTTAGCAATACATTGTGTTAGGAATGGAGGATGGGTCTTGTGCTTCGCCTGAGATGGCAAGAAAGGAGAAAAATTCTTCATTTTTGGGGCCGCTATGTGCCTTTATTTGGTTATCGTGACTTCGGTCTGTTTGCACATTTACAAAGAGATATAGAGGATAAAAATCGGGGCTTAAGGATTGCCTCGTAGGAGCCGACTTCTTGTTGAATGCGACACCCACTGTACCAATAACTCTACATGTTCAAAATCAATGAGCGCCTGATTCCACTGACACAATCCATAATTAAAATTGTTTTAATAAAGAAAAAAAACTGGTATATACACTTTTTAAAAATGTTATAAACATATGAATGCTGTATTAACATTGATTCAAGTTCAAGTAAGGTGTAGGTTTAAAACAACTCAAAACAGCAAACTATTTAAGAAGCTGGGCCACTAAGGATCCATTGCCAATAGCGTAAGTGGTTTTTTGAGAAACAGGAAAATTCTTTAATAAATAACCTAAGCTCCTGAACATGCCAAAGCAGATGTAAAACAAGGTCACCCACAGACATCATATTTTTTAAAGAAAATATATTCCCTATGCCACAACCAGGAAGTTGACATTTTACAAAACAGTGGAAGAAATCCATAACACAACAGCCATTATGTGATATCCAAGCTGGCAGATCTATAACAAAAAAGATCTTAAGAAAAAAAAATGACAGCACTTCTTCGGGCAACTAAAGACACTATGGCAGTAAAATACTCCAGCGAATGCATTTTAGCCCTTGTACTAACATGTAGAGCTATATATATATAAGTGTATTTAACAAAGCATTGTTTTCTGGGGGGTGGGGAGGGATGCCTGATATACAATGGTGGGTATGCTGTTAATAATAAAATCTTAAAATCTGTTCCTAAATTTTATAAAGTTGTAAAGTAAAGTTGTTCCCGTATCCGATCCGGACATTAGGGATTGCCTTGTTAGTGAGACAACTTCCTCGGCCTTCGGCATATTGTGGTAAGGTGGCCAGTTCCTTTCCACGCAGTCTTTACTTTCCTAACTTGAAGTCAGGGACCCATTACTGCTGGGTGGGCAGGAGGGGGCGAAAAAAATCTGTGTCCGAACCGAACTTCGGAGACGTGTGCACTACCACTCCGCCACCGCGCCCTCTTCTAAATTTCCAAAATTTTGTACGTTCATGAATATAGATCGATTCACAGTAAGCATCATATAGGTTATATCAGGATAATTATTATTATTTCACACAGAAAAAGTTGTGCTAAGAAAGCTGTGAGTAATGTGGTAAAGTTTTCAGTTTACAGACAAAACAGATCTGGTTGGTATCTTCTGTGAATCTCAAAGACACAACTTAAGGAAAAGCACAACACATAGAAGCCTACAATATATAAAAGTTAACTTATACTTTAAAACTTTCATAAAATTACATTCTGCTCATTTGGGAGATTTAGGACCCAGAGTTTGAACACTTGCCTGGTATTCTAAAGGTTGGGCCAAAAAGCAGGCCAAAAAAATCTTAGAAGAATTCATACCCATATAACTGCTAGCATAGACAACCAAAAAGCATCGCACATTTCAACCACCAGGCCAACCATGACTGTATTCTTTTATCTTCTAATGGGCTGCACTTTAACAATATAATGATTTGAAGATAACAGACAATTTTCATGTTTTCTTTGGTTTTGGTTTACATATATATTATATGATAATATATCTTAATTATAAGACTAATCAAGAATAAACAATGGGATATCGATATAACGACATCCTCTGTATAGTGAAATGGTGCCCAGGTCCCGATTCTTTCCTTATATATCACTAGTAATTTTTGGTTGCCTCTCTATAATGACAACTCTCTACAACGACACCTTTTCATTCTGGTCCCAACAATGTCATTCCAGAGAGGCTGCACTGTATATGTATTTAGGGTTTAATCAATAGCCCCCTTCAGAAAGGATCACATGGCCATGTTCTCAACACTCTATGACGAGAAAAGAACTGGACACACTAAACAGAAACGGAAACGCTAAACCCCATCAATAACCTACTTGCTCCTGAAATTAAGTAAGTACTTTAAATCACAAAATGAAATTTACTTTATAGCATATAATGCATTAATTTCATTTCATTTTTGATGACTCCATCATGCCATATCACCCACCTCATTCGATCGTAACTTCACACACACACAGCCGGCCATCCTGCTAGGCCCAGCCAGAAGCTGAAAACAGCAACACTTAGGATTGACACAATAAATGAAACAACATCCCACACAAATCAAACAACAACAGCGTATGAAAAGAGAAGGGGTGGGACACAATAAACTAGCTACTGAAGTTAAAATTTCAAATAAAAAAACAACAACTATGGCTAGATGCTAACAACTAATGTGAATAAAAAAGTTTGTACCACTTTGATTTCTACTTGCATTATTAAGTAGTTAGATATAATCTCTGTATAAGTTCTCTGATGAATGAAAAAATATTTCAGTAATTTTTTTAAAGCAGTAACAATAAAATTCCAATAATATGAAGAAATTTGAGTAATACAGGGCTATTCTTGTCATATAAAGCAAACAGTACAGCAAAATCCATAAAGACATTTTCAATAAATAACAAAGGTTTTGGTATATTGCTACAAGAATGAACATTGTTAGAGATGAGTTATTTTATCAAAACAAAACAAAACAAGTTATGTATTAAAACGGAAATAGAACAAGCTGAAAAAAAAGGAAGAAAAATTATGAACAAAGATATGTGAGGGGTAGTGCCTTCAGTGATCACCAACTTCCAAATTCTTCGGCTATTTTCATTAAGTCTTTTACAATGGAATCTCAAATACAATTTGAACAAGTGGGGTTAACTGGAGAGGTTATACAGTCATCACTGAAATCTCCACACTTCTCAACTTGGATGAAAGGACGAAGAAAAAACAAGAGAATATGAATTTCTGTTGGAAGATATACTTGTCATTATAAAGTGACATGTAACTACTACAAGAAAAATCACAGGCGATTTCACTTAGGATAAGGGAATGCATACTTGTCCCACTTCTCAGGGCTTAATTCATCATGACAATGAATCAGAGGAGATTTTTTCCTTAATTTCTTTATACAGTTCATTCTGGTATGACCCAATAGTAGAAAGCAAGCCCATTTGTTTTTCTGGGTGAAATTACACCCTCCCATTACTGTACGTTTGGTGTCATTCATGAGAAACAGTACTCTAAGGAGATGATTTTTTCTGAATCAAGTACAGTTCAATCTGGAAAGACCAATTTGCACAAAGCAAGCTTATTCATTTTTCTGATTCAAACTACACACAACCATTATTGTCCATTAGGTGTCTCTCAGGAGAAACAGCTCAAGACAACTCATTTTTGTGATCAGGAAAGTTGAAAGTGGTCTGCTTTGCCCACAATAATGACAGAGTTACATCTCAAAAACTTGAATTATATTCATACCTTTTAAGACAATGGTGGTATTACATAAACGATAAGTAAATTCTACCTCTGTTATTTGACATCATGTGGCTATGGTATAATCACAATGATTACTGTGGAGACAACAGCAAAAGACAGATGGTACCACTGAGACAGAGACATTTATCCTTTCCCTACAACATTGGTCAACATGTAACCTTGCACAGCTTGTTCCCTATTCAGTTTGATACCAGCCACTCGCTTCTCTGAATACAATAAGACTAGAACACCATTTCGAAAAACTGATCTCTATCCTTTCATTGTCATGAGCTTCCGTTCTAATGCCTCCAGAGCAAAGGCCGTTAACTTAACTAAGCCATTTTAGTGCTTTGTTCACTGTATCTTGACCCCGAACAATTGCAGCTGAACAGGAGAAATAGCAAAAGACGGATAATGCTGGGAGCAACTATTGCCCTGAAAACAATGGAAGCAAAACTGTCACCTCAACTAATCTTTAGAAAAAAGAGAGTGACCAAGCAGGTGGGAGATCAGGCCAGATCAGGGATCCATGGTATTACCAGAAATAAGAAGTAGTGCAACATAAAGCCCCTGCAGATCTAGCTCAGACTCATACTGAATGCGCTGAGCGGGTAAGCCATTTCATAAATTTCCTACAGAAATATCAAAGATGAAGTTTAAGCGTGGTGCCCTCTGCGCTTGCTTTAGTAAAAACTCCAGAGGATTGCAGAGGTGAAATGGTTAGTGAACTTGGTCACACAAAGATGTGAAGCAACGCTGAACAATGAGACATGAGACAGTTCATCACGGGCCTGTTTGTCTTTGACAAGCACACAATAACCAGTTTGTAGGCTAGTTACTCGTATCAAGAATGGTGGTCCACCGTTTGAATTTTCTTCTGCTGTTTTTATATGGCCGCTTTTAAGAACAAGCGGGCTGACCCAGATTTCGGGGGTTTCCAGGAATCTTGACCTACACCAAAAGTGGGCATTGCCCTACCTATAGGAGAATTTGGGTTTCATTGGTGTCTATATTAGTTTGGTTATAAGGAAAACTCACCTTGTCTTTTTAAAAAACTGAACATGAACAAGGGGCAAAAACTTTACCTTCGATATTCTCAGGATAGCCCTGTTGTGCTTAAAAGCGACTATATATGGATTGTTTTGCTTATGACTGCAGACAAATTTCGAAACAGAAAAGAAATAAAGATTTTTCTTTCTTTTCTATTTGTTCCTTTCTGCCCAAGATACAGTTATGTTGACAAGACATGCAGGCTCAGAGTTCCCAAGAGACTCAGGTGACAGTCAAGAATAGATTAGGAATTTGTCAAATTTACCACACACTAAAAAACATCCAAGATGACTGAAAATGTTTTAATGTGCAAAGAACTACTTCATAAAGCTTCTTGCAAAATAAATCTGGCAATAAAAGTCTTATGGAAGCGAAAAAGCTGAGGAACCAGTAACTGTATCAGCCACAGAATAGGCATAGCCAAGATGTTATAGTTGTATTAAAAATGACAGTACACTTACATTAAACTAGCCATAACATGGGTAATGAAAAAACTGACAGTTATGGATTAAATCTATGCAGTGCACTGTATTATATTATATGATGACTACCGTTAGCTTTTAAATAAAAATATAATTACTGTGTCATTAAAGGCTAATATGATATGTATCTGAGACGAGGAGGAACATTACAGTTCCAGAACAAAGGTGATATGGGAACATGGAACACATGCATTCACGTCTGGTCTTCTGCGACAAGCAAAGGTGTTTGGTAAGTCGGTGTATGAGTATTGACACGCAGCATCTAATGCAAAACAACGAATATTTACCATGGTTACCACACATAGTTGACCACTAGACCCACATATTGCTTTTTGTTACGACCCCCTGAAAGGCAACAGGCCAGATTGTCAGTTTAAAACCTTATAATTGTAATAAGCTGAAACAAAGGATTGTTATTAAAGATTTTAAAACTGGAACAGAAGTTAAAAACAAAAAATGGAAAGATTAAGGAAGAAAAATCTTGTTGTTGACTCTTTTCAATCACTGGTTGAAAATCTAGTGATGAATACACATGTCACCAATAAAAGGAACAAAAATGCCCTTAGTAGATATACAAAACTCTTCTTTCTTCAACTTAAAAAAATTTAGTAACCATCGAATGATGCCTTGCTCTGACTATAATCATGGTAACCAACATCTCTTAATCTGAACACAGTGCCAGCCAGTAAACAGTCATGAAACTTAGGTGTGGGTGCACATGTGTAGTTAACGTGACCAGGAAACAACCAGTGATGAAGAAAGCATTGCTACAACATACATCACTTTCCCTAACACTTATGCTGAATTTGATTATTTGATATCAAAGTAATTATGAAGACTTCAGAATGTAAAAATGCCAAAAACGAAAGGAATCAATGAGACTAAAGGTTTCTATCTGTTTCTACATTCTACAATACGTCATTACAGACACAAATGAAAAATAATTTAGAATGCAATTGTCATTAAATGCAAACTAGATCAGATCTATAGTAACATCAGCGCAAAAATGAAAGTTACAATCCTAGCAACTGCATCTACTTGGGTAAAGAATGCAGTGAAACATAGCTTCACCAAAAGAAAATGGAAAAAACTTGTAAAGAATGATAATAAAACAAAAACTGTACGCAACACACACAGGTAACACAAAACAAGTGGTGTTTCCAACACACAGATAGATGAGCAAAGTATTCTTCCCTCTGAAAAATACACCTCATCTTTACAGGAACTAAGCTTACATAACACAACAAGATGCTGAAACAGTGCTCCCTCCTCGAGAGATGATTACTTTGGAAGCAACGTAAGAGTAACTATGACGACTTCACCACATTACTCAGGTACTTTATCCCCCTTATCATCAACTGGTGAGCCACCTTCATAACCAGCCGCATTCTGTTCATCATCTTTATCAACAACATCTTCATCATTGTCATCATTATCATTGTCCTCACCCACTTTGACGAGAGTTTTCCCTGAAGGTACCGCCATCATCCGCTGTAACGCGGCACCCCACAGATCTGCCTTTTTCACAAAGTTGGCAAAAGGCTCTGGATCTTTCTCCAACCTGCTGTAGTCCACGGGGTTATTCGTCACGGGATTCGCCTTCAGCCAGTGAGACAGTTTCACTTGAACGACATCAGCCTCTTTATCCTGACCCATTGACGAGTAGAGCGAAGCCAAAGATTCGAAACACATGTGCATCCACTTGAGGTACCAGCCAGTGGACTCTACGAAGATTGACAAAAAAAGGAAAATTTTTCATAAATGTTCATTGTTGTTGCAGTAATGAAGAGAAGAGCGTGAGTAAAAAACATAGTGTGACAGGTTTACAGACTTCAATTAAATTTGTCGGGGAAATTTTTACAAAACTAACGAATAAAAACATATTATCATTGCAATGAAGAACAGTATTATAGAAACTAGTTTAACTCCCCTTTCAACACAGTTAAGAAGCAGCATCTCTTATTTAACAGTCATCTTTCGAAAAGGACTCAGGTAAGCTCAAGAATGAGGACTCGAACTAGGGTTGCTCATTCTTTAGTCCCACATCAAACAAACTGATCAAATGGCACTCCCTGTTATCTAAATCCTCTTTTCCCTTCAAATGACGTGTCTTTAAACAAACAAAAATTCTCTATAAGAAAAATAAGATCTTTACTTGTCTTTCCTGGTAAATCTATGCCCATCATGTCAACCACAGGCAAAACACTTGTCTATGTATCATTAAGTGTTTGAATTAAATACTTAATGAGATGAAAATAAGCCATTTAAAAAACCCAGCACTTGGCAAGATGTACATATAAGATAACATAAAATAAGATAGATACGATAAGATAAGATAAGATAAGATAGGATAGGATAGGATAGGATAAGATAAGATAAGATAAGATAAGATAGGATAAGATAAGATAAGATAAGATAAGATAAGATAAGAAAGATGAGATGAGATGAGATGAGATGAGATGAGATGAGATGAGATAAGATCAGATAAGATAAGATGTCATGACACAACCAGGAGAGGTGCACCCTCAGCTGAAGACTACAGCTTACTCCAAGGTTCTTTTAGTCTTAGTTTTAGTAAGGTTTTACAGGGCTCGCAAACTGCATTAGGTCATATGAGCACCGAGGGGTGGATGTCAACTGTTCAACTCTCTAGCCTCAACAGCACAAAGTCTGCTTCAACTATCAAGACACCACGGAAATAGCAGTTCACAAGAGAGCGACAAACATGCAAAAGAAGTAGAGGGAAAATGGCGATAGTAACGATGAAGAAAGAAAAAGCGGCAGTTCCCCCTATGTAGTTCCAGCACAGTATGAGCATGACATTGATAAATCAGCCCATTTACAATTCTACTGTGCATAAGAATATGTTAATATCCCCCCTTTGGGAACAGCCAAAAGACACTTCAGTAAGTAGCACTGCCCTGGTGGGTTCTTTGAGTCAACTGATAACTGTTCTTGTTAATCCAGTAACTGTCAAGCTCATGCCCTTGAGTACAATTGAGTTTTAAACATTTTTAAAAAAGAATCAACTAATAGTCAAAGCAAAAGGGAAAGCAAGATGTCAGTGAACAAAACCAGAAGGTGAGGAATGTAGCGAGACATTCCGGCAGTTGAATCGTCTCTATCCATCAGTTCACTCAAAAATGTCAAATGCCTGTCAAAGACTTTGAAAACTTGAGCGTATACATCAAAACAGACTATCGTGGAGTAAAATAACCTTTTTGTGACTTAGAGGATATTTTTCAACTTTTACAAATACAGTCGAACCCACCTTAACGGAAACCTGTGTACAAGGGACACGTCTTAACGGAATCTCCCCGCTCCCCCCTTGATATATTCCTCTTTAATTACCTTGTAAAACGGAAACCTGTCCAAAGTGAAAACAGAAAGAAAAACCCACTCCCTTCCGAGGATTTCACCTGTCAAAGATGGAAAACGCTTTGTCCGCTCAGCCTTGATTTGAAACAAAACTCGCAAGTTTGGTTCCGCCGACTCTAAACTTAATGCCATGTTGCCGGGCGAGGAAGGGGAGTAGGGGTGCAATTTAGGGGTAGATGTTACCCCATCTATGTAAGCCCGGAGCGATGCAGATGGTTTGGTTAGTGTGGGTATGAAATCTCACGAATGCCAGTGAAAGTGCTTGAGTAGCAAGCCACCACGGAAACTTTCCTGGGTAGCCAGAAGCCAGAGATGTGAAATTAGTTTGACCAATGCCAGACACCCTGATTGTACGGCCAGCTGAGAAAAGAGTTCTTCGAATCGTTGTACATAGAAAAGAGGGGTGGCATTGATTGACTGTGCTTGTTACACCAATGGGTGGGGCTAAGGGTGGAAGCAAAGGAGATGTTCAAACAGTTACTGTGGTTCTATGAAATTACTCATGTCATTATCAGAGAGGATAGCAGTTGAGGTGTGAAGTTTTGACCACTGCTTGCCGGCCAGACAAGCACCCCTTGATCCAACTGGCTGGGCCTTTGAAACCCCCCTTCATTTTCCCCCTAAATTCCCTCGTCGAAGACGGAAAATGTCTAAGATGGAATTTTTTTCTGGCTACTTTGTGATTTTGTCTTACAAAGGTTCGACTGTACATAAAAGTTGAACTGTGTGAGGAAAAGAACAAACCTGCATGATCAACAACATATTTAAACCTTGGAACGGCCAGCTCAGGCTTCATGACAATCTTGTAGAAAGTGCCCAGTGTGGCCATACCCAGGAGCAGGTAGTTACTGGAGGCTGGCTGACACAGCTTCAGGTAGTCAACTGCTTGAGTGAGATGCCGAGCTGCAACATCCAGTCTATGGAAAAAGATAAATAAATAAAAATGCAACCAAATGTGAGGCAGCATGGTGAAATCAGGCGCTCATCAAAACAATGAAATCAAAGGAAACTGCATTTTTCTTGTCATTGGGCAATTTTTTTCGCATTTTCTTTTTTCAGCTCAACACCTTTTAAATTTATGTCCGTTCAAAAACCCATTTCTGTGCGGATGTTACCGAAAAACGTTCATCTAAGACACAAAAAATGTAAATTTTCAGTTTCCAGGCACACTCAAGCTTTGGAAGTCACCAAACTTTGACAGCCATTTTCCCATTAATTTTACCTCTCATACCAAGTCACCCTACCACCTTCAATCGCATATATCTCAACTTCTATTCAAGATAAATAGATTTTTTTTTTCGCCAAACGCAAGACATATGAACAAGCTTTAAGTTGATATTAATAACTCTATGTGCCCAAAAATTGATCAGCACCTGATTCCACCATGTCGTTACACAAATAATAATATCAGACTGGAACGTATATATGAATAGGGAGTAGTGATCGTGCCCAATGAGGCAGCTTTATTTCAGTTTCAGCTCTCATTTTTCTGTGTGGTTTTCTTTTTTTTTGTTTTTTTTTTTGTAGTATTTGTTTTGAAAAGCAGAAAATTTCTAGATGGCTGTGTGTGTGATGAAATGGAGCATATTATTAATCCGCTCCGAGTTTATACTAATATGGAATAGAGCACTATATAAATGCTATCTATTATTATTATTTTTATTATTATTATTATAAATAATAATATTACTATTATAATTATAATTATCGTTATTATTATTATTATTATTATTATCAAATGCATACTGTGAATAATATCTTAACAGAGAAATGGTGTTTGTTCCTACAGCAAACAAACCTGGCTTGAAATTTGAAACCTGAATTCCATCAATGTGATTACGATTGAGAACTTCTTGATATATCATAACATTATAACTGGGGTAAAAAGTAAGACAGTCCTGGAAAAAGCAATATCTGCTTACAACAAAACAATCCTGTTAAATAATACTATTGCTTAATTAAGTGATAAAACTAAAGAAAAATAAAGCATTAAGGTTTCTCTTTACTTTTCTTCAACTTTTTTTATTTCTAGAATTTCTACTTTCTATATAACCTAAGAATCTTTCAAATAATTGTATTATATTTTCCAATATTTCTATGAAAACAAAACAACATGCGAAGAAAGAAGAGAAAAAAACAACTGGTGTTAGGACAAGCAATATTTTGCTACATTTAGTTCAAAATAAACAACTTCGGTATGTCACTGAAGACCCCCTTATATCTACACTCTCTAAAAAAGCATCTTCTGAAAACTGCATGCAATAGAAGTTGCTACCAGCCCTGATACAAACTTTGTGCGAGGTTCTTTCAAAGAAGGAACCAAAATTTCGCTTCTACTCTTTGAAAACAAGACAATATAAATCACTCCCTAAATACCACATCCAAAGAACAAGGATATAAATATCTCCACCAGTATTTTTGGAGTGTTGTTTTTGCATGTTCTCAATTAGAAGAGTGACCCATCTGGAAGTAATCATCCATAATATGTACGAGCAGAAATCCATGCTAAAAGTTAGGGGTTTTGTTACAAAACAAAAATATCCCATTGTTGATTATACAAGCAAGCTGACAGCAGTGCCTTCACAATTATGTTTTTTTAATGTAGAAAGGACAAATAAGTTACGCATCAAAAAGGTGATGCCAACAAGAATAAATTACATGCAAGCATTCAATAGTCATTGGAAAAGGCACATGCAATAAGGAACATGCACATTATAAAGACACAGATAACACTATAAAAAACAATTTGTAGTGAAGTCAAGACCTAAACAGGTGAGACTGAAATATTGTTGAGAGACGTCCAATACATTCAATTACTATCAAAAAAGCATTTTGAAGGAGATTCTTCAACATCTGAATCTAAAAAAGAACCACAGTGTAGAGAGAAGTTGTGAACCTTTAAGAGCACTGATTTCTGAAGATGTCTGCATTTTCATTTTCTGAAATCTCAAATCTCAGTCAGTGGCTGTATGTAAAGAGTACAAAGGAAACATTCCTCTTTATTTTAATTAAGAAAAAGAAATGAAAATTTCCTTGTGTTCTGACGAAGCACAGAATGGGACCGCAATATTGCACGATTTTCAGAACTATCAGGAAAATTAGCACCAGTATTAAAATCATGATGGTGACCTCCTCCATTTGCTGACTAGGAAAGCAGAAAGCATGCAAGTAACATGAAATGAGTCACAACTACAAGTTAAAAATATTAAATCTTTTAGGATTTTTTTTGCCATCCAGAAACTGCATGCATTCATCAAAGCAGGCAGACACATCTGATATACATGCATACACATCGCACGCTAGACAGAGTGATCCTGAATACGATCAGGAAATACAGGAAGAAGGAAGCTAGATTATAAAAAAGAGCATAAAATATATAGTAAAAATATGTCAAACCAGCATCAGTTTTTGCACTAGCCGTACTGCTAAGGCAATTCCCATTTTTTAATTTAAAAAAACTACGAACGATGTGACATTAGGAAAGCTTACAAAAGTTGTCCAGGTACTAAAATCAGTGGGAAATTTTAGTTTATTCCAAGATTTCACAAATTGCAAAAATTTGCAAGATTTGTTTCTCAAACAATTAGAAAAAGCACCATTATACAGTCTATGATTTATATCGGAAGTCGAGCAATATCAAGTACCTCTTTTGAACAAACGTTTGGAAAAAAAAATAAACTGCGGGAATACTTTAATACCTGGATCTTTCACGTTAGAAAAGGTCTACAAATATCATTTCATCAAAAAGTTAGTTGATAACCACTTACAAGTCCTCTTTAATTTCAGGATGCCTGGTCAAAGCACAAAATTTAAAACTTTCAGGAAATATTCACTTTCTTCAAATACACCTTAAGTTAAAACAAGATGAATGGCGGAGGAAAGATAAGATATTTTTTAACACATGCATGGGTGATGGAAACATATTTTGAGATTTTAGTGAAATATATATATAATTAACGCTCAGTGGAATAAATGGTAATTCCTAGAAAAGGTACATTTATCCCAGCTTTGAAAATTGATCCGAAAAGTGATCTGTGATAGAGCTCAGTTGTGGATTCCTTTAAAAAGGGTTGAACTTTGACACTAAGTGCACTTTCTACTGGTACTTTCAGAAACTGAAATTATGCCTGCTCCCTGATATATAGCCACTTACCACATACTAACCAAATATTTGCCTCTGCTTGAAACTACTTTCAGGCATTGATAGAGGTAAAGTACGAAATTGACTGCTTGAATGAATTTTCATACTTCTCACAAGTTTTGTCCAAATAATAAATAGCAAATTTGAATGTGTTTTTAGGAATAAAGGAGATTTTAATTTATCCCGGATAGCAGTCATATGAATGTATTTTAAACTAAAATTTGACTTTCGGTAACTCCTCAAACAAAAGATAGTGCGTCAGTAACAAACACAGAGCAATAACTTACTGGTTCATCTTGGAGTAGATCTGGCCCAGCAGCAATAGCATCTGCGCTGACTTCAGGCTAATTTCTCCGAATGTTTCCGTCACCAAAGAATACGCCAGTTTGGCTTCCCCCTCCGCCCATCGAAGAGTCGAGTCATGAACCTCCTTAGGGCAGTGCAAAGCTTTCCACTGTAATGCTGAGGCTGTGAATGTGAGTGGAAAATGTTCAAGTGTGGTGTGTAATATATGCTGAGTCGGCGCTACAGAAGCACGACATCAGCACGACATCAACACGACATCAGCCAAGAGCAGACTGCACCAGACTACCTAACCACCTCTACTTAAAAAGGATATATTTATCAGACCTGGATGAAAAAGTTGCCAACAGAAAAAGTATGGTTTGAAATTAATTTTAAGCTCTTTTTCATGTTTAATTGTTGAGGATAAAGAAGAAAATACACAATAACAATCATTTAGAGCTGCGAAAAAAGCAAGACAGACAGCCATAAACAAAAGAAGGATGGACAAGAAGTAGACCTGCCAGTGGCGCCCTCCAACCACCAGAAATTCTTTTGAAGAATATAAAGCCACAACAGAGCAAACTGTCATATGATAATGTCATTTTCCTTCAATAAGGATTGCACAAGGGAAAAGCAACAACTAATGATAATAATAGATTGTATTTAAATAGCGCTCTGTCCCGTACGAGTATAAGTCTGAGCGTTTTACATTAATAAAAAGAATCAGTGAGCATAATACTTCATTCACACAAGATAAAACATTTCACAAATGATGAGAATGCAAACAGCCAATAAAACAAATTAGAACAGACTAACAACTTAGCAAAAAGAGGAGAACTTCTTGACAGCAAACCAAAAGTTGTATTGTTCAAAAAGTTCAGTGGTTGGTCTGTTTCCCCAAACTCACCCATTGTGTGCAGGAAGACATGAAGCTGTGGTACTCTCTGACCCAAGCAAGCCCGGGCAATACGGACTGCCTCCACAGCGTGCCTGTAGTAGTCATCAGTGTCCATCATATGCATGCACATGCGTGCTTTGCTGATGGCACGGTGAGCATACGCCACCTGCAAGCTTTCACAGCCGTACGTTTTCTCAGCTGCATCAAGCAGCTCCTGGAACATTCCGGAAAAAAGAAAAAAAAGATGTAAGCCAAGTTATCCTCAAAGCAACCTGTAAAGCATTTGTTTCTCTTTCAAGGACAAAAACAATTAACCCTTATGGGAATCGTACAAGCATAACAGACGTTAAAACTTATTGAAGACATAATAAAAACTTTAAAGATCAAGATTCTATCAGTTCTGAATAACAGACAAATAAGCTGAGAAAAAAATATTGTTAAAATAATAAATTTTCTAAACGGATTTCGGAGCTCACTGACGAACATATCCACCACGCACCTGCATAAGGTCATACGAGTGCCAAGAGGTGGATGTCAACAGAGAAGTCCAAACGAGGAATCAGGCGTACTCTGCTCACCTCTCTAGCCTCAACAGCACAAAGTCTGCTTTGATTATTAAGGCACCCCGGAAATAGCAGTTACCAAGAGAGTGACAAACATACAAAAGAAGTAGAGGAAAAATGACGATAGTAAGGATGAGGAAAGAAAAAAGCAGCAGTTCCCCCTATGTTGTTCCAACACAGTATGAGCATGACATTGATAAATCAGCCCATGTACAATTCTACTGTGCATAAGAATATGTTAATTTCTCCGCTTTGGGAATGGCCTAAAGACACTTCAGTCAGTGGCACCGCCCTGGGGGAATGCAAGACTCCGCGATATACTATTTTGAGAAAAATGACAAATGACGGAGGTTGGCTGAAAATATACTGCCACGCACAACTGAACTGCGCTGCGAAATTGACAAGCAGCTAGATCAGAAGTGGTGATCCCATAGGTCAGCGCAACTCCATCCGACTGTGTAAAAAAAAATGGCGTTGAGCAGGCGTATACAGTTCAGTGATCGCCTCACAACTCCTCATGTCTAGTCGTGTCAGTGAAATCACCAAAGGTAAATAAAGAGGAGGGAATGACTTTTTTAGCGGCGCCCTTCAGTTGTGCGCAGCAGTATATTTTCAGCCTAATACACTGAGCAGTCGAAATATGCTTTTTAAAAATGTCCATGTCCTACATTTGCAGCCTGGAGTCCCACAGCGTCTTGTTTGAATTCGTTGTTGAACTGACAGAAATGCTGAAGGGCCTCAATGTAAAGAGGATGCCGTTCTCCAAACTTCTCTCTGAAAATTGACACATTTCAAAAGAATTAAGAGAGAACACTAGATGATATCCTGTCATCATAAATATCACTTCTCTATATATCCTACTGAATAATGTTATAAATGGTAGTTCCCACCTATTACTTTTGTGCTTAATAATTAGGGGGGAAAAAACAGGATGCTAGGGGAAAGCCATCCAAGGTAGTCATGTTTTAAGGTAACAGGAGCTACCTTTGGAAGATTTGTATATGCCTCAGAAAAGAGAAAAAAGTTGTCAAATGAACTGACCAGTTACACTGGTCGAATCATACAGTTAATATCCCATCAGAAGTTTCATAACATATCTGAAATCTCTCCTTTTAGATGAAATAATACTTTTCTCCACCTATGTTCAATGTATTGAAGATGATAAGATGTCATGAAAGAGAGCACAAAATTGGTTTTATAGCTCAACAAGTTTCTACAGTGAACACCACAGCCCAGCATAATACCAGCTAACAGTACAACTCTCCTACCTTCCTCCTCCCCCCCCCCCCCCGTCAAATGACAAGAAATTATTATATTTCATTCGTCCTCAGTATATTAAAAAAAAAACTAGACTGCTCTCTGTTTATAAGAGGAATGTACGTATTACTTCTAGTTAACATAAAGGGCACTAACACTATATTAGAAATCAAGGATATTCACACAATTTTGACCATAATCCAAATCAACAAGGTTCATTTATTTTTGTTAATTGTATAGAGCAAAAGACATCCCAAACGCAACAGGATCCAAATAAAAACTGTCACCTGGCAAACTGGACGGCGTAGACAGCCAGCATCTCCGCTTTGCTGACCAGCCACTGTGCGCAGTAGGCACTCACGCCCACACACAAAGTCCTCACGATAGCCGCACTGTCCTCGGGGTCAACTTCCTGAAGGTCACGGTGAACGAGAATAAAGGAGACATGAACAAAACATCAAAGCCAAGACAATAAAGAGCATTTAAATTTTCATATTGCAACTTTTTAAAGAATGCTCAATACACTTTAAAATCTCAAGTTCGGAGAATATCATAATAAAATACAAAATCTAAAGCAGACATTGGCAATCATGGTTCATCACTCTTCCCTCTGCTTGGATGCTATAAAAAATGTATATTATTATTCTGTCAGTCAACTGTTCCAATTCTCTAAATACACTGTTCATGTCTTTTGCCTTCTATTTCTATAATTAGGAGATATCATACTTTGATATACAAAGCAATTTTTACAGGGTCAAAGACTGGAACTAAGATTATGACAAGAGTTGGGAACAAAAATAATTGTCAAGAGATCAAAACCAAGGAAAAGAAGGAAAATAACTTTACTGAGAGAATGCCACCTGAAATAAGGATAAAAAAACAGCTAAAATTTCTCACCATTAGAGCTCTTCGTGCCCAGCCAAGAGCTGAGACAATAGAGCCGTACTCCAACAACATGAAGCTCGTCTCAGCATGCATGGCTCCTTGCTGGATGAGATTCTGACCAAAGGACATCATCTGAATTTGGAACTGCATCTGAACCGCATCAAAATAAGTGCTCTGCGCTTTGTCGGGTTTGCAGGACAAATTACGCGCCTGCATCAGTTTGACATAGGCGTGATATCGGGGAAGCCATGAGTCCAGCTCAGAGTTTTGCTTCAGGAAGCTGATGGTACTGACCAGGACGCCGTCAGCATTATCAAATTTGTTGACGGCGATGAGCAAGCTGGCAAACCTTAGACCGGTCTGGATTACCTGTGGGGCCATAGAATGGGTTAAATCAACCATTAATTTCTTGTCAGAATGATTGTGTAAATGAGTGACTGGGGAAATAAATCAGTCAACAATTGAATGAATGAATGAATGGATGAAAGAGAGAATGAATGGATAAGTGTGTAAATGAAAGAACATTTGAAAAAAAAACAAATTTATCATACTAGTTGATTCAAGGCATTGACCCAAATGTCTATGACTGTACATTATGATTCATACTGGGCTATAGCATACAATTCCTTTGCAAAATCATAAACATAATAAAGTAAAGATAACCATTCACTTTATGCAAAAAACAAAAACATAAAAGTAAAATTTCAGGATTTACGTCCCTCCTGATGTTGATATGTGTACATTGTTCGTGTTTCGTACCATTTCCGATGAATGTTTTTGTAACCACTGAGTTCGTCACGAGATTAAAGGACTGGTGAGCCAGTGGGCCATTCCCCACTCAGCCAGCAAATGTGCAAGTCAAGTCTGTTCTTCTTTGTATACATGTTTAACTAAACGGCATACACGCCTACAATGCACACTTTCAAACACCTGATACAACTTTTAAGATTCTTCCTCATGAATATGCTACAAAATTTCACAAATCTATAAAGTAAAAATTTGATAAAAATTTCGAACTGGCGGAAAAATATTTGTTTCTCCGATTTCGTTATTTTGACGAGTGCCTGATTTCACCACGCTGCCTCACATATGATTATCCAGCAGACCTGATAGCATTCTGGAACAATCTCAACTTCTTGGGAAGCATACAGTGCAAGATGCCTTTTTATAGGCACTGAAAAGCTAACATACTGACAAGATCTTTCATCATCTATGGCTGGGTACCCATTCTCACCTGGGTGAAGAGAGGAAAATTTGTGTAAAGTGCTTTTCCCAAGGACACAACATCAGGCTTGAGGCTGAAACCCCCAAACCCGCAACCACATGATTACGAGCCTGGTAGCCTAGTCTTACACAAAGAAGTCTGTAACATTATCATGTACTCAAATGTTTTGGCTGATTAGTACAAGCCAAAGGAAACAATTGTTCATGCTTGATGAGAGTTCTTCAATAAAAGAGTCATTGCACTTGGCGTGTAGCAACTGACCAACACGGCACGGTCATGTTCTGTGTCTTATGTTCCTATCAAGGTATCTGTGGACTATCATGTCTAAATGAAAATAGTGCTTGTGTGTGTGTGTGTGTGTGTGTGT
>NW_004797310.1:1863176-1870850 GCF_000002075.1 Aplysia californica | reverse complement strand
AATCAGCCCATTTACAATTCTACTGTACATAAAAACATGTTAATATCCCCCATTTGGGAATGGCTTAAAGACACTTCAGTCAGCAGTACTGCCCTGAGGGGGTGGGGTGTCCTGCCATAAGAAAGGGAACACAGTCAAGACTCACATTATTAAAATGGTCAAGTTTGACGTTATTGTCAGCTTTATTTCTCTCTTCATATTTAATTTTCATTAAAGCAGTATATAATTCAAATTCTATATATATCTACATGCGTATTTACTATTCCTGTACAGCCAAGAAAAATTCCCACTGGTTCAATAAAGTATCAACTTACTTATCTTACTTTATCTTATCTTATCTTGTCTATCTTATTTTATCACCATAGTCAAAACACAATCAGTCCTAGTGGCTTGCTGTTGGAACCACTGTGCCATAAGCCTTTATGACAAAGACGTTAAATTAATTTTTGGCAATTGTCAAAAACAAGTTTCACACAACAAAATAGGTTTATTTCTTTTGATTTAATGACTGATTTGGAAGAATATGTCACTTTCAGGTTTCAAACTAAAAGAGGGCTCCAGCACAATGGAAACCCCTTTCGGAAATAAAGAGTTAAGTTTCTTTTTTTTTCCATGTTTTTAATTATTGGAATGATAGAAATATGTGCTACTTGTTTCATATTCCCAATTATCTAATTATCAATATAGACATGGTTTTTTTGTGTGTGTGTGTTATAAAAACCTAAACATTGCCACATTTTCACTAAAGATGAAGTATTACATGTAATTACGTGCACTTAGGTAAAGGCTACTACCTTTAAATTTTCTCAAAACAAAAAAAGAGCAAAATGTGATGTGACTATGATGATTTGACGTGGGGTTGTTAAATGTTCCAAAGTATACGAGAAAAAAAAATTGTGAAATTATATACAGCATTATACTTTCAGTGTAATTGTAAGTTATTCAAAGAGCAGACTGGTGGGACACCTAACTCAAGGTGGCCTGTTAACAGATAGCTAGAATGTTATTTTTCAGGTCTTTCCCCTATCTCGCTTCTTGGGTAACTGGGATATAGGGTGCCCTTGATCAAAACACAGATTAGGTCACCAGTCAGGAAGTGTTAAGGAAACCAAGATGGATCCCAGTAAGAGATAAGGTAGGAAGAAGGTGGTGGCGATGGATTGGACATACTCTCAGGAAGTCAGGCAGCTGAATAACAAAGAAAGTGTTGGATTGGAATCCACAGGGTAAAAGATCAGGGGAAGACCACATGGAAGCTGGAGAAGAGTCATGGAAATGGATGTACAGAAATTGATGTACAGAAAAGTGGGAAGACATGGAGTAACACAAAGTAGCTAGCCCAGGATAGGAAAAGGTGGAAAGTGTTTGTTCGTGGCCTATATCCTGATCCAGGAATGAGAAAAGCGATGATAATGATGAATATGCAGTCCCATTCTATGACTTAACAAATAGAAAGAGAGACTTCTGTTGACTTACCTGCACAGCATCACACATACACAGCTCAAAACCAGATGGTAACTGCTTCCGCCTTGCTAATGCCGAAATCACCTCGAGCTTCCTCAAATTTTTCAAGGCAATCTCTTCTCTTGCCATTAACAGTTGATCCTCTGGGTTGGGTGAGGACATAAGTCTTTGCTGATGGTTTTGATCAATTTCTATCAAAGATCTGGCAAAATATCACAAATACACATTAAGGACTAGAAGTAATTCAACGGTAGTAATGAAATGTAGTATGCACTGTTACGAATACAGATATAAGAGAGGCAATTTCACAGAGTTTAACTTCATTAGTAAAGAAGCCATTGAGTCAAAATCTAGAAGAAATATAAAAATGAACAGCCATCACAGTAACTGTGCGATAGCAACTAGATTCAACAGACTAGCTTGGGTAAAGGCAACTAAACTTGTTAGGTCAACTTGAGCAACAATAAATAATTAAACTCATTCTGATATGCTTTTGAAATGGGTTTTTTTTTAAAAGAAAGAAAGAAAAAAAATTATCAGTTTCTATCTAAGGCATATTTTTTCAATATGCGTGTGTTCATACAGGATGTAAAGCTTCACAGTGTATATCATAAGTAGGAAGAAGGCAGTGTGGCTGCATAAAGACATACAACAGACACAGAGGGGTACAGGAAAAGTAACCTGGCATCTACATTAAGCAGAGACATGCTCAGATGATGGTGATGATGATTGTGAGATGATGATGATGATGATGATGATGATGATGATGATGATGATGATGATGATGATTTTTATAAAGTTCCCAGCAAAGCCCTTAAGGCAAAACGTTGAACCGTTCTAGAAGATTATAGAGCCATTTATGCTCAAGTCTCCACCGATTTTTTTCTGATCTTGCTTCCTTAAATGATGATGATGATGATGATGATGATGATGATGATGATGATGATGATGATAATGATAACAACGACGACGACGATGATGACAATGATGATGATGATGAACTCATAAACAAGCAGCTGATAAAGACAGAGTGGATGGATGAGAGCGAACCTGAAGTTGTCAGGAGTAGGCAACCACTGGTGGAAGAAACCCTTGACTAATGTCATATTCCTGTGACTGTCCACACTAAGCATGGACAAGCCGTCCTCCAGATCCGCTCCGATATCACCGTCGCTAGCCCTTAAGCCATACATCCTGAGGAAAATTAAACTATTTTTGTGGATGGGTCGGCGGGTGCTCTAGTGTGGTTTGCTCCTGCTTGGTTACTTACTACTACTTGGTTGTTACTCGGTTGGAGAAAAGGTATAATCACAGGTGGTACAATGCCCTAGTTGCTCCTCCCTCCTCTCCAGGATCCATGAAAGGGTTGGTTATCATGCTAGTTATCAGCTGGTTGGATATTCTTCAGGCTTTTCCATGCAGGTTGCTCTCTCTCCTTTCCTTTCAAACATTTTTTGAAGGCTTATCTCTCCCCCTCTTTTTTGTGCTTGTTATTGTCTTGTAACATCTCTAACCTTCGGCACTTATATGGCCTTAATGTGTTGCAAAAGCAGTAAAACTCTTATAAAAAATAAAACTATTTTGTCTTACAATTGAATAAGTGTAAAAAAATGAATCCATATTAAGCAAGACAAGGTGGATTCGGACACTCATCGATTTTTGGGCATAAGGAGTTGCTGGTATAATCTTCAAGCTTGTTTATTTGTCTTGCTTTTGATGAAAAAATACACCCATCCATCTTGAATGGAATTGGAGACATTTGCAATTGAAGGAGGTTGGAGTCGCCATGTGTCAGAGGAAAAATTAGCTGAAATGGCTGCCAAAATGTAGTGACTTCCCAAGTTTAGGCATCCTTGGAAACTGCAAATTTACGTTCTTTTTTTTTTTTTGTTCCTTTGATCAACATTTTTCAGCAAAATCCAATCAGACAGATTGGGTTTTTCTTGGACGTAAAATATGCTGGGTTAAAATACAAATTTGAAAAAAATTTCCCAACGGATTAAAAATAATGTCGTTTTCCTTGATTTCATTATTTTGACAAGTGCCTGAATTCACCATGATGCCACAGAAATAATGCTTTTTACTAAAATCCTAAAGTAATATAAATTTTGTTTATTGTGTCCACTAACTTTTCAAACTCAATCATTAATTCTCCTTTTAAACTTACAAGCTACAACTCTACTTCTTTAACCCCTTCGGGACACAGGGTCAGTTGGTGCTTCACCTGGATCCCCAGGGACAAAAAAGTAGTGTTAGATTTAGTGGTCAATTGCCTACAATTAGACCTGGTTGATAAATACTACTTATCATTACTTCTAAAAAGGAAAAGATTTCTTTGTAGAGAAAAAAAATATCGCTGAATTTGAATCTGCAATTAGTTTTATGAAATACATCTAACAGAATCAGTATGCAAAATACAATGTATGACGAACAGCGTCCATCATCATGGTCCTTGCGCTTCACAAGGCATGACGAACGCCGTACATCATAGTAGCATCTTGACCCCTTTGATGTATAAGAAAAAAAATGACAAACGGCGAACGACATATAGGTCACAAAGGGGTTAAAATTTTTTTAAATGATAAGATTGTAAAACAAACAATTTTAAAAAAAATTAACGTTAATAAAATAATAGAATTGAAGTGTCCTTACTTGATTCCATCATCATCTCTGTGGGTTTTATGAGTGATTGATGGTAATGGTTGGTATCGTTGCAGTTTTTTTCCATTTTCTTGATCTCCATCATGCAACGGCGACAAGGGTCTGAAGTTTTTATGATAACTTGAGTCTCTGAATCTTCCCACTTGTGAAGTTGGTCTGTGAATTACCTGGAGATACACAATATACAATTGATATAAATGATATACTGGTTTCGAATATGATTTGAGCCCTTTTGTATCATTCATAAAGCATAATATATGCTTGAAAAATGTAACTAACATTACATTTCTCTGTTGGAGCAATAAGAATGAGTAGACGTAGATCTGTATGACCCAACTTTACAGGGTAGGTGATAAAATCTGGCGTACCGTTGCACTTTAGATTTTCTCACAACATCAATGATTCATTTATGAAATGAAATACCTTTTAAGTGAAAACTGTCTTACACTGAAGTGAATGAAAGCGTAAACATATTGAATGCTCACAGAAAACATGATAAGAAAACTTTGAAGAGGACAAAATAGCGTAAATAAATTGTCTAAAGATCAAATGCAAAATATAACACCTACAGTATTATCCAGGAATTCTACTAGCAGTCGGTATCTCCTTCGAGTGTCGGCACTTCCGTCGGGGTTCTGCAAAGCATCTCGAAAGTGCTTGTACCAGTCAGAATCTTTACTTTTTGTGGGCAGAAGATCAACCAGAATGCGAGCTTTGTCCTGAAATTCAGATAAAGGGCAGATTACATAAAAGTAATATGTGATACAAGTGTACATTTGCATGTTACTGGTGAATAGTTTTTACATGTACTACTTTAGCCCCCCACACCTGAGGGAAAAGTTACAATAATCTGAAAGTAGGTACCAGAAACTAATCAAAGTAGCTGTATACCAAATGTATCTGTTCCTTATGAAAGGTCTATGTCTCCTGAGAATTTTGGTATCATTCTTTTACCTCTCAGTCAATTTTTAAGAAAATGGCAGCTGTTTTAAATTTGATAAAACATTGCTTAATTGCTAACTGGCTGCAACCCAATGTTTGACAGACATTAAAAGAGTACCAAGTACACCAAACATCTCCACATTAACGGAGTACAATCGCTATATCACAGATATGGAGCTTAATTTTTTTCAAGACTGTGAGATCAATACAAACCAGTATTTTATTGCCTCAAACACGATGATTTGTCGTTATTTCGACAAAAACACAGAGTGCTGACCCGGCCGGCGCCGCAACCGCCCCCCTGGTGAGCGAGCTGGCTCTATACTGCAGTGTATTGAGTGCTCCCCACATGGGGGGTCACATGCTTGCGGAGTTTTGCAGAAGGATTGATGACTTTATTCAAATAGAAAATAAACTGATCTTTCAGTCAGTACCTTTTTTGAGCTGGTATTTTACAACGATCTTTGAAATCTTTGACATCATTTTTAAAGTCTTTCTATTTAAATGCCAAGGCCAAAAATATGCCACGGGTAAACCCGTTCAAAGCTCTATTGTTCTCCGCCAATGAAAAGACGGTATTTAATCATAAAGCTTCCCCCAAAGCATTCAAATGCATTTTGGAGTCAATTTTTTAACCGGCTAACCACACATTCCGATCGCGAGGGGCTTCGTTTTCCTTGGCAATTCTCCAGCTCCAAATACTCGGATACAAACAACTTACACCACAGTAACGAGGAAAAGCTGAAATTTTTCAAGGCGTAGAGCATTTGGTGTTTTATATCGAAAGAGGGAAGAAACAGCGATCCGAAATAGCCCGATTTCACTGAAATCATGCGCTCGGAAGGCCATGAGTGCCTGCAAGGCCGTGTTTACGCTACCTACTGAAAGAGTTAAATATCTGGGAATATTTACATTACTACTTCCTTATCTGAAAGAGAAAAGATGCTCTTAATGTATCATATATTACCAACCTGTGGAGTTCTGCCACTTTCTATTTTCTTCAAATCTTTTGGGCCAACTACACCAGATTCCATCAACAACCCGGTGATGTGCTCTACCCGCAGTTCTTGAACCAGTGCTATTCTGTTCACCTTCAGTCGCATGATGTTTTGTCTATCCATACCTGTAGAGGGTACGGATGAAGAACCTGGAAGAGTAGGACTGAGGACAAAATTCAATCGAAAAGCAAATAATTACAACAGAGTAAAGATTCAAATTATTTTAAAACTGATATCCTATGATATATAAAGGCCTAAGAAAGAACCAGTAGACAAACATTAGCAGACTTTTTTATTTCCTGCACACAATACTCAGACATAGTTCAATATTAATCGTAACACTCACATTCATTAATCTGAAGTTGATCAAAGAGCAGGTGTTGTTGGCATAAGACTGGATATTCCATGTATGCTGACAATGCAACCATGTATAAATTAGGCAATTTAGTGCATATCTTTTTTAGCTCACCCAAAGCTGGACAGCCTAAATATTTCTAGTGATAAGACCAGAGCAATGAGAGATCAAGAAGTTTGTTTTTTTTTAACAGAAAAAAACCACCATTAAAACGGGCCTTGTCCCCTCGAACCTCTCCTCCTTCCAATGTCATGTCGAGATATTGCATAGATGGCAAAAGACCTCACAGGTTTCGGCCTCTTTGGCATATGATGAATATAACTACAACCGAAAATTTAACTTAGCAGCTAAAATTTTCAAGCATTACATTTGAGCAATTGCCTCGATTGCAAATCAATGTGCATGCCAACCATACATGTGCACGTAAGAAAGGTAAAGAATAACTTCGAAAGAAGATAAAGAAAGTGGCACAATAAAAAGGAGTCAAAGATTGCAAAAACAGCACTTTTGAAAACGTAAGGTGGGTAGGGGGTACCATCAAATTAGATAACTATACTATACGACAGTAGGGCTGTAAGTAGTAAGTAAGTAGTGACTTCTAGGGCCTAAAGTGTAGGCAAGGTGTAGAGTGCGCGCCAGGGCTGAGGATAGTTTTATCTATTATTATGACAAAAGGGACATGAATTAATAAAATATAAAGGAAATTCATACTCCTTCAACACAAATGTGTTGCGTCTGATGGACGTAGTCATTTTGGCTACAGTAGCTTTGCCGCCCTTGATGCTGCAATTTGAGCACAACCCACAGAGATTGTGGTGCTAAGATATTGTTTACATGGTTGTCAATCCGCCATCTTGCGGGTAGAAACGAGAATTAAATGCACGGTCATGGGTTAAATAATACGGGAGAGAGCACAATGTTTGTCTAAATAGAAATAGTTTCGACTCTTATATGAATGGTGTTCAAATAGTAAAATCCCCCATTTTTTTGGTGGAAGTCTCTTGCTACTAAAGAATTCAAAAGTAGTATAACCGATCCATAGATATAGATATATGGATAGATTTCTATCATTAGTTGATTGGGAAATATAATTACTAAAAAATTGTGCTAAATATAGCAGACTGGTGGCCTTATGTCTAGACCCACACTGGCTGGCCTTGATCAAAGCCCGTACAATGGAAGAAGAAGAAGAAGAAGAAGAAGAAGAAGAAGAAGAAGAAGAAGAAGAAGAAGAAGAAGAAGAAGAAGAAGCTT
>NW_004797310.1:1860291-1862021 GCF_000002075.1 Aplysia californica | reverse complement strand
GGGGGTATAAGATGTAAAATGTTATAGTAGATAATGAAGATTAATAATTATTTGTGGAGACTCGATCTCCCCTTATTAATTAAAAAAAGAGAAATACGCAATTTCGTTTGTTTGGGTTGGAATTATTATTTATAGATCTAGTAATTTCATTTTTTTTAAGGGATAGGTTCTGATTTTTCGTCGCATTTTTATTCTAAGGTAGAGTTGTCTTTGGTTTTATACATGTTATAAATCCTGATGAAATATTCGAAGTTTCAGTATCACAAATAGAAAAACAAAATTTAGAAAACAAAATTAATGCAGCTGCGGCCCCCCTGAAGTCAGGCTATTCCCAAATCATTGGGGATAACATCATAACTTGCAGCATGAGGTTTATTCCCAACAGTTTGTGAATATCAACGTTCAATCAAAATGGCGGGGCACACTGCAGGGGAGCCGCTGGAATGCTACAGTGTAACTATCGTTTTACAGTATTGTACCCTTTGTTATGTCTGATTTGTGTCTGAAGTGATGGTTTATTTTAGTAGGGATGTGACCCTGGTAATTGCTGTCCATGTTCTCACTGGGTTCGGTGAGGAAATTGAATGATGATGTCTCTAGTCTCGGTTTGCGAATTATGAAGCAGGAAGAGGTGCCGATTTGTCTGGCTCAACAAGACTTGTCGAACTGATTTAGGGGCCCAGTGATTGAGTCTCAGTAATCTCAAGTAATTTTCTGCCTTCAAAGCTAAATGTGTTAGATTTTTCACAGTTCTACAGATTCTGATACCACTTCCTGGTGAATCAAAACAAGCGGAGGCTAGACCAGCTAGCTAGCTAGAAAATCTAGAGGCCTACTCCTGATTAAGTACTAGATCTAGATCTAGTACTATTAACTCAGGCTTCCATAGGCTAGATTATTGAGATTCTAGATCTACTAGAGAACAACAACTAAACGCCATTGGCCGATATTTATAGTAACAGCCATCTTGTTTTCTATCGTTGAGGGATTTCCACTTTGTCAGTCATGTCATGGTGGCAACACGACGGCAGCCTCGGATTTAACAGAATAAACTGAGAATTGTTCGGTTCGGTAGTCTGTGATTGTTGTACAGCACCCTTCTTCCGCCCAGACTGATGCTGTACACTACGCAACTGAGGAGAAGAAAAAGACTAAGAGAAGGCTTACGTACGAAAGCAAGTTCAAACAAAATTCAACGACGCAGGGCAAAAATTATAGATTAAAGACCGTTTCCATCCTGATCGTTTCTTTTAAAGTTTGTAAGCACGTAAGAAATTGTAAGCACTTACAAGAGATTGGACTCAAAAGGACGCTGAGCTGCAAATGGAGTAGATCTTATTCGAGACTGCAAGTGGATAGGGTAGGTTGGGGCAACTTAGACAGGTTTGTGTAGTGCCGCAAAAGTAACTGACTGCTCCCGCCTTTATGAAAAAACACAGACCATCTTGGTATTCGTTGTGTCAAGTAGCCATTCTACTTCTCGATTATTATGTTCTTTACTCTATTTGCTTTCCGGATTTTCAACCAATCACTATTTTGTGGCATACCCTCGCTTGGGGTAACTTCGACAGGGATTGGTGCAAATTCGACTCCCGAATGGATGGGGCAACTTCAGCATTGCCTGTGACAGAACTGACAGGGGCTGTGGGCAACTTTGACAGGGGGCGGATCTTCAACAGTATTGGGTTCTTATTCAACTTATTGCCCCCCCCCCTCTCTCTCTCTCTCTC
>NW_004797310.1:1831063-1860132 GCF_000002075.1 Aplysia californica | reverse complement strand
AGCGCGCACACACACGAAGACACGCACTCACATCATACGTTCACACATACACACGCGGGCACACACACACTCTCTCTCTCTCTCTCTCTCTCACACTCACACACAGACACACACACACACACACACACACACACACACTTAGCTCCTAAAATGCGACAGTTGAGCTGTCTTGTGTAAGTCTAAATTTCTGCTAGTTTTATCATTATCTGACTGGTCAAAGATTTCGATCCAAGATGAAAATGATATTATAATGCAAACAAGATTAAACTGAAATGTGATTGTTTGTTAAAGGTGATTCTGCTTATGAAGCTGGAATGTCGAAATTGACCCAATCCCTGTCGAAGTTGCTGAGAGGGCGAGCCTTTTGGCCATTATTCTCACCCTGTATGCGTTCATTGTGGAACCAGTGTAAACAAACGTTCCAACACTCTTGTGTTGAAAGTGTGCAATTTTGTCTGTGGGCAGTGAGAGAGAGGGAGAGAGAGAGAGACAGGGGGAGGGGGGGAATGGGAGGGGGAGCAAGAGAAGTAAGAAGAAGTAGGCTAGCAAGAACTTCCGGGCAAAGCAAAATGGCGACTGGCGTAGTTCAGCTGTATTCGAAAAGTGAAATAGCCCTAGCACCTTTGTAGACGACCAAATTAGTTTACTTACTACTATAACATCATTTTTTTCTTTGTTTAAATTTTGTCAATTTGATCGTCCACTCCGATAGACACAGTATTCAGAAATTAGGAAACAGGCCTTGTTTCATACCGGGTGAGAATAGCCAACTGTGGCAAGTCTCACCCGGGGTGAGAGGTCGATCGTATAATTTTTATTCTCACCCGGCGTTAGAATAGACACTTCCTAAACTAAGCTAGACAACAAACTGACTGAGTCTGAATCTGGCATGATGAGTTAACTTACTGATCTGGATCATGAAATGCCACACCCCCTTCAAGGCAGCAGTCTGGAAATGGGGCTCATTCGCAGCTGCACAGGGTAATCTGACATCAAGCAAATTAATTGTCATGTTGTAAGCCCTATTTATTTTATTTATTGCACTTCAATTTACACGAGAGAACCTGGTCTTAGTGCACTCTCACTCATCCCACACTGAAGAAAATTTCTCTCAGTGCATCTTCTACCACTGTCAGTCGAGTTTTTATCAAAAAAACAGCATTGTTGGTGGCGAATCCAAAACTTGCTGAATGGAACTTAATTTCAGAATCTTTATTCAGAGCGTCTGTGAAATGTCTTTTTAAATATTACCCAAACGCCCTAGAAATTTGGCAGCCATTGGAAATAGACATTTGTAATGTGTACATGGCAGATTTCCATAAAAATTGGTGTATTGAGCAAAAAATGAAGAAATTACGAGGTGATTACTTTTTGGAAGTTCTTTTTTGAAAGGAAATGGCTATTATATAGCCCGTGTCTTGCTATTCTCACCCTCCTCAGGTGTGCTACATACAGTCTATAGCACAGACACACACAGAACAACACAGAGAATAACTTATAAGTTGTAGAGATAAGTTTCAGGTTAAGTTTATTTAATGGGCATCGGGAAGGCCATTTCACACCATGAACAGCTGTTCAAACAACAGTGAAAAAAACAAAACAAAAAAACAACAACCCATAATCCCCCCCCCCCCCCCCCCCCCGAGGTAAAGTAGATCTAGATGATCTATGGTTATTCAAGAATGAAATGTCAAGAGCAGAATGCATCTGATACCTACCGGTCCTCACAATTTTAGCCTAATTTTAAGAAGGCTATTTGATTATTTTATTTTAAAAATTAAGGGTATGGTAACGGTAATCAGTAGTTGGCCTACATGAGGAAACAAGCGCCAAGCACTCATAAGTCATTTCCCATGCGGTAAGCCACATATAGGTGATTTAATCGGCCTGCGAGAGGTCAGGGGGGAGTCCTAACCTCATGCCCACACTGGGGTGGGGGTGAGAATAACGGGTCAGGAGCTTTTTTTTTCTTAAGTGCACAATAATTGATCACTATGTAGTATACACATCTCTACATTATCGCAGTATCAGTTGATTTTTAAACTGATTGACTACAAAATTGTAGCTTTCGATGGAAATACATTGATTGAGTTTTATTCACCTTCTATTCATTTTCAGATTCCTATTGTCTTAGAAAAAGAACAAGATATTGATCAGCAAGGCAATCCAGTTCTAGAACCTGATGGTAAACAAAGATACAGATGTGGTTTCAGAATTGGTGGAGGTATTGACCAGGACCCGTCTCAGAGCCCACAGGGTTATCCGGACAAGGTATGGTTTTTGTACACATTTGTGTCACAACGCAGTGGAATCAGGCGCTCGTAAATTTTTGGGCTTATGGGGTTATTGGTATCATCTAAAAGCCCGTTCATTTGCCTTCCTTTTTGGTGAAAAAAATATCCATCTATGTTAACTCTTGTCCTGCGTCTGTGCCGAGATGCGATTCTTATCAGCAACCGATTAAGTCGGATGTGCCGGGCAGGCCGCCGGGGTCACTCAGTGTGTTGTGTTGGTGTACAGCGCGTGCGCCGGGAAACGTGTGTTTTTGCCATGAATGTGGGAGTGTGTTAACCGATGATGAAAATAACGCTGTATCTTTCATAGCTTTCTATTTATAAAGTGTTACAAACACATGAATAACCCCCTCTCACAAGCTGATATAAGACATTACGAGTAGTTACGCCCATTCGAATAACCTTTCTGGACGCTCTTATTGTTATGAATGACCTGAGGTTCGAAAGGGGATGATAATATAGGTCAATTTCCGAATGTTTTACACTCAAATTGTTCTTTGTACCTGCACAATGGTATTCAAAACTATCAAACAAGCTTATTTTTTATCTGGTAGTATCATTTCATACAAAATCAAGCTCATTTGAAAGATTTTGTATAGAAAAATGGAAGTCTTGTTTCCTGACTATCCTTTCGAGCTCCTCGTGGTTAAGTGGGTCAATTTGTTCCATAATTTCATTGGACGAATATCTAGAGCTACCAACTTGGCATGTTTTGAATGAGACGTATGCCTCGATTACGAACCAACGCAGGCTGTTCTAGAAGAAGGCCACAAACGCACACAAACTCAAGCAGACTGACGCACACACACTTGACCTGCGTGAATGGGGATCCGACTCGAGACCTGAATGACACGTAAGATGATGCGCATGCGCTGAGCCGGGGCTACACTGATTCAGGACCAGAATGTATGCGAGGTGCCGAAATAGGCTTATCGGGCGGCATAAACCCGGCTCCCGCAGGACGGGGGTTAAATATAGAAGTCGAAATATTTGCAATTACAGGAGGTAAGGGTCGCGTGGTTTCAGAGGTAGAATTAGTGAGAAAACAGCCTCCAAAGTTTGGTAACTTCCATTGCCTGAGAGTCCTTGGAAACTGAAATTTTTAGCCTTTCGTCAATGTTTTAGGTAAAATCCTCCCAAATGTGTGTTTTAAATGGATATAAAAGTTGTTGAGCCAAAAAATGAAAATCAGAAAAAAATTGCCTATCGTCCCAAAAATGCTAATTTCTCTGATTTCGTTATTTTAACGAGTGCCTGGTTTCATCCCGATGCCTCACATTTGAAGTATGAGCAACAATCAAACTTCGTTATACAGCACCTACCTTGGGACGAGGATAATTATAAAGTTGGCGTACAACAAGGCCGGCGGTTATAACGGGATGGCTCTGGTTGCCTGCTTGACTAGTGGTAGACTGGTAAAGACTAGAGATACAAACTGTGGCCAGTCTCACCTCATCTCTGTCTTGTGCGATTGCCATTATGCAGGGAAAAAACAGGTAGCAACTAACACTACGTGTACAACTCCAGCTAAACTTTACCTAAATTCAAATTGGAAAAAAAAGCTAGGTTCAGAAGCCAGATTATGTTTCAAGGATCTTTTAGACGTATTTTTAAAAAAATCTGATTCTCGTCAGTCTGTGGGGCGCCTTTGACCTGTCTTGTCATGTCGACTTTAGGGTCTCACAATAAAAGCTTCACGGGCAGCTGCCTGCCTTTTGGTCATTGAGTTTCTATCTGGTGGTTTCCTTGAAAGTTTTTTCAAGCAACTTGAAAATTTCATTCCTTTTTTTTTTTGGAAGTTACTTAAAAATAATAGCATTTTCATAATCAACGACAAATGCTAGGAAAAGGGCGAGCTAAAACAGAGAGGTGTGTTTGGGAAACAGATTATTAAACGGCCACCGTGTGTAGTTTGTATCCAGCAGCCAATTCGCTGGTAGCATAGTGGGGCAAATTTACATAGTTTCAAAAGAACCGTACTACCCACAACTATTATGTTTATATAATGCGTTCTTTTTTGTATATTAACTAAATGTGGAAGTAAGCTGGGCTGTTGGCATATTATGTTTGTGTGGGGGGGGGGGGGGTTGTTTGTATATAACAAGGTTTGACTATGCTTTTATTTTGTTTTGAATTGCTCCATTTGATGCCGTCTTTTTTATATTGTACTCGTACAAAAGATTTTAATGTAGCAACAATTGATCTTCACTCTGTGTTGGAACTTGCATGATAAGCTCACAGAATTTCTTTTCCTCCTGAGCTTGACTGCTGAAAACAGTAAGCAGTAATTATAGGGTAGGATATCAAATTTTTACCAAATGATTTATCAATGTAAGAGACCAACCTGCTGAGGGGGCTCTCATGGATTAGAGGTTAAGGTGTTCGCCTCTCATTCAAATATCCGGGTAGTTACCGAAAAACTTTCTTCTCTAAAATTGTCTCCTTTCACCACTTTTCCTGCTCTCTAGCAATTTTGTCGTCTGTTTTCGTCTCCACTACTACCTCCGCCCCCTCAGCCCCCTCCTTTGGGCTCCTGACTCTTTCTGCAGCCTCTCTACTGCTACTCCTTGGCTCTTTCTAACTGCTGTCTTTCTGAAAATTTTATCATACCTCAGGACAGAGCACTTTTTTCTAGTATGTGATATCAAACTTTTCATTACCTTTTGCAGGGTGTGTATGTGACATTCATTCATGACAACAGTCCTGCTTCAAGATGCGGATTACAGCTTCATGATAAAATTCTTCAGGTAACTGCCATAGGATCAGTACTTTCGTGAAATTTGTAGTTCAAGTAGAATTGCTAAGAAAAAAGCTGACTTGGCCAGCACAATGGAAATGATGGAAATTTTTCAACATAGTGGTTTGGATAAGAAATGGTTTCAATTAGTACATATTTTTTCAGTGGCATTGCAATGTTAAATTGACAGTGGCTTCCTTTGGGATCACTATGTACAGACTGTCTGAAGAACAGATATTTATATATAGATATATATCGAAAATGGTTACAGTATTAATACTACTTATTTTAAAAAAGAAAATATTTTTTCTATGTTTGGAGGGAGAATGCGCATTGCAATATTTTCTGTTCTGTGGCAACTTTTTGGAACGCATCTCAGACGTGCATAAAAGAGGATCCAGGTTTTCTTGAACAAGTGACTGTGGATAAGATGGACAGACAGGATCACCAACAAGGATGTATTAAGAAGAATGAGATAGAGCCCAGTCAGAGATGAGGTGAGAAGAAAACGTTGGCGATGGATTGTGCCCACTTTCAGGAAGTCAAGCAGCTGTATAACAAGGAAAGTGTTAGATTGGAACCCACAGGGTAAATGATCATTGGGAAGATCACATGGAACCTGGAGAAGAGTCACGGAAATGGGTGTACAGAAAAGTGGGAAGACATAGAGTGACATCAAATGACTAGCCCAGGATAGGGAAAGGTGGATAGTGTTTGTTCGTGGCCTATATCCTGATCCAGGGTGAGAAAGGCAATGATGATGATAATGATAACTTTTTAATGTGCTCTCTTAGATTTTCCCCAGCCATAAGATAACATTAACATTCATGTTATTGTGGGGTTGTTGTTTTTTTAACAGACACAAACAAATTGTACTTCCAGGTGAATGGCAAAGATTTCACAGTGGTGACGCACAAACAGGCTGTTGAAAGCATACGCAAGAAGCCGGTGCTGAAGATGTTGGTGTACCGGAAGGGCGTGCCCCAGCTGCCAAAGTCGTCCAATCAGATGGGAGCGCACACCCAGTTCCAGGCCTACAACCAGCACGTTCCACAACAGCAGTACAATGCACAGCAGCCCCAGTACCATCAACAATACTAATTATATTTATTTAGACTGACAGAAGGAGATGGGTTAGGTTTTTTTTTTCTTTTAAAAACACAAGGGAACAAATGAATTTTCTTCGAGTTGGTTTGTGCACATTCAAAACCCGTAAATCTTTCTCACTTGTAGCTTTATCTATCCCTTCCATCCCGTGGTCTCCATGTCATCTCTCTGCCCATTTCCATCTTCGCGTTTTAAAGCTCTTATTCTGTTGGTTTAAATTAGAACAACTCTGATCATTGTTTAGAAACAAAACAAAAGATAGGCCTTTAGTGTATATATATATATATATATATATATATATATATATATACACACACACACATGGTGAATGAACATTTCTGATCATGACAAAAATTGTGCCTGTCATGTTGTCCTCAGCTTCAGATTTTGAGCCACAGGCATTCATTCTGTACAGCAGGAAATCAAAAGGGATAAGTTTCAAAACAACGATGGGGAATTTTATGTAAGGATTTCTTGAATTATATATATATGACAAAATTGTAGCAGTTTGAGTCGGAAGCTCCAGAAATATTTATCTCAGTACAAAGTGTTCTGTTTCTTTTCTCTTTTTTTTTTTCTTGACTTTCCTTTTACGGGGAGGCTCACAGTGATCCGAGCCCATTGACATTTTCTTGGATTTTCTCGTATTAGGGCCTGTTCTATCTGTGGGATCAGCTTATAGTGTGGACTCTTACTGCTGCTGTTCTGTTTTTATTTGAGTATATTTGTTAAAAATCATCTGTTTCAGTGTTTTGAACTCATCTGGTCAACCCCTTCAACACAGTGCTATTTTTAAAATATATTCTTTTATTTTTCAAAATGAATATAACTTTTATGTTTATATCGTCAAAAATCATTGCGATTATTTACATCTCAAAGTATACATATAGATTTTTATTTGAAGATTGCTTGTTTATGACTGGAGCCAGAGGACTACACAATGTTGTGAAGTTTTATCAATCACAGTTTATACAGCCCTTTTAAAATATTTTTTCTCTAACTGTGTGCCAGTGAAATTCTTGAATGATGTGTTTTTGGTGTGTGAATATATTTTTTCATTCTGTTCTTAATCTTTCTAATCTTTCATTTTTATGTGCAGTATGAATTTTGAGTGTAGAAAATTAACAAATTAATGTAAGCTTTGAGCAAGGCATTTACTGTCAGTGTTGGTAGAGCAGAGAACATTTTTGCCTTTGGAGACTATAAGTACTGGGGCATTAGAAGGTTTTCTGGTCATTTGTAAAGGCGTTTAGTACAGAATGTATAGTGAGTGTTTTAACAAACAAATTTATGGTTAGGACAAGATCTGTTACTTTGCATAGCTTGTTGCGTTTCCTATATTAAGATTCTGCATATAAATTCTATTATAAGTGTATGTGGAGAATCCATGGTTGTGTGACACGCGAGTGTAGTATTGGAAACTGGGGAAACTGCTTTTTCAGCTCATTCGTGTACTCTACGTCTTCCTGAAGAAATAGGGTTGCCATTTTGATGATAGTGTCAGACAGTATTTATTTAGATGTCTGCCTAGAATAGAATGTGACCTGTTTATTATTTTTTCACCAACAAAGAGATGCTGACAGATGAGGGTATTTGTGTCAGGAACTACATTAAGGGAATCTGGTGTGTTCTATTCTAACCTGATTTTTGGTGAGAGATAACAAGACGTAGGAGCTTCCATGCTGTAAATATGATTATTTATCTTTTATATCAGTTTTTTGTAGCTGGAAATTTCATAGACCAGTATATGGACATTAACTTTATGGCCTGGAACTCCCCTCTTAGTTGAACAAAAAACTTCTGTTGTGCAGCATTAAATGATGATAGTCAGCCCAATTACTTCTTTTATCAGCGATACCCGTCTGTATGCTTGTGATGGTTAGTCTTGTCATCTTTTTATTTAGAACAGTCTCCTCTCATAGAGCAAGGAGCCTGTGGTTGTTCCTTGCTTTATTGTAATATATATACAAGGTGGAAGATTTGCACTCTTGTTTCCCAGTTGTCTTTATCTAAGTGTGGTTCAGTGTACTTTCATACAGATCATGCTTCAAGCTTTACAAGTTTAAAATTTTTGTATTTTTGGGTTGTTTTTTTTTACTTTCATAAGATTGAGTAATCATTAAGCCAGTGGCGTTGTGTTACAGGAAAAGTGATATATTTGTGGAAGCGCTATTTTTGGCGGAGATCTGACTCTATTTACTTTTATATATTGTCAAGATTCAATTCTGTTTATCAATTAGTTTACCTAAAATTTAAGCTTTGTGTCCCTTTGGTCTTGTCCGCTGTCTTTGTCTCCCTTCCCCCCTTCTAGTTTGTCTTTATTAGTAAGAGCAGCATGTGTTAGTTAGCCTCTTTGAAAAAAGTAGAGAATTGTCTACTTTTAAAACTTTGATTTCTTCAAATATTCAAGTTTGTGTGTTCCTAGTACACAATTTATAATTGTCTATTTTCATGATTGAAGAGTGTTCTGCACAAAGATGTCAGCATCAGACTTTGCTGTTTTCTACATATCTCCCCAAGGTTCGCTGTGGTTATTGTTGCTGCTCAACATTTTTGTCGAATCGGAGCATTGCACTATTTCAAGGTTCGACACCATCCATTGTTGTGTGTTAAATGTGGTTTTTGTAGTTGTAAATCATCATAAGCTATTCGGGACTGATAGTTTTCTCATTGTTATGGAGTGTTGACATGTAGTGCCGGTTTTTGTGAGTGTGATAGTTTCATGCTATCTATGATGCACGGGGGTCAAGTTTTTGAAAGAGTGAAGGATTGGGCAGAATGTTTGCTTTGTTGTTGTCAAGGTGCTAGATGTTCTGCTCCCTATTTTACACGCTCCTCAACAGAGGAGTGTTATAAATACTTCTGATTTTTTAAAATGTAAACTGGAAAGGGTGGGTTGGAGGGAGGGGGTTATCTTGTTCTGTAGTCTTAGATTGTTCTTTTCTTAATTTTAATTCAATTGTGTTATAATGACTTTGACAGCAATGTTGTGAACGGTGATTTTGAAAACTCCTTTTTTTTGTATTAATAATGTTTTTAATATTTTCGTTACGTTTTTAAAAATTGAATTAGGTTTATATTAATGCCATGTGCTATTAAGCGCCTGTCGCTTCGATGTTGTTAGCTTTGATCGTGTATTGTTGTCTTTCTTGAATGTGTTTACTTTTGCTCTCCATGCACAGGTGGTTGGAGGGTGCCACTGGTAGGTCTTTCTTTCTTTCCCTCTGTGTTTCTGTCTGTCTTGCTTCTTCCCTGCACTATATGACAGTTATTGTGTTGGTGTGCTTCTCTTTACTCAGACTCAAAAACTCATGCTCTTTGGGTGAGTGCTGTATTGCTCATTCTCTCCATGCTAACATGCTGTTTTCTGCGGGCTGTTAATAGCTGCTGTGGCACTGTGTGCAGCTTGGTCAGTGGAGTTCATTTACAAGTCTCTGGTGAAATGTGTTCCTGCCTTAACTGACACTAGGGTTGTGGTCCTTTTTTTTTCAGTATTTGTGCTTAGAAATTTATTTAAGTCTGGATGATGTGTGCTTGTCAAAATTAGAAATGAATTCCTCTCCATGTGAATTTTGTTCTGGCTGCACTTAGAAAAGTGGCTCTATTGTTCGCCGGAAAGGTCATCAGTTAATTTGATTACATGCAAGAAAGGTCCAAGGCAGGACTGAAATTTCACTTGATAGTTGTGTATCTGAGAATAGAGAGATGGGGAAGGGGGGGGGGGTTTATTAAAGAGTGAATAGGAAGGGGTGTCAGATGGGGGGTGGAAACTCCATAACGTGGTAAAACCAGACTGCTGTGAGCTTCGATAAATGAGATATCCGATATGTCACGTCTGCCAACTGCCTAGGAAGAAGGCCAGGGATAAGAGTAGCAAAATAAGTCTCAGTGCAGCGGGATAGTTTATGGAGCTACTTATGTTAAAACTCTATGAGAACGTTTTGTAGTGGACTTCAGGTGCAGAGAATTTTTTAAAAATATTATAACAACTGTCTACACCAATTTCCCTCTGAGCTGACTGTTGTGTAGGCCCTACTTCTTTCAGTGTTCCCAAGATAGATGGTCTGAGTCTGTTTTGAGGGAAGTATAGTCATTGTCATGGCGATTGGCCCTGTTTAGGTATAAGAGTATAAGGCCACTTTTTGTTTTCTAAATGTGCTTCCAGGAAGATGTACACGGAATTATGTGAATGGTATTACATATCGTTGGTTCAAACTGATCTGATATCGCTGATTTGCTTTTCTGGTTTGAACTTGAGGTTAATGCTATACAATATAATAAGACTCCTGTGTACACCATTGTTTTTGTTTATATATTTTTTGGCCCTTACTTGGCTTGAGTGAGAGTGCTAGTGCTCAAATTAAATTACCAGCTGGTCAAGTTATAAAGGAATCAGTTTTTTAAAATATTTTGATAAAAAACACACTTTATGAAGCGTGTAAAGTTTCGTCTTTATATTTCTATACACTAACTGCATTTTGTCCATTTGGAATTTTGAGAGGTATTGTAACAGCATCTTTGTCCACCCATTTCCAATCTATTTGTCTCTGATTGTATTCTTTGGTTCTCCTCCTGCTCTTCCTAGGTTATTTTCTGCAGTTTTCTTCCTCTCATGACAATGTAAGTCAGTGGTGGTGATGTAACCTGCCTTTCAGCACATACAGTTTTTCTTCAGCTCAGTGGATTGTAGTCGCTTCCCTTCCTTCTTAGACTAGTGCGAACATATTCTTTAGTTTATCATGTGTATTGTGTTCTGTAGTCCTTGTCAATAATTTCTGTACATTTCTGAGTAATATGTATTTTATTGCTGCTAGACACTGTGTGCACTTATGTTTTGCAATTACATTTATAAAAAAAATTTTGGGTTTCCAGTGCCATGAGACTGTCCTGTCTACTTCTAAGTTCATTTTGTCAAAATGTTCTTTGTATGTTGGTTTGATTTATTGGTTTGTTACCAAGTCAATGTTCATTGTACTTGTGAAGTTATTGTAGCTGCGGAGGAGATAACTCATTTATTTTGTAGGGGTTTTTTTGGCGGTTTTTTTTTGGTTTTGTTTTATCCAACAGGTGATTTTAGGTTGTGCTGCTGTGGAAAGTTTTGTCTTTTTTTTTTTTTAAGAAGAATTAATGAATTTGCATGTTTATTTGGATTCAAAGTTTGGGGGGGGGGGGATATAATTGGTCTTAGTGAGACTGGTAAGAGTTTGATTTTCTTTCAGACTACTGTCATGCACACTTGCTCACATTTAAAATTTGTTTACACAACAGGCCCACACTGACACTACCTTGCCATACCAAGTGTTACATTGGTTCAACTTTTATGTTGTTGATGTTTCATTTTTCTGTGAGTAATCTTATATATGTGAATCCAAGGTGCTAGTGTTCTATTATTGAATGCTATGTTCTGTTTAAAGAGATTTTTTAAACTTGAAAACTGTTTTGTGTGACTGAGTGTATGCGCACACCAATGTGTAATGTTGTTCTCATGCATAATGTTTGTTACCCATCTCAGTGTGATCAACATGACATTAAATGTTTCCCCCTCCACCTCCACCTCCACCACCACCACCACCCCTGTTCCCCTGATGATTTTGCGCAGTGAAAAAAAAAGTGTTGTGCTTTTTGGAAGAGCCAGATTCTTATAAGAAGATATATATCAATGAACAAGTATTTGCTACGCCCACTTAGTCATTGACTTGACACGTGAAGCAGGCTTTGTGTAGAGTGTATACATTGTAAATTTACCAATAAATCTCTTGATTTTACAACTACTAAACATTGAGATTTCTCTATTTACTTCGACTTTGAAGCAAGTGTGATGTGTTTGTATTATGTATTTGAAACTGGGAGGGAGCGGAGCAGCAAGAGGAGTTTGAGCTAAGCAGCAGATTGATAAAGGGTGGATGGCTGGTGCTTTGGTGTAGTTTGGTCATTCTTTCCTGTCAAACATCTATCATCCTTATCTCTCCTTTTTTGTGTTTGTTACCCTTTTCTTGTAACTCTTCTACTCTTCGGCACTTACATTACCTAATTGTGTTGCAAGTGCCGTAAAACACTTACTAAAACTAAACTAAAAAAGCAGATTGATGGTGTTAGGGTAAAACCACACTAATGCCAGACACAACGGTCACACCGGACTGTTTCCCTGCCAGAAATAAGAAATATTGTGCATGAAAATTATAGTAATGACAGGTAAAAATACGGTGTGCCTTCTTTGATTGCTACCTGATGTCCTGTATCAGACCATCTCCGACAGAACATGCTTTCTCTATTCTGACCATCAGGCAAAATGGTAGCTCATTTTAGCATCAGCAGTTCATTTGCAAGGCAGTGTGGTGAAATCAGGCCCTCGTCAAAACAGCGTAATCAAAGAAACAGGCATTTTTCTGGGCGTTGGGCAATTTTTTAAAAAAATGTATTTGCCTCAACACCTTTTATATCTTTATAAAAACATATTTCTGTATGGATGTTACTGAAAATGTTCATTAAAGGCACAAAAAATGTAAACTTCCAGTTTCCAAAGACACTCAAGCTTTGGAAGTCACCAAACTTTGGCAGCCATTTTCTCGCTAATTTTATCTTTTCTTTCAGCCGACCCCCACATCCTTCATTCGCAAATATCTGGACTTCAATTAAAAATAGATAAGTACTCTTTTCGCCAAATGCAAGACAAATTAACAAGCTTAAGGTTGTTGACATCGTTTTACCCGTATGCTCTAACCAAGTAATCGGCAGAAAAAGACTGTTTCTTATTTTACGGGTCCTCGGTAGAAATCAGATGCTAGCACTATTAGCGTGCAATATAAATACAGTTTTAGAAAAGTGCTGAGATCAGACACAAAAGTAAGCCCACAGGTCGTTTTTATGAAACTCCAGAGCAGAGTCCATGGTCAGTTTTTCCAAGCCAGTGAGAGTTGGGAGAAATACTGTTTCCAAGTTCAAACAATTTATTTTGTTCAATTACTGATTCTGTTTCTGTTTGTTTCAATAAAGAAAAGCATATCCACACAGTAATGGTCATTTAGTGATCGAAAAAGGTAAGACAGCCAGACAGAAATATCAGAGGGAAAGAAAAAAGTGGGACCTACCAGTGGTGCCCTCCAACCCCCCCCCCCTTCCCCAAATACTGATTCCTAGCTCAAACAATTTATTTTGTTCAACAGAATAAAAAACAAAACCAAAAAGCTGCTGATAATATATATTTATGTATATATGCATTTATTTACAATAGATGACACAACATCAGCACAGCCAAATGAGATAACAAATGAATACAGGAATGTAGCAGAAGAGTACAGAAAACCCAGCAAAAGTTGATTAGATTCTAATAAGGAGTGAATATCTTTGTCTCTTCATCAAGCCCCAATATTCCTCACGGGCACACAAGAAATCTAAGAGAAAGTCTAATATTTCTAGGAGCTAGGCAAACCAATGAAAAGATTTGCAAGAATGCCTGAGATCTGCATAAACTAGTTTAAACGGTGGAGAAAAAACAGAACAGTTTACTGCACAATTTGCTTTAAACGATACCGTAACCAGTTACTTCTCGTTTTTCTTCATTTTATTTTTTTGGGTCGAAATATCAGTAAAATGAAGAAACACCGAAAAAGGCGAAAAAGATTCTCACGTCGAGAAAGCTTTCACTGGTAAGGATCTGTTATAAGCAGATTTCGTAAATGTAAGCAGGGGCAACCAAAACTTTAAAATATAAAAGTCACATACAAATACATGAAGAAAAAAAATGGTTCAAGTGACTCAAGTTCAAGTGTAGCCAACAACTAAAATCTCAGCCCTCTATAGTGATAACCAAAAGAAATTGAATCTCTTTTCCTTTTCCATCAGGTAACATAACTAGGTAGGCCTATCAAAATCCATATAGAGTAATGTTATTAGTTGGTTGTGTTGTGTGGCTTCTCTTTACTTAAGAATAAAGGGGCTACCAAAAAACAAAAAAAATATGACCAACAGATTAGTCAATGAAACATAAAGATGAGACCAGAGAAACTATGCTTGGGTCACATTTAGTCAGGAATTGAACTGTTTTCTGTATGCATTTGGAAGATATCGTTATATTCTAAGAAATGTATAATAAATAATGTCCACTATTCAAGAGTCAATGAAAACAGACAGTGCAAGCTACTAACATCATTTAGTCTTTAAGCCCACGAAAACAGATCCTCTCAACAACTGAAAATATCTTGTTTTCTATCTTTGAAAAATTACAGTAAACTGAATCTCACCTTCGGTGGGAAGACTGAAATGATCAGACGGAGAGAAAATTACGAAGTTATATCTAACATTCTGGATTCCAATGTATGCTGTTAAAGCTTTCCACAAATTCACTACATCACCTGTAGCATGATTACTTTCCAGAGTTCAAAATGGATGAGTAAACTTACATAACAGCAGTCGTGCATCTTAAAACGATACCATAAATCTAAACAAAATTAATTTGATGATGATGGACTTTACTTTTTAATTTTGAGAAAGTATGGGGGGGGGGGGGGGGGTTCTATTCAAAGTGTGTCAAGCAACAAAGGCACACAGTTTACTTCTACAACTTTAAAAAAAAACATACTAGAATTATACAAAGTGTCAAATAAGGTGACCTTCATAGATCTAGTAATTTTTTTTAGCAATCCATGTACAGAGTTTGGTCTCTATGACTATGAAAGAAATACAATTTATTTCAAGCTTTAAATCCTTTCCATTCATAAATGAAATCAGTTGTGATATAAAAAAGTAATTCCATTCAGGGTGAAAAGATAATGGAAAACAAACACAAATCTTGCACAAATGAGCCCTTTGATGACAGAACGTAAATAGCATGGTAGAGGTAAGAAACAGTCCTGGGACTTGAAATTATGCTAGGTCCATGAGCCATATATATGTCTTCAGTTTCTTCAATCAGCAGACAATAATAAAGAAAATCGAAATCATCACAAGGCAAAATGAGGAAGAAATGGGAATGTTATTTTCATTGGTTTCTATAAATGTTTCATTCAGTCATTTTCATTTCAATTGGTATGTATAGATCTATCGTCACCGTCGAGATAAGATCGGATAAGTGACATCGAGTAAATTAATCACTAGAAGGAAAAAAATGATTTATTAAAAGGATGGCATAGAGTTATCCAATTTTCATACTGATAAAAAGGTCCACCTTTGGATATAAACTCTTAACCAGCATATCAAACAGGCTATGTAGACTACTTTTACGACTCCCCCCCTCCCCCTCCCAGAAAATGTTATGGTTATCCGGTCTAATCATGACGGCAACAATATATATTTTATCATTATATATATATATATATATACTAATTAAAAAGTTATCTAGTCGAAAAAAAACACAAAAAACTCTGGACTTAATCCCTGTCTCAGTATTCATATTTTTCATAATAAATAACTTCTGGATTAACCTACATCACAGAAAACAAACCAGGATTGGATAAAAAAGAATACTGAATCTGAGGATTGTATCATATTTCAATACACTAATAATAATATATCAATACTGTTTCTTACAAATAGAAGAACTTTGATCACCCCCTTCATGTATCTTTTAAAAGTAATCCATAAGTAAAAGTATAGCTTGTAAATAAATCATAAATCACAGATGCGATGTGGTACCCATGTGGCAAGCATCATCTAAACGATTGAAAAAAAAAACCCCAAAAAAACAAACCAACTAATAGTCATCACAACCGTGCTTATGCCATGAATGTCTAATACAAATATTCTTATGCTTTTAAGATGAAATACTTAAAACAAGTTATTGCTTATTCATCAAGATCATCTTGGCTCAACAATCAAATATGATTTGGATTTTAACAAGGAAAAAGAAAAAACGAGGAACCATTCACCACCTTCTAAAGTGACGTAGCTTTGAAGACAGACGGGTAGAGCTGGCAGCTGCAAGCTGTGGTATACTTATTCTATGATGACAAGTCCATAGCATGAGTGATCACTCTTTATACAACAGGACAAATGGACTCAAAACAACATCTACTGGAATAAAAAGGACTTTGTTTAAAACTTTCCTCCAAGATTTAAAAACACGAACTACACTACTCAAATTCTAAAGGGCATTTCAAATGCTAAAGTCAACACGGAGAAACCAGCCAGTCTAGCAGTTTTGCTTTCAAAAAACTTGTTTTCGTAAAAAAAATTCACGTGTCAAATCATATGTGACAAAAAATTGAAAAGCTTGAATTCCAAATAATATATCTTCCTAGAAACGAATCTATACAACAGGTTGAAAGAACATTGAATAATTTAACAGAATTCTTTTTCTGTACTGCAAAACACATGTTACCATTTACAACTGGACGGGCTTTTACCAAAATCAATAGAGAAATACTTATCCAATGGACGGACCTTCAGATGTTAATGACAGCCAACAGAAAGTAATAAATGAAAACCTTGAAAATAACAATCTCAAACAGTTTTTGATGAACATAAATGCATCCTTTTAACGTTTTAACATTTTACTAAACAGTATTCATAAAAATCACTATTGTATAAGTTGCTTTTTGCAATGTTTTAATGCTCCTTTTGAAACAGCTGGACGGATTTTATTGAAAAGACGTACATTTCAAACCAATAAAACTGAATTAGGTCACGGAAAGAAAAGCAAACTTGATAATGCACAACTGACCAAAAAACAAAAACAGGCTGAGAAAGTCTTCATTTTCAATGAATAGTTACAAATGACAGCTTTTGATCCATATTAATATAGATTCACTAATTTTAAAGCCAGAAATAATGATGTATGGTACTTGTAAGATTCTTTGTTAAAAGCTCACAAAGCAACTGGATTTACATATAGTCAGAACAATTTCCAGAGATAAAGATTTTTAAAAATCTATTAGCACTGATATCTATATAGCATCAAATTGTAGCTGAACATCTAATGTATACTGTTCTTCAACTATCCAAACCCGTTAGGAAGTTTTGATATTTCCTTCTATTCTGTTGCGTCATTTGAACAGTATCAAAGAATCTTACGTGCTCATTCCACTGGTCATGCACTACCAGCAATCCTGACAATCTTTTCATTGATGCTACATTGGAAGGCATAGCTGACCTGAAAACTGTATTCGTCACCTTTTATAGAAGCATATACACGTACTATCAAAAATGTTTGAGAATTTGCACTATTTTTAAACATACATAATTTTGATATCAAATGAAAAAGACACAATTACTGGAATGTGCACACTGTATAAAACAATACAACAGAAACAACAAATTAAAATAAATTTTTTTACAACGGTAGATATTCTCACGGTAACAAGACTCAAAAACTCACAACAAGATCAATAATTATTTTTCACATGATTCACGTAAATAAAACTCCACAGAATAACATAACTCGGAAATATTGATTAGTCAAAGGCATTGAAACACATGTACATATCTTTCATTACATATATCTTCACATGCGAAGGACTGAATGAAGTCCCACAGCAACAATTAATGTACATTGTTACTTCAATTAATGAGAATGAATTCATGGTCAACAGGATTCTTATAAGGTAACAACATGGCAAGGATGGGTGAAAGGATTAAATCAACAAATATGAACAACTTTCAATAATAGTATTTTAGAAAGGCGTCTCTGTATGTATCACATTAAGGGTAATTCTTTGCGTATGCCTTTCATAATGTTTTCTCCCTTGTAAATTTTGCTAACTTTAAGGAGGTGGAATAAATAAACATTTCTCCTCTGTCCCTTCTGTCATTAATTTCTTTCACATTGATGACAATAATTCATAGATGTAACATTATGATGCAAGATACAAAAGACAAGGAATTATTTCTTCGCAATCTTCCATAGACAAAATTTTGATTCTCAGCTTTGCCGAAAAAAAAAGAAAATTTTTCTTTTAAACTTTTGCATCATTTAAAATGTTGTAATCCACAGAATGGAATCTGCAAAAACAGAAATGAGTAAAACGTAATCTCAATATTTCTCATTAAAATGAAGTTTTATTTCGTCCACTAGAAAGTGAATGAGAAGAATACAGACTGACAGAAAGACAGAACATGCAGACTTAAAGAGGAGAGAAAAAAGGAGAGAGACACAGATGGAGGAAAAGACAAAAGCAGAAAGACGGATTAAAGGGAACACAGAGAAACAAAATGCATGAGATAAACAGGGGAAAAAATGGGAAAAGAAGAGAGAAAAAAAAGTTTCTGTAGAAGGGGTAATCACTGATTGCTCCAACTGTGACCATGCTTCGGTAAAATGTATGCCCGATTCATTATCACAAACAGAAGGATATCACAGTTTTTATCAATAACACCTAGCTTTATCAAGCACAAGGCCTTCGAAAATTACTAACAGAATTCTTCCTGTGTTATAGAAAAACTACCTACCACCTATACTAGGCATTTCTCTCAATATCTTTTCTTAAAAATCAGTCATGCAGAGGTTAAGAGAATTGCACTGACCTTCTGAGATTCAAACTGTTACATACTATGACTTTTCATTGGTTAACCCCAAACATTTAACTGAGAAAAAAAGACTTGGCAGGAAGGTTAATGAACAGCATGTTCACCCAACTTAGAAAATATAATTATTTGACGGCAATGTTCTCATCATAGCACATGCACTGATTTCTGTTATAGGGGAAAAAAACTATCACACAAAACTCCTATGTCTTGATCATTCTAGTTTGGGAAAATAAAGCATACATTGTATGAAAAATGTGGATCTGTAGTCTCTCTGGGGTTCAATGACAATTGGTAGGCCTAATGGTGTCAAATACGTGTTGCCTTCCTTGCTTGTAGTAAGTAGCATTTTGTTGGTCACCTGATAAAACCATGAATTCCACACATTTTCAAAAATCGTTTTTAGCATATTTTGATAGCGCTCAGTGAGATACATATCCCTGTAAAATTATTTTTTTAACACTTTGCCGTCACATCTCACCGATTGGCAATGTTTACCACCCAGTTTCTTTGGATTTTTCCCAAAATGTCTTTGTCTGCGATGGCAAGGGTTTATATTATATGAGCCTTGCGATGGCAAAGTGTTAATTATCTCAACTCAAATGTGTGATCTGACATAAAATGAAAACCGTGAATAAACACCAGGCCCCAAAAGCTGCCAGATGAAACCGTGAATCCCACACCTGTGTAGAATTCACAATCTCATCAGTCGGTTTACGACTTGCGGGGCTGACTGTTGGCGCCGTGAACGCCTTTTTAGACCATTGAAATATTGGCCATTGCGTTGAGCAAACACAATGGTGGGTCAGTATTCATGGCTTATAGGCAGTAGATTATAATTTATGACATCAACAGCATACGTTTTGCTGGAAACCTCTCTGTCACATGATTAACACGTGATGCAGGACTGGTATTGTTTCACAATTATTTTCAAATTCGAATGTGTGATACATGTGCCCTTTGAGTAGTGGTTTCCACAATTTCGATAAAGTTTGTTTGCAAAAAAAATAGCATAGCCTAGTATAAATTAAAGTATTTGTCTGAGCTGTATCACAACCCCAACTGGTTTGACATTGAAAGCTCACTGATTTGACATCAGAGTTCCCTAATGAGAAAAGGACGGTTGCGAAACCGAGTAACGGGAATCACTTTGGACATTAAAGAAAGCTGCAGAACATCCAGGATGGAAACAGTAGAACCAGGCCTCAATGGATAGAAAAAAATATTTTTTCTTACTTAAAATTGCAGTCCACAAAACAGTCAGATCGGGTAGACAAAAAGAAAACCCAAACTGTTAATGCAATTATATGGAGCCTCTGATATACATCAGGAGAAATTCTTTAAAAACTGAACTTTGACGATGAGTGGGAGAGTCTTCCAAAGTCCAGATACAAGGAAAAATTAACAAACAGTTCCCCACCTCTGTATCATTCTCTTTTAAAAATTGAAAAGAGTAAATTTCAGGATTTGAGAGACAAAAACAGGAGGATAGTGAGAGATGATCATTCCCAGGGTAAAGAAGTTCGATACAAATCAAATTCTCAACCCATCCACCCCCACCCCCCATATACACCCCACGGAAAAAAAGGTCATAGACATACACACATGTGGAGAAAGAAAGATAGAAAGAAAGATAGAAAGAAAGAGAGAGAGAGAGCACAAATAAAGAAGTATGATTTCATAAATTACATACAATATTCTATTCATGTAGAAGAACAGATGTTTATAGTGGTAAAATAAAGAACAGCCATCTGTTTCACTCAGTCTGTTAATTTCATACTGTTTTAAATTGGTCTTTTAAAATCTTTTTTAAAAAATAACAGTTTTGCATGATTTCATGCATTTTTAAATATACCAGGGCCTTTAACAAGAGAAAACACACTGCCTAGTAGCCGTGAATACAACACGTCATTTCATAAAGCCCACAGATGAAATCATGAATTCACGACCGCATCAGGCGAGATTCGAAATTGAAAATCGGGAATCCCACTTTTAAAAAAAAATTACCAACAACGGTAAAAAATGTACTTCAATATTATTTCTTTAAGGATAGGTTTGTCCATTTACTTTGTCTTGAACGCCAAATGAGGGAGAAAATCAGTTTTTTCCCTCTCCTGTAAAATTTGCTTCATGTGGAATTCACCGTTTCGTCAGGCGACCGACAATTTTCTGTTAATCAACATGGGACAACTCAAACTTTATACAATAACCATCAATCAACAACACTGTAGCAGAGACAACATGTTACAGAGCAAATTAAACATCATTAATTAATGAAAAACAGATCACACTTTTAGTTATGCTGAGTTTAACATTATGTAACAAAAGGTAAGGACACTCTGAGAACGTTTTGTCTGCTATGAAAATTGCAAAAGTTTTTGCTTCAGCAAGTAAAATCCGGAAAAGAAATTTTTGCAAAACAAGATGATCTGCTTGCTGGAAAGATCAAGATGCTGGGCAGTCTGCCCTTACATCGTTGCAAATACAAGAAACTGTTTATATGCTTGCGTCTTAAGACCAAATGTGCTGATATTTTGAGTAGATTCAAGAAACATTTGTATGCAGATCCTCCTTGAGTATCATACAGAGAAGATATGAAATGGAAAAAAAAATCTGAATGTAGCAAACAGTTGATCACACAGAGCGAGTTTGAAAGTCACTGAGAAAGAAACTTCTCAAGACAATCAGACTTACTCGAGCACTGTACTTGAGTAGAAAATACTTATATGGCAGAGATGTCACAGCAAATGAAATTGGCATCATCATCTACAGAAATCACTTTAGTCAGATGAGTGCCATATATTCAATACTCTGGTCAACATTTGTTCAGAGGGAAATATTGTATTCATGAATATAGGAATTTGGCAGAACATTAAGTTGTTTAGTAGTTCAAACATACTAGAAGCCTTTTGATCCATTTTGAAACGATTAATGCTTCTCAGGGGAATAGCTGTGACTTTGTATCTCCCTCACTGAAAAGCAATGCTTTGGAGACAAATAAGCCTCTTGTTGCCTGCGACACATCATCATACATTTGAGTCAACGCCCTACAGTTTGATGACAACAGCATGGCTAATGTTCTCCTTTTTAAAGACATTTCTATTTTTCTGTACTCTATGATTTATTTCCATTTTGCCACAACAACAAAAATGTACAGGAATACCGCTGACCTACAGAGGATAGGGGCAATGATGAAAAATGAATCTAAATCACATTTTATGTCGCTCTGCTCTATATCAACTGGGAGGTGAGGGGGGGGAAACATCTTGTTGATTTGTATTTTCAGCTGCAAAGAGGTAAGATGTATTTATAAAAGTGATGACAATTTATGCCACATGTAATAGATAGCGACGATATTTGGACATAAAACAAATATGGCAATTATATGTTGAAACTCTCTCAAGAGCAAAATCTGTCCAGCAGGGAGACATGTACAAAAACAAGACAACAGTCGAGTAGGACTGCTCAGTCAGTACAGCAGGGGAAAAGCCAAGAACAGACGGTGCAAAGGAGGCAACATAATGCAGAGTACCTTCAATATTGGCAATTATCAGTCGAACAATACTAATACATCACGTTTGAAAATGAGTCATCTTCATAATTGTAACGTGACGTGGTGGAATCAGGAGCTAGTCGATTTTTGGACATATAGAGTTATTGGTATCATCATGAAACTTGTTCCCTTGTCTTACTTTTGAAGAAAAAAAAATACTCATCCATCTTGAATATAAGTCGAGAAATTTGCAATTGAAGGAGATGGGGATCACCTGATTTAAGAGGTAAAATTAGTGAGAAAATGGCTGTCAAAGTTTGATTACTTCCATAGCTTGAGAGTCCTCGGAAACTGAAAAATATATATTTTTTGTTCCTATAATCAACATTTTTCAGTAAAATCCACAAAGAAATGTGTTTTCAAATGGACATACACAGTGTAGAGCCAAAAAAGAAATATTAAATGAAATTGCCAAACTGAAAGAAAAATGCTGGTTTCTTCGATTTTACAATTTTGACAAGTGCCTGATTTCACCACGATGCCTCGTAATTTCATACTGCTGTTAATATTTTTGCCACGAGGAGGAAACGAATGTTCCAAATTCCTTCCTGGTACGGGATATCCAACATGGCCTTCATACTCATCTCAAAATGCTGACTGCACCATCTGTCCTTTCCCAAAGCCAAGGAAGTTGGAGAAGAGAGAAGCAAAGTCGGGGGAACAAAAGAAAGCCATCCTAATATGCTTGAGAAGTTACGCTTTCCTCCGTCCTGTGCCAACGACAATGTACATAGCCTGCCACAATGCTTTCTAGAAACGCTCTTTTGTCCTGAATAATTACACCCACACAAGAGGTACCAGTAGTCCTGACTCTGACTAGTGCTTGGTTATGCTTACAGTGAATTGGTAGGGGAGGGGGGGGGGAGTGAAACAGAGAAGCATTAATGTAAAAAAAAATAATGATGGTGATGTGTTTTATGCTGCCATGCTAGTACGAAATAGTGTGTACCAAAACAAACTGATGAAAAACATACACACTTTTTCTTTCAAGATTTTAAAGCATTTGTGTTCGGAAAAGGCTTCACTTATCACAACAATCTCTCTACGTAAGCTTCAGTGACCAAGACAAAAACAAATAAAATTTGATTTTGTTTCAGAATGACAGATAGCTCAAAGACTGTAACGTATCAATTTGACATTAACTGCAAATAACACTGTTTAAACATCACATGGCATGAGGGGAAGTGACTGCATTCTAAACCAAAAAAACACATCTGTAACAACAAAGGCACACTTCTGTGAGCATCATTTTAGTAGAATCCTCTCTATTCTTGCTCAGTTGGATTCCTCTTAAATGATACCAATCAATTCCAAATTCTGAAAATATTTTACACAATGGAATATAAATATGTGAAGAAAAGATTAGCACGAACCTCCGCTTTTAAAAACTTGAGATATAGGACAAAACAACGAACGGATGAAATTTTCCTTCCAACTGGTATTTGAAAAACTTTGTGATGATAACAAATGGTTCCCTTGTGTGGACATAATTAAGTTGTATTTTTTTCTACATCTAATGGTATGTAGTCAAATCCTGATATTTGTGTAGATATACAAAGTATATAGTTGTAATGGAATTTCAAACTAGTGAATACAAGGTAATAAGTTGGGACGGGGTAGATAACGCAGATGAAAAAAAACCTACACGATTCTAAAACGGATAGAGTTTTGTTTACTATTATTCTTCACAAACACATTTACTCACTTGAAACCGGGCCACAGAGTAAATAACACTTTATCTCACACCTCAACAGCCCCCTTGCCCCCCCCCCCTCCCCTCCCTTCCCCCAAAAGATTAATTAAACTTTAAGGAAAAACCTCAGCACCCCCTGCCCCCCCCCCCCCCCCTTTCAAGATTCATCCAACTTTAAGAAAAATAACCCATTGATATGCTCCTGTCAGTCGTATCCATACACAGTTAATAGCATCACTCTCACAGTGAGGCAGTTGGAGGAACGGGGGTGGTGGTGGGGTGGAAGGTTTCTGCTAACTTTCCTACCAACCGCCGAGACACATTCAGCTGCTCTGATCAACACTTCCGCTCTGTTGATCTGCTTAAACTTTTTGTATAATCACTGACCAGTAATTTTATACCCTAGGTTATAAAATATTTGATATATGCTTTGGCTAAGAATGGAAGATCAGAATACAAAGTATAATTTCTCAAGAGCTATCAAATGGATTTTAATTTAAAACATGGATATCTTAGGAGTAAGATTTTGTTTTTGACAAATCACTGCCCCTCTCCCCAATGATGAAATATCCAAAGCTTAAATAACTCTTTTGATCCCTAAGTAACAGCACAGAGGTGTGTGTTCTCACAGTCCACTTGTACATGTATATACATGAGACAAAGCTGTAGCAAACAGAGCCACTTCCTAAAACAAAGGTTAATCAAATACACCTTTTAGTAAATATGTGCAAGTGCCCTGATCTTAGCTCCAAATTTTTCACAAGAGTTTTTTTTATATCCGCTGCACTGACCTCATAAATGGGACATAAAGTAAACGTACGTATAGACAGATTGTTCATTTTTATGTTACAAATAATTTTCAATGGCACAGAGTGTAATTCAAACAATTTGTCGAAAATCACTTCAAGCAAAGTACCACAAATCTTAAAACAGGATCTGAACAGGATTTAAAAGAGGATATGTCTCTTATTTGAATAAAATTATAAGGAGATTACAAGAAGTATTTTTCCTTCTTTTTGTTTTGAGGACTGCGTTTACACCTGACTCAGTTATCAGAGGAAAGCATATCATTTTCATAACACACTCTATCATATGTGAAACATACTACATACATTATATGCAAGGACAAGGTAACACTTTAAATATATATTTCAGTATATGTATATTATATGCTCTTTGCGAATAATCAAAGTTTACACCATATCATTGATGATGCCATCACGAGTGTTCAACAGTGCGCATGCGTATGGACAATGAGTGATGTAGACCAAGGTAAGGTACATTCCATGTGTACCACAAGACACTTTAATGGATATTCACAACGAACAGTCAACTATCTTTACACCATCATTTTGTTGGTAGTAGATATCTTTACGACCTCAACATAAGACAAATAGGTCCGGGTTAATAATGATCGACTATACATCCCTTTCATGAACCAGCATTCGTCACGGTAATTGTAATCCTACTTTGTAATACATCCCTTTCAGCTATCTTTTGAATCTGAAAATAATGCAATCGACTTCAGCATACTATACAGCATATTCTACATGAATAACTTTCATTTCACTGTACAGTTTATCATTATTATTATCATATTATTATTATGATATTATTATTATTATTATCATTCCGTATGAATATGTAGTGGAGGCAATATCACTGTAAACTTTCACAACAGTAATAGTGGGGAGCTCCTCTCTCCAACTGTTGTAGTTTTACGACGGATAAATACAATCACTTTTTTCTCCATCCGTAGTACTTTTGAGACGGATAAATACAATCACTTTTCTCTCCATCCGATGTAGTTTTTGCGACGGATAAATACAATCACTTTTCTCTCCATCCGTTGTAGTTTTTGCGACGGATAAATACAATCACTTTTCTCTCCATCCGTTGTAGTTTTTGCGACGGATAAATACAATCACTTTTCTCTCCATCCGTTGTAGTTTTTGCGACGGATAAATACAATCACGTTTATTAATGGCAGACTGAAGTTTACGATCAACAAGAGTAACAACGAGCCGCACAGAGTGGGCCAAAGTCTAAAAAACTATTTATAGCACAAGCCCGCCCCTCGATCAGGTGGTGCCGTCGGCATAGACTGATGTCCGACTGTTGCAGCGGTCAATTGCTGTCAACTGTAGGTACTGCTGCATGCCTGGCTCTGCAGGGACGGGCAGGGACTCCAGCGTTGGCAACGAGGTTGTGTCTGTGAAACCTGGAGGACACGAGAAGTGGCGATCATTAGAGAGAAACAAATAAATGGGAGACCGTGTGGGGAAATCAGGCACCCGTCGAAACAGTGAAATCACAGAAACATGCATTTTTCTGGGTGCCAAGAGCGAAAAGCTCACAGCTAAAGGGATTTGAAAACAACAAAAACAACAACATCTGGGTGTTGGGCAACTTTAAAAAATTCTTATGTTTTTGCCTCAACACCTTTTATGTCTTTATAAAAACATATTTCTGTGTGGATGTTACAGAAAAATGTTCATTAAAGGCACAAAAAATGAAAATTTCAAGTTTCCAAGGATAATTTTATCTTTCATATCAGCCAACCCCCTCCCCCTTCAATCGCAAATATCTCGACTTCTATTAAAAAAAGATGGGTATTCTATTTACCAAATGCAAGACAAATGAACAAGCTTTAAGATGCTACGAATAACTCCATATGCCTAAATATTGATGAGCGCCTGATTCCATTGCGTCGTGCCACAATTGGAGGTGAATTTTACAAAGTTTTTGTTGTTTGTTTTGGTAAGTGTTTTACGGCGCTTGCAACAGCATAAGGTCACATGAGCGCGTAGGACACATTAAACATTTTCAGTTGGTAGGAAATTTTGAATTTTGCAAGGGTGGCCGCCGAAGCCTACTCTTATAGATTTTAGACAGCAACTTGCACACAGGACCTCCAAGATTTTTCGCCCTTGTCCGAAAAGGCTAGGTGTAGATCTTTCCTACCAGAAGATCAGGGGTGAGACTGAAAGACAGCAGTAAGAAGGAGCCAAGGAGTAGCAGTAGAAAGGCTGCAGTAAGAGTCAGGAGCCCTGAGGAGGGGGCAAAGGAGTTAGGTGGAGACGAAAGCAGATGACAGAACATTTCTAGAGAGCAGGAAAGGAGGAGAAAGGAGAACATTTCAGAGAAGAAAATATTTCCATCGCTACTCGGATTCAAACCAGGGACCTTTGAATGAGAGGAAAACACCATAACCTCTGGGCCACGAGAGCCCCTGACGTATGTTTGCCAATCACTTTGGTACCTTGACTCCAAGAATAGCTAACTGGGAAAAAGTGTTGTTTTTTTAAGTTGAAGATGTTTTACACTCCTATAGGCACAAATTAGATTAATTAAGAGGCGGGCTATTTCGGCCTTGCCTGTCACGGCCAACCTTTTTCCCTACTGAAATTTTTTTCGAAGCACTTAAGAAGCTGCGTATGAAAAATAAAAATGTCACACTTTGAAAAATATTTTGTCAAAATATTCTCTTTTGAGTAAACACTAAGACACCACAGCACTGAGTCATGTTCATGAAATTACTACCAACACAAAAAGAAAAAAAAAAAACAATTCAAATTTACCAAAAAATTCCAAAATAAAGCACTTTTAAACCTCACAGTGGCAGTTCACACCACTAATGTTAAGAATAAGATCTCTTTGGTTCTTTCACAAAAAATTGATATGGTGTAATATACGGAAAAAACTAATTAACAAAACTAAAGGCACTGTTTTGAAACAACTTTTTTACATTTCAAAATAAAAGGTATTGAAGATTTATTTGCTCCATGTTCTCTCTCTTTTTTTTGTTTTTAAAATTAGAGACCTGAAATTGACCATTTTCCCCCCCATAAAGCTTTATTTTGAGCAACGCAACCCAGCATGCTACACACATGAAACCAAGATATTAACCACTTCCCTGCTGTATGGACGTGTATACTCACTTGTGGTCTCCCAAACTGGTTCACTGGCATTTATTTTACTGGTTTATTAAGCGTATTCTAGAAGGTGTATTTGAAATTTGTGAAGTCTTTTTCATTCTTAATAAGGGGAAATATGTTATGGCTTTGTTTAAATCTTTCTTGAATGAAAATTCATTATTCAATGTTTCATTGTTTCAGGAAGCAACATCCTTGCATTCCGGACACTTCCATTGATGCTCCGTTGCTCTCTCCAAAATGCTGCTGAGGGTCTTTCTACTGGTTGTGCAAGTGCATATCTGGTTGAACGTTCTTCTCTGAACAGCCATTAACGCTTTAGCACTGAAAGGATTAAACCAAAAACGTCAACGCAAAGCTAAAAGATGAAATAAATAGAGACTAAACAGGAGGAGGAGGAGGACCCCACAACTTGTGTGCCGACAAACATACCAGGTTGAGGCATCCCGTCCAGGGGCATGTTGAAGGAGTCTGGGTTGAAGTTCTGCATGCTGATCATCCTCTGGGCTTGCATGGCTCCCATGCGACAACTGTTGAAGCCGGTGTAGGCCTGGGGGTACTGAGGACGCAACTGCTGCTGCATGCTGGGAGTCATGTCTGGGGAGACGACAGAGAGTTAATTTTAGTAGAGGTTTTACGGCGCTCGCAACTGCATAAGGTCATATGAGCGCCAGAAGATTAGAGCTGTTACAAGAGAGTAACAAACGTCAAAAAGAAGAAGGGGAGATAAGGACGATAGATGTTCGACAGGAAAGAAGAAGCAAACCACACCAGAGCATCCGCCAACTGGTTCACTGGCATTTATTGTACTGGTTTATTAAGTGTATTCTAGAAGGTGTATTTGAAATTTGTGAAGTATTTTTCATTCTTAAAAAGGGGAAATACACATGAGACAAGAGAGAGGAGTTGGCAAGTGGTCATAAAAATAATAATTTTATTCGTAATAACATTGAGTTACAATCAGAATACTGAGTATGTATCTAGCTTAACGTTATTATTGTTTTTATTTTGCTGTCCATTCATATTATGCATGTAACTGTAAGCATACGTGTGTGTGCAAGTTTGTGTGTGTGTGTGTGTTTGTATGTGAGTGTGTTTGTGTGTGTGTGTGTGTGTGTGTGTGTGTGTGTATGTGTGTACATGGCGAAACATTAAACCAATGTGCAAGGATCTGGACAATAAAGATGTACATAGTATCTTACCCTATTATATAACAATATTAATAATAATACTAATAATAATACTACTACTACTACTACTACTACTACTACTACTACTACTACTACTACTACTA
>NW_004797310.1:1826846-1830503 GCF_000002075.1 Aplysia californica | reverse complement strand
CACCTCCCCCCCCCTTAGAAAAATACAATAAAACAAAACAAAATAAAATAAGAGAAAGAAAGAAAGAAAAATAAATGTGAGGCAGCGTGGTGAAATCAGGTGCCCGTCAAAATACAAAAATTGGAGAAACAGGCATTTTTCGGAATGTTTGGACATTTTTATCAAATTTTTATTTTTGGGCTCAACCTCTTTTATGTCTATATAAAAACACATTTCTATGTGGATTTTACTGCAAATCATTGATTAAAGGCACAAAATATTTCATTTTTCTGTTTTCAAGGACTCTTTAGCTATTGGAGTTACCAAACTTTGGCAGTCATTTTCTCGCTAATTTCACCACTGAAACCAGGTGACCTCACTTCCTTCAATCGCAAATATCTTGAGTTCGATTCAAGATAAACGGATATTTATTTCATAGAAAGCAAGCAAATAAATCAGCTTTCAGATTATACCAATAACTCCACATGCCCAAAAGTTGATGAGCGCCTGATTCCACCACGTCGTGACACATATTATAATAAAACAAAACTAAATAAAATAAGAGAAAGAAAGAAAGAAAGAAAGAAAGAAAGAAAGAAAGTAAGAGGAAGAAAAAAAGAAAGAAAGAGGAAGAAAGAAAGAAAGAGAAAAAATGAAAGAAAGAAAGAAAGAAAGAAAAAAAAAAATATCCCAGTGTACCTGTATTTCCCTGCATCTGCTGGTTGTAGAGGTATGCGCTGTGGCCGTACTGGCCGGCCTGCATGTGGACCATGTGTGGGGGCATCTGTTGTTGGGGGATGGGCGGCAGGGGCCGCGGGCTCAACATGTTGGCTGGGGTACTGGAGTAGCCACTCATGCTGGGAGAAACAACAAACAACTCCCGATGTAAAATGGAAAACATGCTAAAACAACAAAAACAACTCCCGATATACAACGAAAGACACGCTGAAACAACAAACAACTTTAGATATACAACGGAAGACATGCTAAAACAACAAAAACAACTCCCGATATACAACGGAAGACATGGAAGAAACAACACAAACAACTCCCGATACACCATGGAAAACACGCTGAAACAACAAACAACTCCCAATATACAACGGAAAACATGGCAGTGGAACACAACGATTATTTCAATTTGAAATCATCATCATCATCATCATCATCATCATCATCATCATCATCATCATCATCATCACCATCACCATCACCATCACCATCACCATCATCATAATTGTGAACAGAGAATAAAAAAGGTTCAGACTTGGTAGATTCAGGATTTCCAAAATAAATTATATAAATGTGTTCAACGTTTCACTGTATGGCTTCATAAGGAACATTTGAAAAAAAAAATCATGACCACCATCATATTTATTATTTATAATATTTCTTGACACATACAGCAATCTTTCTTCACAGGTGGCAATTACAGCAGCAGCAACTTTCAAGTGATATACTCCAAGAAAACAGTATCTTATAACAATCGTATGTCATATAGGTAACTAAAATCTAGCACCCATGAAAATAGGACATGGGAAACCCACCCCCTCCCCCCCAAAAAAATTTTTTTTAAAGAATGAATGAATGAAAAACAAACGAACAAACGAAAAAATGGATGGATGGATGGATGGATGGATGGATGGATGGATGGATGGATGGATGGATGAAAGAATAAACAAACGAAAAACGAACGAACAAATGAATGGATGGATGGATGGATGGATGGATGGATGGATGGATGGATGGACGGATGGATAAACGGATTAATGAATGAATGAATGAAAGAATGAACGAACGAACAAACAAACGAATGGATGGACGGATGGATGGATGGATGGTTGGATGGATAAGTAAGTGTTGAGAGGGCACCCACTTTTCACTGGTCTCGTCCAGTACTCCGAGTGTCCCTGTGGTCATGCTGACCGGTGACTGTTGACTGCTCATGTTGGAGCTACCCGTGGCTGTGCCGCAGCGGCTCGAGTGGGAGCTGGAGAACGTGAAGCCTGTGGGGGTACATATAGAGAGGGGACGTGGGGAGGGGGAGAGGTCATTAGGTTATTGTTGATTAAGTTATTCCGTTTTGTTGTGTGGAGAGAGGGAGGGAGGGAGAGAGAGAGAGAGAGAGAGAGAGAGAGAGAGAGAGAGAAAGAGAGAGAGAGAGGGAGGGGGTGGGGTGGGGTGAGGGTGGGGAGTCATTGAGATATTGTTGGTAAAAGTATTTGGTTTCGTTGCGGGTGTTTTAGTAAAGAGAAGTAAGAACGTGAAGCCTGTGAGGATATACACAGAGAAGGGAGTTGGGGTGGGAGGGGGGGGGTCATTAGGTTATTGTTGATGAAGTTATTCCGTTTTGTAGAGTGAAGGATACACGCAGAGAGGGGATGTGGGGGGTGGGTTATCGTTGATGAAGTTATTCCGTTTTGTTGCGTGGAGAGAGAGAGAGAGAAAGAGAGAGGAGAGACCATACACACAGACAGGGGAGATGGGGGGAGGGTTATTGTTGAAGTTATTCCGTTTTGTTATGTGGAGAGAGGGAGAAGGTGAAGCCTGTGGGGGTACATGTAGAGAGGGGTTTGGGTGGTGGGGGTCATTGAGTTATTATTGATGAAATTATTCCGTTTTGTTGTGTGGAGGAAACACACAGAGAGGGGAGCGGGGGGTGGGGGTCATTAGGTTATTGTTGATGAAGTTATTCAGTTTTATTGTGTGGAGAGAGTTTTGTTTTAGTAAGAGTTTTACGGCACTCGCAACTGCATAAGGTCATATAAGCGCCAGAAGATTAGAGGTGTTACAAGAGAGTAACAAACACACAAAAGAAGGAGAGGATATTAAGGATGATAGACGTTAGATAGGAAAGAAGAAGCAAACCACACCAGAGCACCTGCCAACCACCCACAAAAAGGTTTTAGTTTAGTTTAGTATGGGGTTCTACGGCGCTCGCAGCTGCATAAGGTCATAATAATATGAGCGCGAAGAATAAGTTGGGTTTTTTTTTTCTCAACAGCTCACTGCACGGCCTGATTTTGGTCAATATTTCAAATTGAAATTGTTAAAATGCTAAAAATTGTGGGTAAATAGATTTTAGATTTAAAACAACTTTCTAAACAACATTTAAAAATGAGGCTGCTCTAGGACGGAAAAGTATCAGATAAAATAATGACGTTAATCTACAAGGACCGTGACACGTATATAGCCTAGATTCTGCTCCGGCAGCAATGTTCAATTTGAATTTATGTTAAGGTCAGCTGGAGCTATGCACCTAATTGGTTGCTACCCATAATTACCCCCCGCTCATGTCACGAATGCATGTAAAGTTTGGCTGGAGCTGTACAAGTAATTGGTTGCTACTCCTTTACCACCTGCGCGTGACAATTGCTTTAGAAAGGTCTAGATGTCTTAGTCTTAGTAAGTGTTTCACTGCACTTGCAACACAATAAGGTCATATAAGTGCCGAAGATCAGAGATGTTACAAGAAAGTAACAAACACAAAAAAGAAGAAGGGGTGATAAAGACGATAGATGTTTGATAGGAAAGAAGAAGCAAACCACGCCTGAGCAACCGCCAACCACCCATAAGGTATAGATGAGTCAAGACTAGCCACAGCTTGTCTTTATAGTAGTGAGAGAGAGAGAGAGAGAGAGAGAGAGAGAGAGAGAGAGAGAGAGAGAGAGAGAGAGA
>NW_004797310.1:1824989-1826746 GCF_000002075.1 Aplysia californica | reverse complement strand
ACAAGAAAAGCTGTAATTTATGTTGGCTTGACATTGGCTCTTTGCGAGTGAAGAAGGCAGAGACCAAGATAAATAGAAGAAATATTAAAGAGAGAGAGAGAGAGAGAGAGAGAGAGAGAGAGAGAGGCAGAGAGACAGAGGCAGAGATAGATAGAGAGGGAAAGAGAGAAACAGAGGGAGGGCGGGGTAGAGAAGAGGGAGAGAGGGAGAGAGAGTGAGAGAGAGAGAACATAGACACACATAATATACACACTGAAAAACACAAACACACAAACACACATACACACACACACACAAACACACACAAGAGCGTGTGCTCATGCATACACACACACACTTTTTAAAATCCAGTTTGGAACCCCGCAGATCATAGGGCCCAGTAAATCTCAGGACTCCAAGAGCGTACCGTACCACGTAAAGTGTAAACCCACTGGGAACCAAGTCCTTGAATTGCTCCCAGGAATATAGAATATGAAGTTATGGCGTCACTAGAATTTACAGCTTTGCTCTGAACAGCCCCCAACCCCTTCCCCCTTCCCTTTCCTTCCTCTTCCTCCCCCTCTCTCCTCTCTTGCTCCCCTCACCCTCTAATTCCGTATGCACTGATTCATGATGTACTTTTATCTTCTCCGACAACTTCAAAACAGTAACGGATAGTTCGTAAATAAACGTTCTTGTCAAGAATTCAATCAGTAGTATTTTTATGAAGGCCTCCTCCCTTCAAGCACAAAAAGATGAGGTATTTATAAATTTATTAAAACGTCAAAGAATTAATTGCTAGCTAGATACGCCATTATGAACAGGTGTTAAAAATGTAGTCGAAACAGTCAATGATTGCATTCTACAAGTACAAGAAGGTTCAGGTCTCCATTGAGATACGCATGTAATCTACTATTATAATGCGGTCAAAAATTCGTTAAATATCTTTTTTACGGGTGAATCAATGTCACCCATACTCTGAACAGCGGTTTGTATCAATCTGTTTTAACTTTATTATATTTTTCCACAACAATTGAGGCTAGACCAAAAACATTTTCTTCATAAATTTATATAAAATACTACAAATCTGCGTTACTCAGAAAATGGAATTGTTCACAGCACTTCCTGCTTCTCACACACTTTTTGCACGCGCATATGGCCTACGTCACAGCTAATCAATGACACATTTTAGAGGCAAAACTAGTTACAAGAAATTAGTTTTATTGTGACACTTTTTTGCACTAAAAGATCTCAAAACAAGCGTTCTATAAACATAAACTTGCGATTAGAAAAAAAAATGATGTACATTTTCTTAAAAGTGAAAATAACCCAGCTGTAAACCTCTCTCGTAAAAAGAAGCTGTTAGTTACAGAAACACATAATACAAGCAAAAACCATTATCTCAGCTTGACTGGTCGTGGATCTTCTCCGGATGGAGAGGTTATGACGCGAGGCAGCGAAAGCCGGCAGTGGAACCTATAGGGAGCATGAGGCAGGGGTAGGCCACGGGAAACATGGAGGAGATGCGTGGAAAGGGACATGAGGAGAGAGATGAAGCTCATTTGGAACGAGCTTGGAAGGATGGCCCAGGACAGAGATAAATAGAAGGAGTTTGTATGTGGCCTATAACCTGCCAGGGGTGAAAAGCATTGATGATGATGACAGATACACATACACACATACTCATGATCATACACACATACACACATACTCACACACACAAAAACTCTCACACACACACAGTCACACACACACACACAGACACAGACACACACACA
>NW_004797310.1:1822661-1824055 GCF_000002075.1 Aplysia californica | reverse complement strand
TCCCTCTCCTTCATACCATTTCTCGGGCGCCGCTTGTCCTGTGACGAGATCAAAGTATACGAGAGGGATCTCGCCTCATCACGGCCCCAGGTAACTTTTAGCGGCTTGTTGACACAGCGCCTGTCAAATTGGCTTATAAGACGAAGGGTAAAATCAAATTCCATCTACACCCAGAGGGACCGCGCGCCATAGATGTGGGGGCGGGGGACAGACGGTGCAATAGCAGAGCAGGGGAGAAAATTGGGGGAGGGGGGGGGGGAAACCACTGTTGGAATGATGCTATAAGTATAATGCACAAATAATATGTCCATCGTATTGAAGCATTGTTTTCGTTTTTTGTTGTAGTGAGTGTTTTACGGCACTTGCAACACAATTAGGTCATATAAGTGCAGAAGAATAGAGGCGTAACAAAACACAGAATAGCAGGAGAGATAAGGAGGATAGGCGTTTGATATGAAAGAAGGAGCAAATGACACCAGAGCACCCGCCAACCGCCAGCTAACTATAAACAGACAGACAGGCAGCAATACTGTCCCCGTGGTTTTATGCACCCCGCATAATTTAGCAAAATTTGATCATTTTTTGCATAATTTCTGATTATTTTCCTTTATCATTCTTTGTTAAAATTAACAGAATCGCATAATTCCACATTTTTGGGCTCAGTTTGCATAATTTCAGAATTTTCTTGCATAAAACGACGGGAAAAGGTAATAACAGAGGAAAAGAAAAGGACAACCTACCAATGGCGCCCTCCAACTCCCGCCGACCTCTCACAACTCGGGGTTTTAAAAAGATCAGCTGAAGTCATGACAATTTCCCACAACTGCCTCGATCGTAATTCGGTGGTGTGCCAAAGCAATGCATTAATCAATTTAGTACAAGGATTGTGAGTCCCCTCTTCTTCTTCTTCTGCTTCTTTCTGCTTCTGGTTCTGCTTCTTCTTCTCCTCCTCCTTCCTTCTTCCAGACCCCTACATGCGGGTGGACAGCACTTACGAACGCGAAGCACTTTCTCAGTGAAAAGAATTTTCCCTTATATTTCAAAGACATGATATAATAATATGGTACCGATACGATTGTTACTGCTGCTGCAACCGCAAAAGCTCCTTCTGTCTTTGTTCTAACTCTATGGTCAACATAGAGTTATATTTCTCGAGAGGCACGCCGGATAAGGAGTCCCTGAGCACGTCGATAGCTCTGATCAAGATCTCGTAAGGCGGCCATGTTGCCCATGACGTCAATGTAATGTCCACTGTATTTCCTGTTGGTTTACATGATCGGGTCGTGAGTCATTCCCGTAAGGAAAGTAATATCGCTGGCGCCTATGGAGTATGTCCCATTTTAATTTATTACATACGCCCCTCCCCCTTCAACTATCTCTCTCCACACACACAC
>NW_004797310.1:1819375-1820898 GCF_000002075.1 Aplysia californica | reverse complement strand
GTGCGTGTGTGTGTGTGTGTGTGTGTTTACATGTTCACATGAATTGATGGCTTCATTTCCTGGTTGTACAATAATATGACATTGGACTTTAAAAAGATAAATAAACAGAAAATAACAAAAGTTGCGAGTTCGATATCGGGGTTAGTTGGTTACCACGTCGTACCTACAGTTCCTCTGCTTCGTTCAGTTCACTAACTGGAACTTGATAAACAAGTTAAGGGGAAATAATTATGTGAAGGAAAAGACTTTGAGTGAACCGAATTGAGTGTTTGTTTAAACCAGGTGTTTTAAGGCACTTGCAACACACTTAGGTCATATACGTGCCGAAGAGAGTGACAAACACGAAAGAAGGAGAGATAGTTTTAGTTTTAGTATGAGTTTTACGGCACTTGCAACACAATAAGGTCACATTAGTGCCGAAGAATAGAGGTGTTAGAAGCGAGTAACGGGTATGAAAATGTAGGTCAACCGACTACAACCTTACTGTGTGGGCATTCTGTAGGGAGGTGACAGGGGTTCTAAAATAATACATTGTATTTCATTCTCCTGTGGGGGCGACATACGATTTGTCGTGAGACGGATGGATACTCTTGAAGTTTTCTCTAAAAAAAAAAAAACCGTCATGAATATCGACACGATAACGGCCATTTATGGTCAGGAAAATGAAAAAAAAAACCAACCCCCGACAACATACGCAAAAAAGAGGCAAAAGAGGGAAAGAAAAGAAGGAAAACCTGAACGCGTTGCCCTCAAAGCACTCGCAGATAGACCGGGGGAGGAGTCGACTGGCTACCGGGGGCTACCAAAAAAACCCACCCTTCCCCAGTCACTAAAAACTATACGGTCTCAGAAATAGCTTTCTTCTAGAAGCATGGACAATTTCCCGTATGGAGCTGGGAGAGGTCAAAAGCGGACACATAGACCCGTGCATTTCAAAACATGGCATGAACAGTAGGGCAAACGCTTCTGCATCGATAGTAACAGCAGCAGCAAAAATGGTAAAATGGTAGAGGTTTAACGCCCCTATCAATACTAGTAGGTTATTTAAGAGGCAGGGCCTCCGAGTTTAACGTCCATCTCCGAAAGGACCGAGCCAAATAGGAAATTCGTGTAAAGTGCCTTTCCCAAGGACACAACGTCGGACCGAGCTGAGGCTCGAACCTCCGAACCCGCAATCTCACGGTTACGAGTCCGGTAGCCTAACTACTAGGCTACCGACGCCACTACAGCAGCAGCAACATCAAAAACAACAACAAAACAACAACAACAAAACAACAACAACAAAACAACAACAACAACAACTACAACAACAATAACGACGACAACAACAACAACGACAAGATGAAGTTTAACGTCTCGTCTTAATCAGCGAGGAACCGAAAGAGACAACAACGATGACAACGAATAACAGCAGCAGCAACCTCAACAACACCAGTATTAATATCAACAGCTTGATATAAGACAGTTAACAGACAGACAGACAGACAGACAGACAGACAGACAGACAGACAGACAGACAGACA
>NW_004797310.1:1817924-1819012 GCF_000002075.1 Aplysia californica | reverse complement strand
CGACAGACAGACAGACAGACAGACAGACAGACAGACAGACACACACACACTAGACAGACAGACAGACAGACAGACACAGACAGATAGATAGATAGATAGATAGATAGATAGATAGATAGATAGATAGATAGAAAGATAGATAGATATACACACAATAGATAAAAAAAGACAGACAGATACACAATAGACTGACAAACAGACAGACAGACAGACAGACCGACAGATTCACTTCCCCTGATTTTCCAAGACCCAAGAGAGTCCAATAGTTATACACACAGTGCCCGTATGTCTGTTCCGTCCATAAAGTTATCTCCTATAGTGTACATCAATGGTTCCCTCCACTGGTAACAATGGGGGATTTCGGTAACAAAACTGACCCGGGTTGGAGCGATCTGGGATCAAGGCATGGACATTTCTGACACCACGCAGTCTTATCAGGACATTCGGATATGCTTAGACATAAGAATAGGTAAACTGCCTTTCAACTTAAGTCCCGCAATCTTGCTCAAGAGGTGTCACCCTGATATTACCTCTTTACTAGGGAGTGCCATAGGGTGCGGAGAGAGGTCAGGGAGGAAGGGAGAGAAGTCAGGGAGGAAGGGAGAGAGAAAGGAGGGAGGGAGGAATGAAGGAGGATGAGAGGAAGGAAGAGATAACTGCATAAGGTCATATGAGTGCCAGAAGATTAGAAGTGTTACATGAGAGTAACAAACATAAAAAGGAGGGGAGATAAAGACGATAGATCTTTGATAGGAAAGAAGAAGCAGACCACACCAGAGCACCCGCCACCCACCCACAAAGGAGAGAGAGGGAGGAAGGGAAAGAGAAAGGATGGAATAAGGAAAACAGAGGAGCGAGGAAGGAGAGAAATGCATTATCATACAGAGACGAGAGACGGGGAGGAAGGAGGGAACTACTAACTCTATCATAGAGACAGAAAGAAAGGGTCACACACACAAACACACACACACAAACACACACACACACACAAACACACACACACAAACACAGGAGAGAGAGAGAGAGAGAGAGAGAGAGAGAGAGAGAGAGAGAGAAAAGAGAGAGAGACAGAGAAAGAGAGAGAGAGA
>NW_004797310.1:1816972-1817824 GCF_000002075.1 Aplysia californica | reverse complement strand
ACAGACAGACAGACAGACAGACAGACAGACAGACAGACAGACAGACAGACAGACAACAGCCCATTTGATTCCCCAACAAATCGGTGCAATAACAGTACTAATCTGCCAGAAATACGTGGGTTGAATCTTCTTTTTTTGTGAGAGTTTTACGGCACTTGCAACTCAATAAGGTCATATAAGTGCTGAAGATTAGAGGTGTTACAAGAGAGTAACAAACACAAAAAAGAAGGACGAGAGATCAGGACGATAGATGTTTGATCATTGATAGGAAAGAAGGAGCAAACCACACCAGAGCACCCTCCAAAAACCTCTGGGCTGAATCGACAGCACTCGTCGTTATATTTAACCAAGAACGAGATACTTGTACAAATAATAATCTGTTGACATGAAACTTGAAGAACAAAACATTATGGTAAAGGTCTACTTCCACCCTCCATTCGGAACATACTTAATTGACCTACTTGTCCCCGTCGTTTTATGCAAGAAAAATTCTGAAATTATGCTGAGCCCAAAAATGTGAAATTATGCGATTCTGTTAATTTTAACAAAGAATGATAATGGAAAATAATCAGAAATTATGCAAAAAATGATCAAATTTTGTTAAATTATGCGAGGTGCATAAAACCACGGGGACAGACTTACTCAACTCATCCGCGGCCTCGGCAACAAGGGGGTTTCCTTGGCCTCATGCCCGAGAGGCGGTGTTAATTAACTTAATTTTAAGAATGGGAGTGGGCGGGGTAGACCTTGACTCAAATTATTATAATAATTATAGTAACTGTTATTATTTATTATTATCACGATTTTTATTACTATTATTGCGATTATTCCTATTGTTACTGTTATCATCAT
>NW_004797310.1:1812928-1814429 GCF_000002075.1 Aplysia californica | reverse complement strand
GTGAGTAAGTGTGTGTGCATGTGAAAATGCATAAATGTGTATGAATGCGCGAACGAGAAGCTGAGTATAATGTCAGAGAGAAGGAGAGGGTGCACACATTATGAGCGCATGTACAAGAGAGTAAGTACACGAGTGGGTAGACAGACAGATGAAACAGGACCATTCTGTCAATCAAATCCTCTAATCCCCAACCATAATAACATACGCACCATCATTCAAAACTGGTATGTATCTAACACAATCGTTTTAATTTTAGTGTCAGTAAGAGTTTTACGGCACTTCCAATACAATAAGGTCATATAAGTGCTGACGTTTAGAGGTGTTACAAGAGAGAAACAAAACACACAAAAAAGAAAGAGAAGAGAGAAGGACGATAGGTTTTTTTTATAGAAAAGAAGGAATAAACCACACAAGAGCACACCCCAACCACCCACCTAACAAGACCAAAAGCACGCGCGTTTCATAGCTCACGCGCAGAAGTTGCGCCTTTCGTCCAATCTTCCAAGTCGGGCATCAAGCCCGGCGTAAGTATCTCCGACAAATCGCTCTTTTGACAGTCTACAACACTGTCCTCCGACCATTGGCTCTTTTGAAAATCTATTCCAGCGTCCTCCGACCTTTCGCTCTTTTGAAAGTTTGCATCAATGTCCTCCAAATTTCGCTTTTTTGTAAAGTCTATTCCAACGCCCTCCCCGACCACTCGCTCTTTCGACAATCTACATCAGCCTTTTGACACTGTGGGGGGAGTCACTAATAATGAACGCTACCCGAGGAGACCACTAGGCATGGTGTGGCAAACAACGAGAACAAGTGACAGACTGGAGAACAGCGACTATGCAAAGCGAATACCCCGTCTTGGTGACATCGATCATTGTATCCATACTCAATGTTCTTGTCGCGTTTTTTTTTTTTTGTTTTAGTAAGAGTTTTACGGCACTTGCAACACAATAAGGACATTTAAGTGCCGAAAATTAGAGGTGTTACAAGAGGGTAACAAACATAAAAAAGAAGGAGGAGAGATCAACACGACAGATGTTTGATAGGAAAGAAAGAGCAAACTGCACCAGAGCACCCACCGACCACCCGCTATCGCGTTTTTGCAGCTTACACAGTAAGTCAGAATGGTGAATGAAAATGAACTCAAAATATAGATATAGGCTTGGAACTGCGCTGGTGCAATTTTAAAACAAATTCCCCTCAACTATCCTCTTGGAGTCAGCTCCTTATACTGTAGACAGTGAGACGGTTCTGCCTTTCTTACTACCTTTCCTGGATGGGTGGTTGGTGGGTGCTCTGGTGTGGTTTGCTCCTTCTTTTCTATCGTTCTTATCTCAACTCCTACCTTTTTTTGCGTTTGTAAGCTCTCTTGTGACATCTCTAATCTTCGGCACTTATATTACCTAATTGTGATGCAAGTGCCATAAAACGCTTAGTAAAACAAACTTTGTCTGGATACATCGACTAGTTCTCCTGATATTTTCTGATAATATATAAATATATT
>NW_004797310.1:1808301-1809613 GCF_000002075.1 Aplysia californica | reverse complement strand
ATATATTGTGTAAAATTGCTAGGTTCTTACGCTCCTATCGACACCATCTATATAAGCAGGCAAGCTGCCTCAACTCTGTCTGTCAGGGCCAACCCGACAGACTGAGAACCTCGATTTTTAAAAAAGCAACAAAAACCCTCCCAACGCGGGAGTCAAACACATGTCTTCTAAGCGTGTCGCCAAAGCGCCTCTAACCGCTACACCACAGACGCTGTTACATGTAACATTTAACACAATTAACATAGTTTGCAAAAAAAAAGCACCCAAAAATGAATAAATATATAACAACAACAAGAAAAAACAGTAGGCACAACAAAGTGCATTTATTGCAGAGGAAAACCGCTACACCACAGACGCAGGTACATATGTAACATTTAATACAATGAACATACAGTTTGGCAACCACATAGATTTTAGACCACCAAGGGATCTTTAACGTGTGCAACTTGCACACGTGACCTCCGAGATTGTTAGCCCTTGTCCGAGAAGGTCAGGTGTAGATCTTTCCTACCATAAGATCAGGGGTGTGGCTGAAAGTCAGCAATAAAAAGGAGCCAAGGAGTAGCAGTAGAAAGGCTGCAGAAAGAGTCAGGAACCTAGAGGAGGGGCAAAGGAGGTGAAGGGGTGGGGGCAGAAAGTGGAGACGAAAGCAGACGACAGAACATTGCTAGAGACCAGGAAAGGAGGTGAAACATAGACAATTTTAGAGGAGACAATTTTTCCGTCGCTACCCGGATTCGAGCCTTGGACCTTTGAATGAGAGACGAACACCTTAATCTCTAGGCCACGAGAGCCCCCAGTCCTTGTGTGGTACACGGATTCGAACCCGGGACCTTTGAAAGAGAGGCGAACACCTTAACCTCTAGGCCATGAGAGCCACCGGTCCTTGGGTGGTACACGGATTCGAACCCGGGACCTTTGAATGAGAGGGCAAATACTTTAACTTCTAGGCCACGAGAGCCTCCAGCCCTTGGGTGGTACTCACTTTCTTTTTCTGCTGCTGTTGTTGTTCCTTCGTGTGATTCTTGATGTGCTTCCGCAGGGAGCTCGGGTCTGTGTAGCGCTTGTTGCAGCCCGCCACTTGGCACGCGTACGGCTTCTGTAACACACAGGAGGACAGATTGTTATAGTACAATGTAGTTGTAATAAGAGTTTTACGGCACTTGCAACACAATACGGTGGTATAAGTGTCGAGGATTAGAGGTGTTACTAGAGAGTAACAAACACCAAAAAAAAACCCAGTTGTCTGTCTGTGTGTCTGTCTGTCTGTCTCTCCCTCTTAACCTGTGTGTGTGTGTGTGTGTGTGTGTGT
>NW_004797310.1:1804904-1806584 GCF_000002075.1 Aplysia californica | reverse complement strand
ATAGAGACATGTCGTTGTCTTCTATTCACTCCATAGAGACATGCCGTTGTCTTCTATTCACTCCATAGAGACATGTCGTTGTCTTGTATTCTCTCCATAGCGACATGTCGTTGTCTTTTATTCTCTCCATAGCGATATGTCGTTGTCTTGTATTCACTCCACAGCGACATGTCGTTGTCTTGTATTAATTCCTTGGAGACATGTCGTTGTCTTGTATTCACCCCATAGCGACCTCTCGTTGTCTTGTATTAACTCCATGGAGATATGCTGTTGTCTTGTGTTCACCCCATAACGATATTTTATTGTATTGTGTTCATTCCATAGCGATATATCGTTGTCTTGTGTTCACTACAATATGCATCAACATTTTTATTGATACATTTTACTACATAATGATATTTTACAGTCTCGTATTTACTCTGTAGTAACTGGCGTCTTCGCTTTGCAAACTGACCCAATAAACAGGACCAATACACGTAACACGAAAAACTCGACAATTATGACATAAGTAAAGTAATTATAGGCTTGGGAGAGTTGTTTATCTATAGTGTCTATGTTCGGTGGTTCAGAAAAGTAATGGACACATTTTCAAAACAAACAAACAAAAAAACGACCCCCCCCCCAACTACTACTACAACGACAGTGACAACAACAACAAAACCCATCTTGGTAGAAGTATGGCTGAAAATAAGTAGAACGTCGAAGTCGAGAAGGTCGAACAAGGGCGCCAAAAAAAAAGGAACTACCTAAAAAGATGCGGGTTTTTTTCTACTTAGTCCCCGAAGAAGCATTACAGGCGTTGAAAAGCTGAACCCCTTTTTTAACAACAATAAAAATTCTCTAAGCACAATCCAAGCCTCCCCTTTAAAAAAATAATCTACTGCTAAAAAAGATATGAGTGAGATGAGTTATCAGGACAAACGGCAGAGGTGAAGGTGGAGACCTTGACAGAGAATTCGGGCCGTCTTTGTGAGATACTTGTTCACACAAGTCGCACAGAGCGCTTCCATTTCTCATAACTGTAGATCTAACTGTCCGCCTCAACACAGTCGCTTACTTTTGATTTGGTACAGTTTTAGTTTAATTTTTAGTAAGTATTTTACGACACTTGCAACACAATAAGTTCATATAAGTGCCGAAGATTAGAGGTGTTACAAAAGAGTAACCAACACACGAAAGGAGGAGAGATCAGGAAGACGGAAGTTTGATAGACTTTTTTAAAGGAACAAAACACACCAGAGCACCCAAACACCAGTGGTACAGTTTTACGTTATGTTTCAAGACAGTAAGATTATTTAACGGACCAAATCTTCAATTCAGCGTCTATCTCCGATAGGAATAAAGAAAACGGTAGACAGCTATAAGGAACTCTTAAACGGAACAAGTCAAACATATGGCCCGATGGAGACTCGAACCAGTGTCGTCTGCACCGAAGCATTGTGTGACGTAGCTAAATAACACAATCCTAAAATAAAGCAAAAGAATAAAGCGAATTAAAAAAAAGGTAACATTCGCCAAATAGGATGGAAAGACAGAAACAAAAAGAATTGGAGACAATTAACCAGAAGAAAAAGAAAGGAAAGACAGCATCGATACGAGGTATAAAAAAAACAACAATCGCCCAAAGTAAACAGAACAAACCACAGGACAGTCCGCAGCACACACACACACACACACACA
>NW_004797310.1:1802888-1803973 GCF_000002075.1 Aplysia californica | reverse complement strand
CTAAGATTAGAGGTGTTACTAGTCAGTAACGTACAAAGAAAAGAAGGAGGAGAGATAACGAAGATAGATCTTTGACAGGGAATAGTAAGAATAATAACAATAATAAATGAATTACATTTTATTGATCCCCGAGGGAAAATTTGGGTAACAACGGCAAACATAAACATAAAAATAAATAAAGGAGGAGCATACCACACGAGAAGCTGAGGGTTTTCAAATAAAATGTGAAATCAGTCCTGTTGTATAGATGTGAGACATGAAACACATCACAGACTTGCATAAAGAGGATGAGCATACCACACGAGAAGCTGAGGGTTTTCAAATAAAATGTGAAATCAGTCCTGTTGTATAGATGTGAGACATGAAACACATCACAGACTTGCATAAAGAGGATGAGCATACCACACGAGAAGCTGAGGGTTTTCAAATAAAATGTGAAATCAGTCCTGTTATATAGATGTGAGACATGAAACACATCACAGACTCGCATAAAGAGGATCCAAGTTTTCATGAACAAGTGTCTAAGAAAGTTACAGAGGATCACAGGGACAGACAGGGTCACCAACGAAAGAGGGTTAAGGAAAAAAAAGACAGATCCCAGTCATAGATGGGGTAAGAAGAAGGCGGAGGCGATGGATTGGACATACTCTCAGGAAGGCAGGCAGCTGCATAACAAAATAAGTGTTGGATTGGAATCAACGGGGTAAAAGATCAAGAGGAAGACCGCGTGGAACCTATAGAAGAATCACAGTAATTGATGTACAGAAAAGTGAGAAGACATGGAATAACATCAAGAGGCTAGCCCAATATAGAGAAAAGTGAAAAGTGTCTATACGCTAGTGCAGGGTGATAAAGTCAATAATGATACCACATTGGCGCCCGCCAAACACCCACTAATGGAATGGGGAGAGCAGATTCCTAATTTAAGAGACCGTTGCCTGAAATAAGAAAGCCTTCTCTGGGGATCCCATCGCAGTCAGTCTGGACATGCCTCTGATAGATAGATCTAAATGCGTACCGTGCACTCTGCCGCCATTTCTAAAAAGTACAGTAAATGCAGTTTTTAAAATTTTACAGGAGAGCCC
>NW_004797310.1:1798584-1800250 GCF_000002075.1 Aplysia californica | reverse complement strand
CCTAATGTCTAATGCATCTTGAAGACAAGGCTAACTTTACATGAAGTGCTGTAACATGACATTTTAAAAAATGTATCAAAATATTTAAAAAATGTATACGTTCAGAGATACAAAAATATAATAATAAAATCTGGAAATTTTCAGAAATCCAGACATCCGGATTTCTTTTTCCGGGAAAACGGGCATCTGTGGTCAAAGTGAGCAAGTGTGTCGAGTGTCGAGCCCCCTGCGACCAGCATGACTGTGGGATGTGTTCGTTGTTGCGCGGCTGCCAGCAACGTGTGACAAGTGTAATAAATTACAATAATTTTATATCATGTTTTACGCCCCCATCGACAAAATTGTAGATCATATAGGAGGGGTGGGTGCTGCTTCGGGTGCCTTGCCTGTCAGGGCCAAGATCAGCTTTTTAGTTTTACGGCATTTGCAACGCAATAGGTCATTATTATAAGTGCTAGAGGTTAGAGGGTGTTGTTACTAGAGAGTAACACACAAGGAAAAGAATAGATAAGGACGACAGCTGTTTGGTGAAAACGATGGGATACTCTGCAACAAACAAACAAAATTCTAGAGAGTAAAACACACGGAAAAGAAGAGATAAGGAAAGGATCGGGATACTCTACCACAAACAACAAACAAACAAACAAAAGAAAAAGAGAAACAGGAAAAAAAACGACTAAAATTTTTTTTAAAAACCCAACTAAAACCTTCCCCACACATAAATCGAACTCAAGTTGTCTGCGTACACCAGCAAAGTGTCTTAAGGGGGCTCTCGTGGCCTAGAGGTTAAGGCGTGCGCCTCTCATTCAAAGGTCTAGGGATCGAATCCGGGTAGAAACGGAAACAATCCTTTTCTAAAATTGCTTCCTTTGACCTCTTTTCCTGCTCTCTAGCAATGTTCTCTCGTCTTCCACTTTCTGTTCCCACCCCATCACCCCCTTTGCCCCCTCTTCTGGGCTTCTGGTTCTTTCTGTAGCCTTTCTGAAGCTACTCCTTGGCTCCTCTTTACTGCTGTCTTTCAGCGACACCCCTGATCTTCTGGTTGGAAAGATCTAGACCTAGCCTTCTCGGACAAGGGCGAAAAATCTCTGAAGTCCTGTGTGCAAGTTACGCAAGTTAAAGATTCCCTGGTGGTCTAAAATCGATAAAAGAGTAGGCTTCAGCCGCCACCCGCGCAAAATTCAAAATTTCCTGCCTACTGAAAATATTTAATGTGTCCCGCGTGCTCATGATGCAGTTGGAAACGCCGTAAAACACTTACCGAAAATAAATGTGTCTTACCCCCACGCCACAGACGCCACCAACATGGGGCCACGAGTTATCTCCTCTTCCCAAACCCAATAATATTATAACCTCTCCCACTTTCCTTTCTTAAAATGCCAAGGTAGCTATACAATACACTCCTTTGTTTTAACAGAAAACAAATCCCGCTCGCATTTTTCCAGGAACACATGACGATTCTGTCATATTATACAATTTTCTAGGAACACGGAGAAAAAAGAACAGAGGTGGAGTGCCAATTAGTTTCAGCTAATGAACAAGCAACCCTCGAAAAAACTGGCTGCGCCCGGGAACAGCGACTGCTGACGTCATTTTACTGAGGAGCAGCGACTGGGGAACAGCGACTAGTATTTTACTATAATATAACGAAATAACAATTCCTCCC
>NW_004797310.1:1796815-1798106 GCF_000002075.1 Aplysia californica | reverse complement strand
TCGCATTGCCAACCATCAACCAAAACGTGACTCGATCCCACCACACCACACCACACTACACCACACCACACCACACCAAATCACACCACACTGTAACGCACTGCAGTGTCAACCACCAACCAAAACGTGACTCGATCCCACCACACCACACCACACCACACCACACAACACAACACTACACAACACCACACAACACCACTACACCACACCACACCACACCACACCACACCGTAACGCACCGCAGTGCCCAACCACCAACCAAAACATGACTCGATCCCACCACACCACACCACACCGTAACGCACCGCAGTGCAAACCACCAACCAAAACGCGACTATCGATCTCATCTTACCGCACCGCAATCGCAACCTCCCGATTGTTTTCCTACACTTACGTAGTAGGTACGCACATGCGCCCCTCAAGGCCAGCGACGTGCGGTGATTACGTTGCGACAGAGTGACAGGACACGACCCAGAACCATGTCGTACCCGTACACCCGAGTCCCAGGGCGCCCGGCGACGGGCAGAGGGCTCCAGGTGTTTACTTTACCAGGAGCACCAGCTAGAAGCGGCGGGGACACGGCACCATAGACGTGGGAACTTGTACGGGAGGCGCGATGGTGACCAATCGCTTTTTTTTTTAGTTAGAGTTTTACGGCACTTGCAACACAATAAGGTCCAATCGCTATCTTACAATTACAAAGTTCTACCTGACATTTAATTTTTGGCCGTTTTCAGTTACTAAGACAACGACGTCAGAAAGCAAATGCTCTATCCGCTCTTTCAAAATCGTAAGAATATTCGGAGTCGTTATCAAGGTACTCAAAGAACTGTGTTCGAAAAAGCTTGACATATTGAGAAACTCAAAACTTTTGACGTCAAATTTCTCAAAACTAGGTATTGAGCACATAGAACTTTGTAATTCTGAGGCAGCGCAATGCGTAACGGTCAGTACTTTTTAAAACTTGAGCTGCTTCTTTTAGGGTGGGGGTGTTATTGTTTTGTTTTTCTTTTCGGCACAATAGAATATCAGCTGTTGTAGTACAAAACTCGTCACGCTTTAGCACAGAGTTTTTGAATACTAGTTGCTTTAAGTCGATCGAAATTGAGAGTAAGGAGGTATTAAGCGTTAATGGTTAAAGAGAGTGCCAAATCTGAAAGAAACAAATGCGATCACGGGTCGGCATTCATTTTTTCCCCTTTTTTTTTCTTTTGCTTGGATGTTCTGAAGAATAATCTATACCTTTATTCTGAACTTACCCACCTCACCCTTCTGTTCAAGTGACCCCCCC
>NW_004797310.1:1793129-1794744 GCF_000002075.1 Aplysia californica | reverse complement strand
CACATGTACACACACAATCAACTGTGATCACATGTACACACACAATCAACTGTGATCACATGTACACACACAATCAACTGTGATCACATGTACACACACAATCTGACAATGGCGTACACACACAATCAGCTGTGATTTTCAGGTATCTCGAGAACATTACAGAACATATGCCAAGTTGCATTTTTTATCAGAAAGACAGTGAACAGGCACAACTAGCAGGGAGTTAAGCGGAAAACAAATGTTGAGAAAAATAACTGTTCTATGTGTGGAAAGAATGGGGACAAAATGGAAAAACTGAATCCTTGAATTTATGAAAAATATGTACATGACTCCCCCCCCCCCCTTTCATATAAAAAATATCAACATATTTGTTAGGTCGTGCTTTCTGGTCCCCAAAGGGAGGCCATTTTAGACAATTTCTACCATGTACGTGTTGAAAAAAGGGGGATAATCATCATGACTTTATTATTTTTTTTAAACAACAACATGAAAACGTACAACAAAAAACCCTCAATAAACCAACAACATCCACTATTTCCTGCATGGGGTAATTTGGCTGACAATGGCGTACACACACACCTACATACATGCAGTACTTTCTGCAGCAACAGTTAACTCATGTCTTTCTCAACCCCCCCCCCCCAACCCCAGAGGTATGTGTGTTATTTGCAATAAATCACATAAAAGGCCGAACATTATATGGCAAACAAAAGAAAAAAGAGACAGAGGGCGGTGAAGGACTTTGCTCTACAAACAAACATTCTCAACATATCACGGGGCTCCGAGACGGGCACCGTTTCAGTTAAAGTGAGAAATCCTTATCAATAATATCACCCATACTTTCTGGGTTCAAAGTAACAAGGCAGGAAGCATGAAGGTATCTACAACCCTTCAATAAACACACTCCGTCTTGCAATATATCTCACAATCGGGTTTGTAGTTCTTATCCGGAATGCCATAAATGGCGGTCTTATACAAGGTAGAGAGCCCCCGTACAATAATCATTAACATTTATTCGGCACCGACTCAAACATAATAATATGTTCAACATAGCTAGATTCTTTTTTTTTAAGTGTATGTTTTTTATGTAGGTGCTTTTACGCCGCCTTTGACACAATTTAGATCATTTTGGGGGAGGGCTCCAACCCTGCCTGTCAGGAACAAACCCCCCGCTGTGAGGAACACAACAATATCTCAGCAGAAAGACGGAGATTCTCAAGAAAAACTATCCCCACACGAGAATCAAACTCGGGTCTTTTGCCTGTGAAGCGAAGCATGTATCTGCTAAACCACACACACAAGTATTCTCGTCCAGAGAAATCGTTTCCGGTATGTTGAAAAGAGATGACCTTTCGAAATTTGAAAGCTTTTGTATTTAAATTTAGTCGGAGTGAGGAGGAAATGCCATACTATGGATGTATAGAGGGAGAGCTGAGCAGGGGAAGACCAAGAACAGCATACACAGATCACCTGAACAACTTTGTAACGAATAATACAAAAATAAAAACCGTGCTGATCAAGAAGACAGACAATTGAAGGAATGAGGAACCATGATCATCAGTGTCTGCTCCAGACCTGAAACCTGCAGAAGCATCAGAAGCAGAAGAAGAAGCAG
>NW_004797310.1:1789417-1792778 GCF_000002075.1 Aplysia californica | reverse complement strand
AAGAAGAAGAAGAAGAAGAAGAAGAAGAAGAAGAAGAAGAAGAAGAACATCGACACAATACAATAAAGGCCATCTCGCGCAATAAAAGACAGATATACATGAAGAAATACTAGGAGACTGAAAACGAAGCAAGCCCAACCAAAGACGTTCTCCAACCACCATAGTAGTTATAGGTGTTCAAAGAAGGGAATCGTTTTTGATTCATTGGCCCTAGATAACTTATCACAAGAGGCACTAAAACGAAGGGTTTTAAATACAAAGGACACGACTTATTGGCAACGCGTGATCCTTATTGGCAAAACGCGAGGCTGTGTAAACAATTGTAAACTTTTTTACATTGACACAATTTCACTCGTTAGTATTGGCTTTTAGTGCGGGTTTTGGATTTGTTTTTGCTTTAGTAGAGGTTTTACGGCGCTCGCAACTGCATAAGGTCATATGAGCGCCAGAAGATTAGAGGTATTACAAGAGAGTAACAAACATAAAAAAGAAGGAAGGGAGATAAGGACGATAGATTTGATAGGAAAGAAGAAGCAAACCACACCAGAGCACCCGCAAACCACCCACGGTTTTGGATTTGAGGACAGAGAAAGGTACATTGAAAGAAGAACGACAATAGTCTATGATGTAACAGTTAGCGAATTCGTTGTTGCGCGTAGGAGACCGCAGTTCAATTCCCGAGGGGGGGGGTTTATCCAGTATCTCGGTCAGTCTGCTGGGATGTTGTATCCTTCTCATCCAGGGTTGGCTCTGACAGTCAGGGCTTTCGACTCCTAACTGACCAAAAGTTGAATCGATGGAAATGTAAAAGCCTTGTTAAAAAACCCAATAACCGTCAATTAGTAAATGAAAAATGCAAGACAGACAGTTATAAATATTAGAAAGATAGGAATAAAATAAGATTTGCCAGCAGCGAGTTCCAACCGCTCGAAGCGGAATAGGTTCAAATGTTCCATTTTAGATTTTAAAAAGAAGAAAAAGAAAAAAAAAACCGACTGATTTTTAATGAATAGCCAAAATTGGCAAAACGCATGCTGATGTAAACGGTTTACGTACATATTGACACAATTTAGCCCTTTGTAATATGAACAGCTAGCAACATACAAGAGTAAAAAATGTGCAATTATTTTTGGGGGGAGATACGAACAATAACCTCAAAATTGAGTTCAATACACGGAGAGACAAGTAAACAGCATTGGGGTTTTTTTTTAATTCGACAGAAAGACATTGACTGGAAGAAACAGCTTGATCTTTAAAAAGAACGCAGGTGTTTTTTAGTTTTCTTCATTTTCGTAAGAGTTTTACGGCACTTGCAACTCAAAAAGGTCATACCAGTGAAGAAGAATAGATGTGTTACAAGAGAGTAACATACACAAAAGAGAAGCAGGAGAGATAAGCACGATAGATGTTTGATAGGAAAGAAAGAGCAAACCACACCAGAGCACCGACCAACCACCCAAGCGTTTTAACCTCCATCAACCTAATTTACAGTATTTGGGAGGCGGACGTCGGTCCTGTTTGTCAGGGCCAGCCCAGACTGAAAGAGGGCGTAATTAAGATACGGGCACAAAGACTGAGATACTCAATAACTCACGAATCGAACTCCCGTGGTCTTCTGGGTGCGGAGGCAAAAAGTGTCTAACCGATACACCACACAGATGCTGGTGAAGTTATATAAATCTTCCCTCTTGTTTTTTCCGGTAACAAGCATGGAAACAGATGCTCCCTCTCCTTTAAAAAAAAAAGGGAAAAAAACCCACAAAACACAAAAACCCATAGCAAGAATCAATACCAATCGTCTACCACATGCTCAAACTCAGCTCAAAACTCAGAGAAAGACACGGTGGGTTCTGGTGCCAACTACATAAGCGTTACAACGCGGAGGAATCAGGCGCTTGTCAATTTTTGGGCATGCGTATGGAGTTATTGGTATCATGTTCAATATTGTTCATTAATTTGTCGTGTTTCGATGAAAAAAAAATTAGCCATTTATCTTGAATAAGGCATTGAGCCAAAAAACGAAACTTCGATAAAATTTCGCAAGCCTGCGGGAAAATGCCAGTTTCTTCACTTTATTTTGACGAGCACCTGGTTTCACTACGTTGCTTCCCAATTATTAAAACAACTCCCTTCGTTCAACCTGCGTCAACAGCCAGCTATTTCGGAAGCAACTTGTGACAAACCCCAATGACCTAAAAATATCAATATCTTGACGACACCCCCTCCACAGCCTAGAGCAGCTCTTTTCTCAGCCTTACCTCAGTCACAACAACGCACCGCTTTCTTGTGGACTTTTTGTTGTTGGGCGGGGAGGGAGGGGGGGGGGGTCATACATGTACTGAAGGGAAAACAATCATAGCCCTTGTGTGGCCAACTGAATAACTGTGTGAGATTCTATACCAGATGTCAATTTTTTTAAAGGAAACATTTTTGACAAGCGCCAACGGCGGCGTTTTCTGGGGGCAAAAAACAGGATTTGTGGAAGGTCTCGGTAAGGGCTAAAATAGTAACAGAGACTCCAATCGGATGACAACCTCGAACTTCCATGACACATTGTTATGATCCTGACCCACTATGGTCACAAGTTCAGCTGTGTGTGTGTGTGTGTGTGTGTATGTGTGTGTGTGTGTGTGTGTGTGTGTGTGTGTGTGTGTGTGTGTGTGTGTGTGTGTGTGTGTGTGTGCGCGCGCGCGTCTATGAGCCATCCCACAAAGTGAGCACAGCAATAGTGCCTCAGGTACTCCTGCGGGAAATGAAAGATTCAAAATTTGTACGAAATCCTACTTTCTCCTTTAAGAACCGACCAAAGAGAATCTATTTATCAGAAATCAAACAAAGTCCTCAACTTTAGGGGGAAAAACAGATCTACATCTAATTCTCAAAACGTTGCGATTATTGTGTTTATTTTTCTTCCATGTTAAGGTGGATGTTAAGTAAAGTAAAGTTGTTCCCGCACCCGATCCGGACATTGGGCATTGCCTTGTTAATGGAACAACTTCCTGGGCCGTCGGCATATTGTGGTAGGGTGGTCAGTTCCTTTCCACATCGCTTTTACTTCCCCAACTCGAAGTCAGGTCCCATTACTGCTGGGTGGGCAGGAGGGGGCGGAAAAAATCCGTGTCCCAAACGAGGCTCGAACCCGGACTTTCCACTTTAGAGACGAGCGCACAAACCGCTCCGCCACCGCACCCTCAAAGTGGGTGTATTGTATTAATATCAGGCGCGGCCATAGATAGATAGATGGGTGGGTGGATGGACGGATGGATGGAGGGATGAATGAATGAAAGGATGGATAGACACAAAGAGAAAGACAGAGAGATAGAGAGGCAGAGAGAGAGAGAGAGAGAGAGAGAGAGTGTGT
>NW_004797310.1:1786888-1788014 GCF_000002075.1 Aplysia californica | reverse complement strand
TCTTCAACCCCCACCCCCCTCAAGAACAGAACGTTGGCAGTTTACGTCAGTACCCCCAAATCCCCCACTTGTCCGGAATTTCTTCGCTTCTTACCCGAGGAACAGTAGCAAGCCGTTAACACCTCTCAGGCACCAAAAAGCTATAGCCTGCTCCTCACTTGCCTATTTAACGGCTTATTTTTATTATTGCAGCCATTAGTCCACCGATTACATTTATTGCGCTCTGGCCACAGGACAAGACACTCAACCGAGCGCCTCACGGGAGTTGTTTTTCCCGCTCAACGCCACAGAATAAGGTGAACAATGGATGGTTCTTTGGTTTGGTTTTAGGAAGAAAAAAATGGTGAAATGGTATAGGTTTAACGCCCCTATCAACTCTATTAAGTTATTTAAGAGGCGGGGGCCTCCGAGTTAACGTCCATCTCCGAAAGGACCAAGCCAAATGGGAAATTCGTGTAAAGTGCATTTCTCAAAGACACAACGTCGGACCGAGCTGGGGCTCGAACCCCGAACATGCAATCTCACGATTACGAGTCCGGTAGCCTAACCATGTTTAGGCTACCGACGCCGTCGTTTTAGGAAGAGTTTTACGGCCCTTGCAACACAATAATCAATTTTTTCCCCTCCCCAGTCGACAAAAGTTGGATCATTTAAACGACGCACTGCTTCCGTCCAGCATGACAAAACCATCATTTTAATTTTAGTGAGAGTTTTACGGCACTTGCAACACGATAAGATCATATAAGTGCCGAAAATTAGAGGTATTACAAGAGAGTAATTCCTCAGGACGGTAGATGTTTGATGGGAAAGAAGGAGCAAATCACACGAGAGCACCCGCCAACCACCTCTTCGGAAGATGCACAAAACTTTCCCAGATGGATAACGAAGCGATATGTGGACAGCATGTTCACTGAAGGGAAACCAAACGCGTATTAATTATCGATGGTGGCATTTCTATATCGTGAAAAACTGGTCCATGCTCATACGGACAAAACCAGGCATACATTCCTAAAATTGCGGGAAATGTTCACCTCACCGCTGCAGAAAAAACGTACACTACTTTACTGTACCGGTCAGTTTTTCCACTTCTGTGAAAGGGGCCAAGTGCAAAGGTGCTTGTAAACCT
>NW_004797310.1:1784751-1786283 GCF_000002075.1 Aplysia californica | reverse complement strand
GTTTTTCGAACATCTTGATAACGATTCCGAACAATCATACGATTTTGATAGAGCATATTGAACAGAATTTTTTTGGACCTCCTGGGCTTAGCAACTCAGCAAAACGGCCCAAAAATGTCAGATAGAACTGTGCAATTGTGAGGTAGCGATTTGTTGTGCGCTGTCTGCTGTTTGTGAACCTATCTCTCCTCATCCCTAATCCCTTGCTGTGAACGTGCAGCGAATGTTTTCATTTAATAAGAGTTTTAGGGCCCTTGCCACACAATAATGTCATGTAAGTGCCGAATTTAAGAGGTGTTACAAGAGAGCAAAAAACATAACTAAGAAGGAGAGATTATGAGGAAGATAGGTATGTGTTTAATAAGCAAGAAAAAGCAAACCCCACCAGAGCACCTGCAAACCACCCACATATACAGGGTGCTCGCATGAAGGTAGAATCTAATTGAAAAAGAAATATAATAAATTCACATAGAAGAAAGAGGCTAAAACAAAACCAAGACATGGGTGGCTGGTGTTTCTATAAATAAATTATTGGTGTTTTTTTATGACGGATGGCAACATTTTTAAAAAGTGGAATGGGTACGCAATGATTGAATTCTGAAATATTTCATAACGTTATGTAGAGAACAAAACCTATAATTCTAGAAATTCATAAGCTAAAAGTCAAGAAAATCCATCTCCGTCATGCTCTTAAAAATGTTGAGTGCTACCTTACGTGTCAATTTTGAGGGTTCAAGTCTAAAGTGTGTGGATTCTTCTAAAAAGAGGCGAAAAGGAGGGCATCACCAAATTTACATCATCATCATCATCATCATCATCATCATCATCATCATCATCATCATCATTTTAAACAGAATTAAAAAAAGGTTGAGACTTGGTAGGATTTCGAAAATATATTATATAATACGTTCAACGTTTCGAGACCGTATCCCATCACATAGAGCAAGCATTAACTCAATTTTTTTAACAAATAAAAACAAACAAAAAAGAAACCCCATCTGATCGGACAGATCGTTGCCAATATCCAGATTCTATCAAAGCGGGAGGCGCCGTCATACACGAGTCAACACCACTTTAAACGGGTTGTCTTAGGACGCTTCTACTCTCTTCGCTGGCCACTCCCGGGTCCAGACCAAAACAAAGGGACATTGGAGGGTCCGCCGGGGTTTAGGAATTATGATTGGAGAGCGCTTTCAGCATAAGTAATGTGTAAGACAAAGTCTTCGTGTCCGGGTAGGACCGAGCCATTAACCTGATTTCTTAGTAAGTAATGGTAATACACCAACGTCTGTGAGGTAGTGGTTACGTCGCACACAGAAGATGGGACTTCTTTTTTTTTCTTTTTTTTTTTTGTAAGTGTTTTACGGCGCTCGCAACTGCATAAGGTTATTTGAACGCGCGGGACACACCTAATATTTTCAGTTGGTAGGAAATTTTGAATTTTGCCCCGGGCGGCAGCGGAAGCCTACTTTCATCGATTTTAGACCACTAAGGGATCTTTAACGTGCGCAACTTGCACACGGGCCCTCCGT
>NW_004797310.1:1782150-1783766 GCF_000002075.1 Aplysia californica | reverse complement strand
AGGAGTAGCTACTCAAAATTTCATACCAACTGAAATTGCTTGGTGTGTCCCGTGCGCTCATATGACCTTATGCTAAAACACTTTTTTTTTAAAACAGCCATATATCTCCGTTATCTCTCCTCATTTTATTTAACTTATGTTGCTCGTCAATAACACCTCTAATCTTCGGCATTTATATGAGCTAGTTGTGTTGCAAGTGCCGTGCAATTCTAAGTAAAAACTTAACAGATATTCATGCATAGTCATCTCGGCGTTCAAAATATGTCATAACTCGCGCAGAGGGCAGTAGGCCGGCTTACTGACCCCAAATCCGGCAGCAGCGGCTGACTTTACAGCAAAAGATCTTTAGGCAGTTCTTACAGACAGCTTCAATACGCAAAAGAAACACTAAACAAACAAAATAATTGAAATGTTCGAGGTTTTAGAAATTCACGAGCAGAAAGATCGACTTTATTCTGGGTCAGTGGTTTCAAATCGATATACGTGTAAATGAATGCCTTCGACGTCTCTGAAGTGGCAAGGTCGTTTCACGGCGCTGGATATGTCGCAACATTCTGCGACAGCGGCGTATCTACTGGCCATTGAAACAACAACATAACGAGTTCAGGGAGAGCAAATAGTTCCAACTGTCAAAGTCGAAAGTAGTACCCATAAGACGCCATCCGACACCCCATTCATTTCTTTATACAACGGTAGTCACGGGTAGGGTTTCGGTGTCAAATGAGACACCGTATTATGCACGCCAAACCAGGAGAGTTCGTCATTCGACACCCAATTCATTTCGTTATCAAAAGGTGGTCACGGGTAGGGTTTCGGTGTCAAATGTATGCACGTAAAACGGAAAGAAATTGTTGAAATCGTGCTGTGTACATCTACCATAACAGCATGCCGAGTCTAAGACATTATACAAAGCTGTTTTTGTAATTGGATACCAAAGATTGCTTCGATCGCAAACGACAACACCCCCACAGTGTGTAAAAGGGTGGGGGTTGGAAGGGGAGACCCAAGGCAAAATCTACCTATAAACCCACCTACGTCACGCGCCCTTTGCACTTAACGACCCACACTACTTCGAAAACAGCGTTAAAAAATAACGAAAAACGAAAAAAAACAAAACGAAACCAGTTTTAAGTAAGGAATATTAAGTGTTTTACACCCCCATCGACAGCACATTTTTTATCATTTCAGGGGTTGGTCGCTACCAAAGGGACCCGACTGGGGAAACAACATCTCCCTGCAGACTTATGGATATACATGATATCTGAAACAACAACAACAAACACACAAATATACACATACATCTAGATCACTAAGATTTGGCGATTAGTACCTTTTAAGAGTTCACATACACGCTTACTCGCTCAGGAATCGAACTCACGCCTTCTCCGTGCAACGGCTACAAGCCCTACCATTACAAATAACCAACTATTTCAGCACAGACGCCAGTTGTGTTTTGTTCGTTTTAGGTTTTGTAAGAGTTTTACGGCACTTGCAACACTACCAGGTAATACAAGTGCCGAAGATCAGAGTTGTCACGAGAGAGTAACAAATTTTTTTTTAACGAAGGAGGAGAGATAAGGACAACAATAGATATTTGATAGGAAAGAAGGAGCAAA
>NW_004797310.1:1780411-1781466 GCF_000002075.1 Aplysia californica | reverse complement strand
AGAGAGAGAGAGAGAGAGAGAGAGGGCGCGCACGTGCATGTGTGTATGGGTGTGTGTGTAAATAAATGGGTGTATGCAGAGCGCCAACACGCGTGCATATGTGTGTATGTGTGTGTGTGTGTGTGTGTGCGCGTGTGTGCGTGCGCGTATGCGTGCGCGTGTGTGTACGGGTGCCTGTGTAAAGTAATGTGTGTATGTAGTGTGCCAACGCGCGTGCGCTCAGTGAAAGACAGAGCGAGCTGACGCAAAAGATTTCTTTTCCAAAGACATCCTCAAACTACGAGAAATTCTACTTGAAGCTGAGTCTACCTCGAAAAAAAAATGTAGAAAAGGGGTGGCCAACAACAGAGGGCCGAAAATATCTCATCTATTCCCCCAACATACGCAACAACAAAACACCTGTAGAAGCTTACTACTCTCAGCGACTCACCGACCACCGCCCTGCCGGCTGTTCCCCTCTGTAAAAAGATCAAAACAAACCCAGGTCCAAAAACAAAAACCCGCTTTGTCAAACTAATAGAGTAGCTAATCAGGGACGAAATCAATACAGCCGGCGGACTCGATCGTTCGCAGCGGCATGTCGGACTCACCCTGTGCTTTGAAACTTGACGATAACAGAGCCCTGTGTTTTGCCGGGGACAGAAGCAGGGGTAGAAGAAAGACGTTGTCTTTTAGAAGAAAAAAAAGTGATTATACAATGTATTCGTAGTGCAGAAGCGACGCGAAGGGCGTAGAATTTTAAGAGCACAATGTAGTCACCTGTGCGGCATGAAAAAAACGTTTTTGCCTGAAACGGGAGCTTGAGATTCACGGGTTTGCATGTTGTTGGTTTTTGCTTTGTTTTGTTGTGGATTTATTTTGTATTGTATTTTGATTTGTTGGGTTTTTTTAATTTCGAGAGAAGTACATCCAAACAATAATGGTCGCGTGGAGCTGAGGAAAATACTGGAGGGCAGACAGAAACTTGAGACGGAAAATAACAAAAAAGTGTGCCTATCTTACAAACAGACACAGACAAAGAGAGAGAGAGAGAGACAGAGAGAGAGAGAGAGAGA
>NW_004797310.1:1776748-1778329 GCF_000002075.1 Aplysia californica | reverse complement strand
TTCCTACCAACGAAAAAGTATTAGGTGTGTCCCGCGCGCTCATATGACCTTATGCAGTTGCGAGCGCCGTAAAACCCTATACTAAACAAAACAAACAAACAAACAAGACAATCAAACCAGATCTTCCGCTAACCACATTAAATCTACCCGAAGAAACCACTGTTTTAAACATTATTTTTCTTCCTTTTTTCCCCGTCTCTTCCCCTTTCTCTCAGTCACGACAAGCTACAGCAAAAGCTTAGCCAGCTGTTTTCTCGACATTTTCTGTTTGTTTGCTCCATTAGTGTTTGCATTAAGACCGCGTGCACGGGTTAAGCGAACAAATGGCTTGATAAGAGTTGCATAATTTACGTCAGAAGCCAAAACGGCCGGATCGATAACCCCTTGTACCTGTGCCAAAACACGGACTCCACAGCTCGGAGAAAAGGATTAAGAAAGGAAGTCTGCGCCGGTGTAGGGGTATGTCGGGTTGTTGACGAGTATATTTAAAAAGAGAAGAAAAGGAGGGGGCGGGGTGAATGCAAAGCTGGAACCACAGAGTTGAAAAGGGGGACGGAGGGCGAAACGGTGGTAAATATAGAAATACTGGTACTGAATAGGCGAAAGAAATGATCGATCATAAGAGCCGCCACTATGTTTTCACTGTTTCTGTTGAGTTGGACTGAAGTGCGCTCACAATTTCAAAACCATGTTACTATGCGCGAAGATTTCAAAGGATTTGGCTAAAATATTTTTTCTTAAAAGCTGAAGCAATATACATGTATCTCCTGGAGATGAGCGGCCGTAACAGTTGTAGAATGTAAATGTATGTTCAGACTAATCAGCTTTTTCTTGCGTTACAGACAAATCGTTACCTCAGAATTACAAACTTTTATCTGACATTTTTGGCCGTTTCGAGTTACTAATTCCATAAGGTCTGAAAGCAAATGCTTTATCTGCTCTATCAAAAATCGTAAGAGTATCCGGAGTCGTTATCAAGATGTTCACAGCATTGCATTCGAAAAAGCTTGACATGTTGTGAAACTCGAACATTTTGACGTCAATTTTTTAAACTACGTAGGCCTATTGAGTAGACAGAACTTTGGAATTCTGAAGTAACGAAATACAAAATGAAACTTCCGACTCCTACGACATTTCAATTGCCTTATGTCATACTCAGAAGAAGAAGGGGGAGGGGGGGGGGTACACAGACAGGCGCCCAAAAATATCTTCGCTCACATGTTTCTATATTGGTCGAATGCTTATTATGTTCAATGTCTATTTAGAGCTGTGTGAAATGAGTGAAATACGGCAAAATCACTTTTCCAAAGACACAATGCCCTATCTGATACAGAAATGGTAATCACAAAAAAAAAGAAAATTAAAATACCTACGTTATCACTTTCTGTTTTTTTCTCTACTTCTGTGGATACGACAACGAGCAATGAGTTGAAACAAAAGTAAGAGAGACGTGAAATGGATACGGTAGCTGCAATCTGCTCCTCTCGGGCTGGGGCGTGTAAGGGAGGATACAACTAAATACTAAAACATCGATAGGCGAGAGACAAGATCAAACCTTACGTTGTCTTTTTTTTCTTTTTT
>NW_004797310.1:1766964-1774596 GCF_000002075.1 Aplysia californica | reverse complement strand
AGAGAGAGAGAGAGGGGGGAGTGAGAGGGAGAGGGAGAGGGAGAGGGAGAGGGAGGGAGAGGGAGGGAGAGAGACAGCGCGCAAACGATTTGACCTCTGGAACTCGAATGGCGAGGCCTTGAAAGCAAGGAAGCAGTTTTTAAAGTCCAATGTCCAACCGAGTTTCCAGATACTCCACTATCTACCCAGATAGGCAACACGCCAATGGCAATTCAAAACTTACCAAACAAATTCAGGTGGACCACAATCGACAGGGTGCCAAATGAAGCCGTCAGCCTATATCTGCCTGATTTGTGGCCACCCGGCACAGGTCATGCCCCGAGGCTGCGATAACTTTCCCTCACGGGCACGCCCGACAATTGAGGCATAATCAGTTAGGTGGAGAGACGTGACTTACGCGTGGGAGGTAGAGGTTCAAACCCCAGTTACGTTGTTTTAGTAGAGGTTTTACGACGTTCGCAACTGCATAAGGTCATATGAGCGCCAGAAGCTTAGAGGTGTTACAAGGGAGTAACAAACATAAAAAATAAGAAGGGGAGATAAGGACGATAGATGTTTGATAGGAAAGAAGAAGCAAACCACACCAGAGCCCCCGCCAACCATCCACTGGCCCGAGTTAGAAGGAAAAAAGGTGCCATCATTCGGGGAAGATAGATCCTCTCTACTGTGGTCAAAGTGAAACCAAGTGCATCGCTTTCCAAACGAGCATCTAACCTGTGTAACCTGTACTGCCATTGTAAACGCCCAAGACAAATTTCTCCTTGCGAGATGAATAAAGATTGTCATTGTCATTGTGATAAACACAAAAGCAAAGACGAGAAAAGAAAAGGAATTTGTTTGTCCATAAACTTGTCTATAGAATAGCATATAGTACATATGGATTTTTTAAAAAGAATATTACGAAAATGACTTTGATTTCAGTGAACTACACAAACTACTTTTAAAACAAAGTATGCAGCCTGTCACGTTTCAGTCATGTATAGGTTGCAATTCCCCAAGCAAAGATTACATTGTCGAATTAGTTCAAAACATGTGCAGAGGATAAAGTTGAGACCGAACAACGCATGTAGCATAAACTTAAAGTAACAGAGTATGATACGCTTCTTCTCCTTCTCAGAAGAGAAAGGTGTTAAATCATAGCTTCTGACCTTGTAAACAACCGTGCTGTGTTGAAAGGAGCATAAATCCCAAACAAACATTACTGCACCAAACAATGAAAAGTAAGGCTGACATGACATAAAGAAACAACAGAGCAAAAGTAAAGAAGAATGATCTACCAGTGGCGCCCTCCAGCCAACCGCGAAGACAATGACCATCAAGTCTGGACTAGACTTTCTTACAGGGAATAGCACTAGGAGGGAGACGAAGAGGCAGACAGAGGAAACGATGAGAAGACATCATCAAGGTGTAGACTGTTCATGACTGGAACATCTTATGCTGTACGACGGAAAGCTGAGAACCGCCAGGAGTGGAAGAAGCTTGTTGCAAAACCTACAATTCCAGATAATGTTTGTTATTCCATTGTTTGTTTTGAGTTGTAAAGAGAAGCACATTGACACAATAATGGTCATTTAGTGCTGGGAAAAAGTAAGACAGAAAAAGTGGAAGAAGCTAGTTGTAAAATCTACAACCCCAGACTATGTTTGTTTATTTGTTTGTTTTATTTGAGTACGGTAGTTAAGAGAAGCACATCGACACAATAATGGCCATTTGGTGCTGAGAAAAAGAAAGAAAGACAGGAAGACAGAAACGACAGATGAAAAGGGAAGAGGTAGGACCTACCAGTGGCACCCTCCAGCCATGCACTCCAGACTACGGGATGGGTGACGGTGAAGGGATACTGTATTTCGCTACCTAAGATATACAAAGTTCTATCTTCTCAGTACCTAGTTTTGAGAAATTTGACATCGTAAAAGTTGATTTTCACAACACATCAAGCTTTTTAGAATGCAATTCTTTGATTAACTTGATTACGACTCCAATTGGTCGCTTTTAAGCACAAGGGGGCTATCCCGAAAAACGCAGTTTTGAGAAAATCGAAGGTAAAGGTTTTGAACCCGTGTTCAGTTTCTTTAAAAGACAAGGAGAGTTTTCTCTATAACCAATCAAATATACACACCAATGAAACCAAACTTGGAGAAGTTAGGGCAATGCTCACTTTTGGTGTAGGTCAAGATTTCTTGAAACCCCCGAAATTTGGGATAGCCCGCTTGTCCTTAAAAGCGACCAATAAATCTTAGAATTTTGATAGAGCAGATTGGTTTCTGACCACCTGGTCTTAGTGACTCAAAACAGCAAATAATATCAGATAGAACTTTGTAACGCTGAGGTAGCGCAATGACGCAACAGCACACGTCAGTCAGTCCGCCAGCAGACACACCCACTACTCACCGTACACTTGTTTGGTTTCTCGCCCGAATGGACCCTCATGTGGATGAGCAGTTTGTAGCGCGCGTTGAAGGGTCGGAACTGACGGGGGCAGCCCTGCCAGAAACAAGAGAATTCTTCGCCTTTCTTCTGGTCGATGTGCACCTTCTCCAGGTGCCTGACCAGCTCGTCTTGCTCCTTGAACATCATGTTGCAGTCGATCCAGCGGCAGATGTTCGGGTCTTCGTCTTCGAACTCTTCCACCTTGGCGCTGCCAGAGGTCGTGCCGACGGGCTGAGAGGAGGAGTCGGACATGTAGGCGGGGCTCATGTTTGCTGACGTCACGCCGCCGCCGCCAGGCGCCGCGGGGCTCATTCCCATCATGCCTTGCATCCCGTTGCCGCTTCCGGGACTCAAACCCTGGATCCCCGGGCTCATCACCTGCATGGCTGACGGGCTCATCACTTGTAGGTTGGAGCTCAGACCATGCATGTGTGGGGGTATGCCCGGCGCACCGCCGGTCTGCTGCTGCTGCTGTTGTTGCTGCTGTTGCTGTTGTTGTTGCTGTTGCTGTTGTTGTTCAGACTGAGGATGCTGCTGTGCGTGGAGGAGTGGGTGGTGCTGAATCTGCTGTGAGTGAGGGTGAGAGTGTTGATGGTGACTGGGACGGTGCTGGTGAAGTAAAACTCCACCCTGAGACGTTTGATGGTGATGGTGGTGACTGGGTGGCTGGAGATGGTGACTTTGTGCCTGCTGATGCGGATGATGATGTTGGTGATGCTGCTGCTGTTGCTGTTCTAGAGCTTCGTTGTAGGACGGAGGAGGCGGTATACCATTGACAGGCATGACAGAGTTCATGGCAGTCTGCATGTTATTCATCCCGTGCGGCATGATGCCACCCATCCCATTACCCGCCATCATACAATTCTGCTGCATAGTCCCAACCGTCAGGTTTCCACCTATACCCTCAGAAGCTACAGAGTTGTAATCTTGATCTGTGTCCATATGTCCCATCTGACCCCCACCGTTCACATTCACACCGTTGGGGAACAGCCCCACAGAGCAATTGTACTCAATCAAAGGCACGTCGCTCTGACGAGCCACGAATGAATTGCTCATCATATCCTCCAGCCCATTGCTCTCCAGGGGAACCATGTTGAAGAAGTCCATATTGTTCTCGCTCTTCACGCCCGACATCATGCTGAACGGCGTGAAATTGCCGCCGAGTCGCCGCTGTCCCGAGCCTGTCTGAGAGTAGGGGCTACTGTTGCGGGCGGACAAGTGCGAGAAGGAGCCTTGCTGGCCCGGCTGGGGCGAGCCGCTAGTGGAGGAGTTCCTGGTGGAGGGCAGGTAGGGACCCAGCGAGGTGGGCGACAGCCGGATGATGTGATTCAGATCAATCCCGTCCGAGAGCGACGGTGAGATGGACAACGCCCGCTTCTGCGACATCCGCGCGTTGATGTTGGCGGAATGCCTGGGGCTGGTGAAGCGGGAAGGGAAAGGAGACATCTCGGTGCCTTGGTAGGGCGAAAGGTTGGAGCCTGTGTTGTAGTGTGAGGTGGCGCTGCCCGGGACGGCGATGCTCTGCGAGTCGTTGTCGCTGCCGTCCATGGTGGACGAGGTCACGGAGGGCAGCAGCTTGAAGTGCGGCCAGTCTTGCGACTTGGGGAGAGCGGGCTCCAAAAACACATGATGCTGTTGTTGCTGCTGTGGCTGCTGAATGTGCATCTTCCCCCCTGAAGACACGTCCGAGCTCTGCTCCAGACGCGGTGTGCCAAGCATACTTCTGGGCGTGTGGAGGGAGCTCCGGGGCGTGTGCACGGAGGCTCTGGAGGTCGCGCCAAGCGCTGAGGCACGTTCTTGGTTCGAGATGACGGACAACGCCGGCGTGTGCATGCCGCTGCGTGGTGACGCCGCAGAACGCGCCGTGATATTGGAGATCTCACTGGGCGTGGGCGTGTGGGTGTACAGCGTCTGAAGAGGTATCAGCGTGACGCCTTGGTGGCCTATATCGCTTCCGAAAATGTTACCGCCACCACCGCCTGACGAGCCGTTGACATTGGGCATCCTCGGACTGACCTCCTCGCTGTTGCCATGGTAGTTGCTACTCTTCGGGCCCATTGATTTGCTGTTGCTGATGTTGCCAGAATTGTTGTTGTTGTTGTTGAGACTGTTGCTGTAGTTGTATCCGTTGACGAAGTCGTTCGAAAGGTTATTGGTATGCCGGGGTCCCAGGGGAATACACTGTGGTCCATACCCGCCGGACTGTACCTCTGTAGGGAAAGGAAATGGTTTGTTATTAATTCTAAAGTCATTGCTATTACAGACCGTCTCAAGCACACTTGCCAGAGTTAAGCATTTAGGCTCGTTCAGAGTGCTTTATTTACTTTGCTTATAGTATATCAAGGGGAAGAAACTATCCAACCATCCTTTGAGTTTGAAGGCCGAAAAAAACCACAAAAACTTCTTGCAATAGAAGTGGAACGAGGCTAAAAGCCTGTACTGAAACCCCAGTCCATAAATGTATGTTTAACCCCAAGGGGACATTTCACAAATCTCTTGTAAGCCAATAAAATAAACCCTGTTGATGTGAGAATCCAGAACTACCAGAAGGACATCGAGTTTTCTCAAGACAACATTGAAGATCATAGCTCTCTATAGGATAATAATAAATATATCGACACGATAATGCCCATTTATAACTCATAAACAATAAAATAAGCACATAGAAACAACAGGGTGAAAAGAAAGTAGAGAAATCTCGCTCTCCAACTACCAACCCCGAACATTGCAACTTCTCAAATATAACCCCATGATGTCTAAGTAAACTAATCATAATACCTATTTTAGAAAATTGTTTGTTTGTTTGTTTGTTTGTTTATTTGTTTGTTTGGGAAAAGAGGAACACGTCAACACAATAATTTCTCAGTCTGGTCAAAGTAAGCTGTTCTGTTTAGATAGACAAGCAAATCGACAAAATAACGGCCATTTAGCGCCGGGTAAAAATAAGACAAACATGGAGACTGAAACCACAGAATGACAAATAAAGTAGTACCACACACGAACGGCGACCTCAAACCACCAAAAAGGCAACAGAAAACAGTCGTAATGAACAACAAGACCAAATACAACAATGCATGGAAAAAAACGAGATTTCACCCAGCCAATCAACATGCCTCTTTGGAAGGGACGACGTCACTTGCAAAAGACGGAGAATGTTTGTTGACTCGTTTGTTTGTTTGTTTGTTTGTTTGTTTGTTTGTTTGTTTGTTTGTTTGTTTGTTTGTTTGAGTAAAGAGAAGTACATCGACGCAATAATGGTCACTTACTGCTGGGAAAAAGAAAGACAGATAGACAGAAACAACGGAGAGAAAAGTAAAGAAGCAGGACCAACCAGAGGCGTCCTCCAACCACCCCCGACAGAAAATGGGAAAGATGTGTGTTCCTCGCAAACAGCTACACCGTGGAGGGTTCCTTTGTTGGTGAGCTGTGACAAAATAGTTTGCTGGGGGGGGGGGGGGGGGGTGTTAGGAACATTGTAATGGAGCGGTTCTACTGTCGAATTACGAGTATTTTCGATGTGGGGACATGGAATCTTTTTGACGTATATAGTCACCGAATATTACTCGCATTCATTTATTTTAAGTAATACTTACACATAAATGAGTAAAAAATCAAACACAAAAAGATATTTATTGCATACCCTATGTGCTTTAAACTAAAACGTTTCTTTCAAACTTAGAGGCAGACTTGTATGCCTACAGGTTTTTATAACCAATAGCTACTTCTTGTCTTTAAATACCGATGATAACAGCCAAAGCCATAGAACTAATTCCCGCTATATTACTTGCATTACCAAACAGTGTCGATAGTTCCGTAAAACAAATAAACAAACACGCAAATTAACGTGTCGGTCACACAGTTCATTTTCCCTTCAGATCTGAATTAAACGGTTTGAATAAGGAAACAGTATCTAGCAAGCAGAACATTACTTATGTGAATCTCAGAGGCTACTTTTACCACTTTGAAGTTATACTATAGTGCGGTCTAACATTCGTGGCGTAACTTATGGTCAAATATTTCCTCAATACGTGTATTTCAAAAAGTTTATAGCTGGGGCTAAAAAGAGCCATTGGTGAGCTGTGACGTATGCAAAATGTGCGCAAGAAGCGGGAAGTGCTGTGAACAATCCCAATTTTCGCGTGATGGAGATTTATAGTATTTTATATAAATCTATGATGAAAAGGTTTTGTTGGGGTTTTTTAAAATCTCGCCACACTTGTTGTGGGAAAATGTGACTAAGCTAGGACAAATTGGTTTAAACTGCTGTGCAAAGTATGGGCGACATTGATTCACTCGTTAAAGAGATATAATTTAAGGATAAGTTGCGCCAGGAACTTTGACGGCACTATAAAATCGAGTTTCGTTTAATAGGAAAAATAATATTTTATTTTGTCACTGTCACTCCCTGGAAAGGGGGTTAACGGAAGAAATATCATCGCAAGAAAACGGAAATAAGACGACAAAATAAAATTTTCAGGGAGATTTCCTTCAGCTCACATCATGGGGGGAATGTCATGTGACATTTACTGGAATCATTCTAAATCTGGTAACAAAAAAAGCGAAGAAATTAATCGAAACACCAAAAGGAAGCCGAGTGACGTCATGACTGATAAGGTGGCCCCTATCGCTAAATGAATGTGGGAGCGGCGAGAAGGCCCCAACCCTCAAATACGATCCTTCATAGAAAGCCTCGGTGTCTAAATAAATCGCTACCTTAGAACTACAGTTTTATCTGCTTTGTACCTAGTTTTGAGAAATTTGTCGTAGGAAAATTTGAGTTTCACAACATGTCAAGCTTTGCATAATGCAATTCATTGAATATCTTGATAATGAATCCAAATAATCTTACGAGTTTGATAGAGCAAATCGAACATTTATTGGTTTCTGACCTCGTGGTCAGCAGTAACTAAAAACGGCCATATCGAATAGATTCTAAGGCAGCGAAATCACAAAAGTGCCCTATCAGATTCAAACTCGCACCAAAAAATATACATGCTGTATAATAAGGAGGAGGGTTAATGGAAGTAGTTCGGATTCCTCTTACTTTAAAAAAAAAAAAAAAAAGATTTCAATAATTCAGTCAAGGATAGTACACAACAGCAGATAGGGTGAGAGACATTGAGAGATATAGGGGTGAGAGGAGGGGTGACAGACAGACAGACAGACAGACAGACAGACAGACAGACAGACAGACAGACAGAC
>NW_004797310.1:1765417-1766479 GCF_000002075.1 Aplysia californica | reverse complement strand
AGAGAGAGAGAGAGAGAGAGAGAGGGAGAGAGAGAAAGGAGAGAAAGAGAGAGAAGAGAGGACAAAAAGGGGGGAAGGGGAGAGTGAGAGTGAAAGAAAAAGACGTGAACAGAAAACGAATTAACTGACACGTATTCCCGCACCAATATTTCACCACGAAATCCCAACCCCTGATCCTTTTTCTAGTTCTAGGCTCCGCGATTTTTAATGAGCCTTCGTTCGTTAAACACACATTGTAATTATTTCTTGAAGGTAATCTGGGAATTTTTATTTGTCCAAGGTAATCTGGGAATCATTTCTTCAAGGTAATCTGGGGCAGAATAAACCAAGCTGTGAGCTGAAACATTTCGCGCATTTTCTAAAGTCTGGCAAGGGGGCTCTCGTGGTCTAGAGGTAAAGGATTTCGCCTCTCATTCAATAGGTCGCGGGTTCGAATCCGGACAGCGACAGAAAATTTTCTTCTCTAAATGTTTCTCCTTTCGCTTCCTTTCCTGTCCTTTAACAATGGTCTGTCGTCTGTTTTGGTCTCCACTTTCTGCTCCCACCCCCTCACCTCCTTTGTCCCCTCCTCTAGGGTCATGACTCTTTCTGCGGCCTTTCTACTGCTACTCCTTGACTCCTTCTTACTGCTGTCTTTCAGCCACACCCCAGCTATTATGGTAGATGGTCTATCTAGATGTACACCTAGCCTTCTCGGACAAAGACGAAAAATCTCGGAGGTCAAAAAATGTCCTACTATAAGTACCGTAACTGAAAATGTTTAATGTGTCCCGTGCGCTCATATGACCTTGTCTCGTGAAAGAGTTTTACGGCGCTTGCAACTGCATAGAATTTTACAAAAATGGTGTTTTATCATATTCCTTTACTACGGTGAGTCGTTAGCTCAGCTGGTATCATACTAGACTACGGTGTTGGTGATCCTGGTTCAACTTTTCTTATGGCGTTCATAAATGTGAACGTGGGACTCAAGTTGGTTGTTTTCAATTTCAGTTCGCAACAACGAAAGAACGGCTTGGTTTTACTTAATGGCTGAAGTACGCCTCTCTCTCTCTCTCTCTCTCT
>NW_004797310.1:1762161-1765246 GCF_000002075.1 Aplysia californica | reverse complement strand
CACACACACACACACTCTCCCACCATCCCTCCAACTCCCCTCCCTTTCCCTCTCACCTTGTTTCAAATGCTTATTAGGGAAAGTGCTGGTGGCGGTCGGGGTGATCTTGAGGTGCGTAGAGTTTCCCGTGCCACGCGCGGTGCTGTAGCCTCTATTCTTGGCAACACTGCTATTGCTGCTGCTGTTGTTGTTATTATTATTGTTGTTGTTGTTGTGGTGGTGGTGGAGGATGCTGCCGCGGCTCCCGCTGTGCTTGAACGTGTCTTTTGGAGAGGGCCTGCCGGAGGAGACGAGGCCGGGCGAGTAGGAGGGAATGGCCGGAAGTGACGTGCCTTTGTCTCCGGGGCCCGGCGTGCTGTGGTTGGACGGGGGCACGGGCGTGTCTGGCTGTACGCGCAGCATGGGGATGTTCCCCGGCCCTCCATCTCCCGACTGCTGCTGACCCTGACGCGGTGTCTGCTGTTGGCCTTCACCTTTGACCCCGCTGCTGTGACTTCCAGGGATGTGACCATGACCTTGGCCGTTCGTCTGACTTCGGCTGGAGCCACGGCCGTTCATTCTCCTGTGAAAAAAACATGAAATTAAAAAAATTTTAATTGTATGTTTAACATTAACGAATTTACATAAATGGTATTTTATTGCATTTAGTCCCTACGGCGCTCTCGTCTCCGAAGCGGAAAGTTCGGGTTCGAACCTTGGGGGTTTTTTCGCCCCCTCCTGCCCACTCAGCAGTAATGGGCACCTGACTTCGAGTTCGGAAAGTAAAGGCGGCGTGGAAAGGAATTAGCCACCCTACCATAATATGCCGAAGACCCAGGAAGTTGTCTCACTAACAAAGCAATCCCCAATGCCCAGATCGGATGCTGGAAAAACTTTACTTTAGTCCCTCCGGCATGTCGTTAGCTCAGTTGCCACCATTGAGCTGTGTGAGGAGTTCTGAGGCTGTGCACCGACTTGGTTTGGTCTTAACGGATACGGGCGTCAGATTCGGATACCAAGCATCTGAAACAAAATTATTCTGCTTTACGTTGCAAGGGGGTTTAAATCCGCACTATGCCATATCTACCATTCATCCCATGCGACTGAAGGCTCGGGTGAATAAACGGTTGTCTTAGCCAGGCACTAAATAAAAGGGCCATTCCATGACAAGTGAAACTGCTGGGGCACACATAACTCGGGAGTGATGGCCGGCTGAATAAAAATCTAAGAAGTGATAAAGCCGTTCTTACATTATTAATTTTTTCAATACATATATACATAATATATGTATTGGATGCACTACCAATTTTACTATCAGATACATACTTAGAGCATTCCCGGACTTTTGAGAGACCCGACGAAAATATTTTAAATGTACAAATCTACTTGAATCAGTCGATACCTATCCACAGACATTTTGATATGTATTAAAAAGTTTGATATGTATTTAAAAGTAATGTCAATATGATGACACATAAACAAATAACATGGAATGATCCTGAAGCCTTTGTCGACAACATAATCCAAAACTCAGACTGCTTTGGGGATATGTTATTCTCTGTCGCATTGCATGATAAAGACGAAGTGGATTCCCAAATGGGGAAGACATTATCTAGAATATGTATATTTTCCCGTTGTTGTTTTTCGGGGGGGGGGAGTTGGAAGAGGGGGGCACAGAATCCCTGGAAACGCTGGTAGGCCCAGCAAGACACTCACAGTACAGTCGATTAAAAATCTACCTTCTCTAAAGAAGTTGTGTCAATGGCTGTGTTAAACGTTTACAATCAACATTGCTACCCCTCCCATAGTAAAATGTCTCTAATGATCTCCGAGCACCTAGTTTCATCCGAAATTGATAAGGTAAATTCCTTAAAGATAACTCATCATTCACGAAACCTAACGTAGAAACAACCCGTAGTAGTAGTAGTAGTATTTGTTGTTGTTGTTGTTGTTGTTGTTGTTGTTGTTGTTGTTGTTGTAGTAGTTGTTGTTGTTGTAGTTGTTGTTGTTGTTGTAGTTGTTGTTGTTGTTGTTGTTGTTGTTGTTTGTTTGTCTGTTGTTGTTGTTGTTGTTGTTGTTGTTGTTGTTGTTGTCGTCGTCTTAGAATTTGACATCGTGACTTCGATAAGTAAGTCACACTGGCCTCGGGTTATTCAAAAGATCACTTAATAAAATCTGTAGGCCAGTAAAGGGCGTGAAATAGCAGTTACCTAACACTAACAGGTTATATGCAATCTTTCAAACGTTATTTCCGGTGCATTTTCTTTGCATTGTCTTACAGTATCCTATGACACATAGGAACGTCTGCTCCTATATCTAAAAGGAAATAACACTTCTCCTTCAAAACTGAAAACGTAAAACATAAATCTCCAGACACAGCATTCCGGTAAAGAGTAAATCAGGTGTCCCCACATGCAGCACTAGAGTGCTTGTTTGGCTTCAGTTCTTCAATGCAGAGTTTTGCCAGCAGACCGACCCCTTCCATTTTGAACTCCAGAAGAATGGAGTCAGCATGTGGCCGCAGAGGCGCTACGGTCACATCCTCCTTGTTTGTGTAGCGTAACTGCATGAAACGAAGTTATGTTCTATAAATAAAGGTCAGGGGGAAAAAAAGACAATAAAGACTTTTGTTTGGCCATTAACCACTACAAACATAATCTTAAATTGCTGCTTGGGTAAGGAAAATACAACCCCCAAAAAAGAAAGAAAGAAAGAAAGAAAACAGGAGAGGAGGAGAAAGAGAGGCACACTACTGTAAAAAAAAATTTTTTAATAGAGCGGTTTCTATCGAGAAGCAAGAATATTTTCGAACCAGTTTAACTAAAAAGTTATCGACCTAAAAACACCGCAGTGCGTCTTTTTTCTTCTACTACACCTTTTCCCGATGAGATATCAAAATAAACAGCTCAAATGCAGCATGAGAATATTTATTCAACATAGTCAAATCAAACTCAACATAGAAAGTTCAAACATCAAAATAGAGGGAGCAAAATATGTAACACTAGGAAGCTCAAATAGCAAAATAGTGCCATCAAATGTAACAATAGAGTTCAGATTTAACACATATAATTTAAGTATATTAGGTTGTTCGACATGACATGGTCTT
>NW_004797310.1:1760013-1761748 GCF_000002075.1 Aplysia californica | reverse complement strand
TATCTATCTATCTATATATATATCTATCTCCCTTGCTCCCACATACACACACACTCTCACTTTCTCTCTCACACGCTCTCTCTCTCTTTCTCTCCTCCCCCCCCCTCTCTCTCTCTCTCTCTCTCTCTCTCTCTCTCTCTCTCTCTCTCTCTCAGCACTCAGTATGTTACAGCACAAGGAATGATTTGTAACTGTTTAGCGAGGTTTATGTAATCGTCACCTCGGCGAAAGGTTTCGTATAATCTGTTTAACCTGGAAACTTAGATTTATTTATTTTTGTAAGACATGTTTAATATGCCGGGGTCTTGTTTTCAGGCGAGTTCTGTTATAAGATTGATTGCTTCAAACTACAGACTTCAACATAAGTTAAGGACCACATGACTGACAGCCCTGATTTTTAAAAGATCCGGAAAAAATACAGCAAGGAATGTTCCAAATTGTTTTGCTCTGAAAGTGTAAATGGGTTACCAACGCGTACTGCAAAGCTTCCTAAAGGACCACCAAACTACCACGTGCAACACGGAAATCCGCGGGGATTTTAAGCCAGATTTGCTGTTTTTTATCGACTTGTGTGCGACATCACGGACATTGCTCAGTTAAAATTTTTGGTGCACGTCATAAACAGACATACGGTCTCGAAATGTGCTCACTTTGGTGGCAATATAAGCCGCTGTTTGCGCAACATCCAGTATCGCACCAACATGCCACCAAGACGAAAGCTGAGAAACTTTGATCGTGCCAGAAATATGGCATGGCTGCAGGGTGGAGTTGGAGCCCGAGAAGCTGCCAGAAGGCTTGCGCAGTGTCGCACACTGTCATTGTCCGCCTGAGGCAGCGCCATCAAGCCACTGGATCAGTCCATGAACGCCCACATGCAGGTCGACCTAAGAAGACCACTCAGACTCAGAGTGTTTGCAAGTGGTCCTTAACTTATGTTGGAATCTGTTTAAGATCTAACAAAAGGTGGTTATGGTTAGATCTAAACTTAGATCTAGACAGTGGAAGACAGTTCCAAAGGCGAGAAACCCGTACAGTAAACAGCTGGCGTTGCTAAGAGATGATGGTTACATCATAGCTTCGTAGTTTTTCGTATTGTTGAATTTGAACTTTACTATGCAGCATTTGAATTGACAATGACGAATTTGACTTCCTTATTGTTTACATTTGAGCTCTCCTGGGATTACATTTGAGCTGGCATTTGCTTACGTTTTCCATTGTGCTGAATTTGAACTCTCTACGTTGAATTAATTGGACTATTTTGTTATTTGAGATTTTATTGATGCATTTGGCCTCTCTATTTTGATCGGGAAAAGGAGTACATACAACGTTCCCTCTAGCTCTACAAATTATAAATTTTATAAACATTGTAAATGTTTTCTTCTTCTGATAAGCAACGGAAAGTGCATGGATCTAATGCCCCTATCAAAACTATTACATTTTTTTAGATGCGGTTCTATTTCTGATTATATGCTAAAGCTAACCTGAAAATCAGCCTGTTCCAGCCAAACTCACGACTTCACAGAAAACGATGCCACATAAGGAAGAAATCGCACGGTATTGTCTGATCCATCTGTGCCACAGCCACCAGTGTAGTCAACACCTCAGACACAGGCAGCCTGCAGTGCTGGTGGTGCTACTGTTTGCTACACAACCCAGAGACTTTTCACCCACTGCCTGATCTCTCTCTCTCTCTCTCTCTAATTAAAAAATAGAGCGGTTTCTATCGAGAAGCAAG
>NW_004797310.1:1756204-1757793 GCF_000002075.1 Aplysia californica | reverse complement strand
TCCCCTCACCTCCCCTCCCTCTCTCCCCCGGCCCCATCCCCTCTACTCGTTTCAGACCCACAGCACGTCATCCCCCTTAAGCAGAGGACAGGTGCAAAGTCAGTCGACCCAGGAGGCCAGCTATTGAGGGCTTGATCCTTTGACCGCTGCTGGTTACCTGCGGACAAATGACCAGTCTAGCCCCTGGACAATGATGACTGACTGTCAGGGGATTCCACCCTCTTCAGTCTTTAGCTGTCCGGCTACCGCCGTCCTTTCCACCCCAATCCATCAGTTCCTTCCTTGCACTTTCCTTTTCATTATACATATAAAGAAAAGAAAGAAAAAATATAATGTATATATAATGCATATTAGCAGTTTCTTCTAATCGTTTTTTTCTTTCTCTTTTCCTTTCTTTTCTTTTCTGTGTTTTTGTTACTTTCTTAGGAAAGAGAAGAGAATAACATCGGTACAATAACGGACATTTGATGGTGGGAAGATGGAAGACAAGCAAACATTTTTTTATTTTTTTTTTTGGGGGGGGGTGGTTTAGAAGAGTTTTTTCGGTGCTCGCAACTGCATAAGGTCATATGAGCGCCAGAAGATTTGAGGTGTTACAAGAGAGTAACAAATATAAAAAATAAGAAGGGGAGATAAGGACGATGGATATTTGATAGGAAAGAAGAAGCAAACCACACCAGAGCACCCGCCAACCAACCACACAGGCTAACAGAAACAGCAGAAGGAAAGAAAAGAATTAGGACATACCTTTGGCACCTTCAAACTTAAAATAACCCCACTGTATACAGGATTCATAATAGCAATCTTAGTCGAGTAAAATGAAGTAAATCGAAAAAAAATGTATAATAATTTAGTACCGGGAAAGGGCAAGTTTAGTTTTCGTAAAAATGCAACACAGTAAAGTCACATCAGTGCCGAAGAATAGATGTGTTACAGGAGAGTAACGAACACAATAAATAAGGAGGAGAGATAAAGACGATAGATGTTTGATAGGAAAGACGGAGCAAACCACACCAGAGCACCCACCAACCACCCAAAAAATGCCGAAGATGAGAGGTGTTACTAGAGTGTAACATACAAAGAAAGGAAAGAGGAGCGATAGGAATGATAGTAAAGAAGAGAGAGAAGTTTTTAGTCTTTAGTTTTAGTAAGGTTTTACGGCGCTTGCAACTGCATATTATTAAGGTCATATGAGCGCCAAGGGGTGGGTGTCAGCAGAGAAGTTCAAACTGGGAATTAGGCTTACTCTGCTCACATCTCTAGCCTCAACAGCACAAAAGATAAGTGTTTGATGGGGAAGAGGGAGCAAACCACACCAGAGCGCCCGCCAACCACAAACAAAGATTCCCTGTTTCCACGCACTAACAGTCCTTGAACATACGCATGCTTGCACGTTTGATCCGACATAGACAGACAGACAGACAGACAGACAGACAGACAGACAGACAGACAGACAGACACACAGACAGACAGACAGACAGACAGACACACAGACAGACACACAGACAGACACACAGACAGGGGGAGGGAGGGAGGGAGAAAGAGAGGGAGGTGGAGGAGAGAGAGGTGGGAGAGAGATAAGGAGACAG
>NW_004797310.1:1754307-1755518 GCF_000002075.1 Aplysia californica | reverse complement strand
TGTGTGTGTGTGTGTGTGTGTGTGTGTGTGTGTGTGTGTGTGTGTGTGTGTTCATGCTCTCGAGACAGCAAAATATTAGAAGAAAGGAAGAGGGCGGAAAGGGTGTGAAGACAGCGTACATCTATCATTTTTATTTCTTTTTTAAAAATCTACATACTATGAGTATGAGAAGAAATCGCCTTCATTAATATACCAGCTGGGTACCCGTTCTATGAACGGTGGACTCAAAAGAATCGAACGTCAAGTCATTGTGGAATCGGTAAGTACTACTTGTGAACGGAAGCCAAAGAGCCTACATAACAAGAGGGGCCACTCCTCTCTTTGAGCCTATTAAAAAGTGTCCTCAAAATTCGGTGGCGCCCTCTTCGCAAATGACCACCCTTTGCGAACAGAGTTACTCTACTTGTGTTTAAAAAATCAAAATGAAACTAACAAGTTTTTGATTTCGGAAGAACGCTTTTTTAAAATGGTTACGCTGAAAAAAACCTCTTCCGGAGGAAAGGGTGACTGTTTTCTTCGTTTAATTTGACTTTAGAATGAAAGGCGAGAGGTCATTAAAATAATTTTAAAAAACTAAAACTCAGCACTGAACGAACCCGAACTGCTGATTAACAGCAGTCGATCTGCGCACACAAGGAGGTGCTATTCCTATTCTTCTTCTGGAAAAACGAAAGAGAGCTTCAAAACAGACTGCGGCGCCATCTGAAGCAAAAGCTGACTTCCGGCGGACACTTTTTTGGCTGAGTGGCCCATCTTGTTATCTACTATCTTTGCGGAAGCCTCACTTGTTTAAAATGGCGTCTAAGAAGACGGACTTTCCCAAGATTAGATCTAAACGAAACTAATGAAAAACTGAAGATTAAATTACAGTGACTTCGAACTCCTTAATATGATTGTGCACCCTTAAATGATTCTGAACCTCCGTTGTTATTTTTTTAAATTCGAAAGTTAAGTGGTTCGGAAGTTTTTGGCGGCCAAAGTGACGGACTTTCACAAATATAATATTTATAGATATAGATATAGCAGCCAAAGCCATTCCACGTCAGCTTATCAGGCAAATCTGTGTGGTCAGATGGAGGTACCCGCTACTGTAAAATATATCGATCTCCGGTAAGCCGGCGTTGGCCAGGTACACCACCAAATTTACACGGCTAACAGAGCGTTGTCGTATGGGACATACAAAGTGAGGGGGGAGAGGGAGAGAGGGGGGG
>NW_004797310.1:1750887-1752524 GCF_000002075.1 Aplysia californica | reverse complement strand
TATCTATCTATCTATCTATCTATCTATCTATCTATCTATCTATCTATCTATCTATCTATCTATCTATCTATCTATCTATCTATCTATCTATCGCCCCTCTTTCTATTTTTTCTTTCTTCAACACCTGCAGCAAGATCTAAAGCAGTGTATTCGCCACACGAGTTGAGCATGGTGATATACGGTAATCCTGAAAAGAGATATCTCCAAGCTCTCAGTAAAGACTTCGTGATATGATAGCTCTCTAAAGCCAGCATTACGCACGGTTCTCTCTCTCTCTCTCTCTCTCTCTCTCTCTCTCTCTCTCTCTCTCTCTCTCTCTACCTACCTATTTCTCTCCCTCTTCAGTTCCTAAATTGAAACAAACTTAGGTGAAATACTGGTTTACCGTCAACCAATGTTTGTGTTCGTTCGAATTGAATGTTTTGATTCGTTAAAAGTTGTTTGAATAGCACACCTCTTCTCGAGAGGGGCCACTTTATTTCTTTAATGTCATTCTTTACCCATAATTAATACTGACTGTACATTTGGTAGCCGCATGTTCATGAGTAGCACCATTACCTACGGCATCACCATAACCATTACCATTACCATCACAACCATCAACACCACCAACACAACCACCATCACCACCTTTACCACAACCATAACCACCATCACCACAACAACTACCACCACCACCATCATGACCACCATCACCACAACAACTACCACCACCATCATCACCAACACCATCATCATCACCACCACCACCACCACAACCACCATCACGACAACCATTACCATCACCACCACCATTAACACCATCATCCCCACCACCACAACCACCACCACAACCACCACCACCACTACTATCACCACCACTACTACCTTCACCATCACCACCACCATCATCATGACCACCAACATCACCACCACCACCACCACTACTTTCACTACCACCACCACCACAACCATCACTACCACCACCATCACCACCACCACCACCCCCTTTTTTATTCGTAAGAGTTTTACAGCACTTGCAACACAATAAGTATAAGGTCATACAAGTGTCCAAGATTAGATTTGTTCCAAGGGAGTAACAAAAACAAAAAAGAATGAGGGGAGATAAAGATGATAGATGTTTGGTAGGAAAGAAGGAGCAAACCACACCAGAGCACCCGCAAACCACCCATATCACCACCACCATCACCACCACCATCACCACAACCACACCACTTTCACCACCACCACCACCACTGGAACCATTCTCCGAGTGTAGCACGGCCCTAGGTTCTCTTCATTACGCCCCGACGTTCAACCCACAAAAACAACAACCACTCAAACGACGCAACGTCAAAAACCACGAGCCAACATAAAGAGACTGAACTGAGAAGAAGGACGCCGAACGGTGACGTCTCCTATCTTCTTAAAGTAGCGTTACGTGGGGCTGGGTTCCGTAAATGGCAATCGCCGGCCCACAACATTTGGCCAAGCCCCTGTCGTCATTGACAGCCGAGGCTAAATATAGATCCCTCAGCATTGAACGCTTATTGATCCAGGCACAAAACGAACAGGGCGATTAACAAATTCTCAATCAAAAGTCGCCTTCCTTTAATTGATCGGCCCAGATTTTTTTTCCCCTCATCCTCCTCCTCTCT
>NW_004797310.1:1748736-1750599 GCF_000002075.1 Aplysia californica | reverse complement strand
TTCTTCTTCTTCTTCTTCTTCTTCTTCTTCTTCTTCTTCTTCTTCTTCTTCTTGCCATTATCATTATTATTGTCATTATCATTGCTGTTGATGTTCTTGTTATCATTATTACTATTATTATTACTATTCCATTACTATTACTATTATTATCACTATTATAACTATTTATATTATTAATATCATAATCATTCTTATTCCACGGCAGGCGCCTGTGGTGTAGCAGTTAGGTGCTCCGCATCACATGCAAGAGACTCGACGATTCCCAAGCGGAAAGACTTATTTTTCGAGTAACTCTGTCTTTCTGCTGAGGTGTTGTATCCTTCTAAGCCCGGGTGGGCCCAGACAGACAAGGTCGAAGCTAGTCTCCGAAATTATCTAAATTGTGTTGGCGAGAGTTTAGTTATAATAATTGTTTTACGGCACTTGCAACACAATAGGGTCATATAAGAGCCGAAGATTAGAGGTGTTACTGGACAGTAACAAACACAAAAAAGAAGGAAAGAAGATAAAGACGATAGACGTTTGATAGGAAAGAAAAGGCAAACCACACCAGAGCACCTGCCAACCACCTACGTCTTGGCGAGAGCGTAAAACACTTAAAATGCCAGCACGCGTTTGCCGCTTGTCAATTTAATTATTCACTAATGAAAGCAAATCTGTAAATAACTGAAAACAACAAAAAAATCGTGAAATTATAAGAATTTAACGAGCACATTTAAGTAAGATCGAACTATTGACGGCACCCGAGAACAAAAAAAAATGTGATGATCAGAACTCGCTTTTACAATGACAATGTCAGTTTCCAACAGACTGTTCTGCACATTATTTTTTTTTCAGTGCACAGCAGCAGATATAAATTAGCACAGATTAATACACTCCTTGCTCCTGTAAAATCAAATTCGCAACCTAATCTTTACCCAAAAAAATTTAATAAGAGTTGTACGGCACTTGCAACATAAATAGGTCACATAATTTCGTTTTCGTAAGAGTTTTATGGCACTCGAAACAAGCAATGATGGACTGCCTATCAACAGCATGCAAGGTCTTCAAGCTTGGTCATCAGTGTGAAGAAAACTGTAATCCTTTCACAAGACGGTGCACAGCAGCGCCATATTTGGCTAAACGACAAGGAACTTGAGACAGTGGACAAGTTCTGTTACCTGGGGTCTACCATCACCTCTACTACAGCACTTGATGATGAGATCAACATCACGATAGGAAAAGCAGCAACAACTTTCGTAAGGCTGACAAAACGAGCATGGGAAACCAAAAGGTAAACCATCAAAACAAAGATCAAGATTTACGAAGCATGTGTCCTCAGCACACTCCTTTATGGATATGAAACATGGACCTCGTACAGCAGGAAAGAAAAGCGCCTAAACCTTTTCCATCTCAGATGTTGCGGCAAAATCATTGGCATTTCGTGGCGTGACAAGTTCACCACTGTTGAAGTGTTGGCTCGAGCAAACCTCCAGAGCATGACAACTACATATCCTGTGTTAAGAAGATTGAGATGGCTGAGTCATGTCAGCAAAAACAGCTTATCTAAGTTTGGAGTTGATGTCAGCATCTGGGAAGAAATAGCTGAAGACAGGAAAACATGGAGGCTAATGAAAAGAAAGGAACCGTTATACTAGAGAGTAGCCTAAAAAAACAACCAGGTTGAGAAGCGCTAACGACGAAAGGAAAACAGCGGAGGAAACATAGAGCTTCGGTTCACCCCACTGACACGTAAGCACTGCAACAGATTCTGCGCTTCAAACATAGGAAGAATTAGCCGTGAAAGAAGCTGCATGAAGACAACCTTGGGACCATCTTAAGCCAAATTGACCGTCTGCATAGTGTGTGTGTGTGTGAGTGTGT
>NW_004797310.1:1745681-1747139 GCF_000002075.1 Aplysia californica | reverse complement strand
CCCTAAAATGTGTATTATGAGTGTACCTTGGCAGCATTATATCCAAAACTGCAGACACCCTTGACGACGTCCACCAAAGATTTTATAAAGCATTGATCGTTTTTGCGAGATTAAAAAATATATGGAAGCCAAAGATCATTTCAATGAAGACGAAGTTAAACATACAATAGCAATATTTTGGCTGTATTGACGTATGTTTAATAGATACGGAAAACAAAAAAGCCAATTCAACAAAAATTAAAAAGTTTCCAAACAAAATGTCTATGAAAAATTTTACTTTAAAAAATGGAATGAATGTATTGCAAATAATGAAGTGGGATGGCCCAAATACTATCATTCTTTCGACTGTATATCTAGAAAGCGGTTGTCTGCAATGAAAGTATTTCACTTGTCAAGAACCAATTAACCAGGAAGTAATCTGGTTTGAATGTATCGCCTGACACCAGGCTTGTTTTCTCCCAAAAGAGCAAATACATGTACTATGTACACCTCAATGAAAAGACAGGGGTGTACAGATTGAGATAGACCTAGGAGTCATTTCTTGGCTTGAGAAAAGAGAGTTTGGCTTAGTTTAATAAGAGTTTCACGACCCCCGCAACTACATATTATGAGAAAAGAGAAGAAAAGCGACATAATAACGGCCATTCAGTGTTTGTGGAAAAAAGCAAGAAAGACGGACAGGAATAATTAAGGGGGGGGGGGGTAAAGAATCCTTCTAACAATTGTGTTGGTTTGTGTTTATGCAAAGAAATGGATACTGACATAGTAACGGCTACTGGACTATGGGAGAAAGCAAAATTTAAAAAGGAAAGAAATGACTTTTTTTTAATGGTGAAGAAGTAAAACCTACCGGTGATTGTCTGAAACATCTGAAAATGTAGGCGTTTTTACACGATACAGTATAGATCATTTAGGAGGCGGGCTTCCGATTTTGCCTGTCAGGGCCAACCCCGGCTGAGAGGGGTACAACATCCAAGCAGAAAATTCGAGATACTCGATTTTTAAAAAACGTTCTCATCACTCGGGAATTCATATGACCTTAGCAGTTGCGAGCGCCGTAAAACCTTATACTATACATACATACTCGGGAATTGCATTGAGGTTCCCTGCGTGCGACTGCAAAACGCCTAACCGCTACACCACAGACGTCGATGAAGTCATTGTGACAAGTTCAGTCCTCATACGTTAGCAAAAACTTAATCATACAATAAATAATGCCGATATGAACAAGGAAAGCAAAATCTCCAAAGACGCCTCAACTCCCTACAATTACAATGGAAGAAGTTTGTTTCAGTTCCTGTCAAATTGACAAAAGAATGCACCGTAACAAGACGCAATGAACCAGTAAGCCAAGATACCGAAATGCTACTTCTGAAAGAAAGGGTAGAGTAGAACAGCGATATGTATACCTCTAATCAGAAAGGGGTTTGGGCTGGCGTGAGAGGAAAAGGTAAGGCG
>NW_004797310.1:1740578-1742122 GCF_000002075.1 Aplysia californica | reverse complement strand
CAATAGCTGGCTATATCATGAAAAGTTTGAGTTTTAGTAAGAGTTTTAGTTTAGTTTTAGTAGAGGTTTTAAGGCGCTCGCAACTGCATAAGGTCATATGAGCGCCAGAAGATTAGAGCAGTTACAAGAGAGTAACAAACGTAAAAAAGATGAAGGGGAGATAAGGACGATAGATGTTTGATAGGAAAGAAGAAGCAAACCACACCAGATAAGGACGATAGATGTTTGATAGGATAGAAGGAGCAAACCACACTAGAGCACCCGCCAGCCACCCACTATATCATGGAAAGTGTTCGGAGTCCCCTAATAGCTGACTATGTCATGATGGAAGGTGTTTGGGGTCCCCTAAATAGCTGACTATGTCATGATGGGAGGTGTTGGGAGTCCCCCCCCACCCCCTCATTACACAAAGGTTATCTAAAAGGCGCGACCCTCGTTTCAGCGCCTATTTCCTGTAGGATCTTATCACAAATGAGTGAAAATGTTTCACGCCAATATCAGCATAATTTGGGCGATTAAGCGGCCATTTGGGGAGAGTCATGTCCGACAGGCTGTACGGAACAAGGGGTGGTTGTTGTTTTTGTTGTTTTCTTTAAGTACGAGTTTTACGGCACTTACAACACAATAACGTCATGTCGAAGTATAGATGTCTTACAAGAGAGTAACAAACACAAAAAGAAGGAGAAGTCAGAGCAATAGATGTCTTGGTTTTAGTAAAAGTCTTACGGCACTTGCAACACAATATAAGGTCATATAAGTGCCGAAGATCAGAGGGGTTACAAGAGAGTAACAAAAATAAAAAAGGAGGAAAGATCAAGACGATAGATGTTTGATAGGAAAGGAGGTGCAAACCACACCAGAGCACCCGCCAACCACCCACCGATAGACGTTCGATATATAAGACCACGTACAGGGTACCCGAAAATACCTGTCAGCGCTAATATAACAGCATTGATCAGCACTGTTTCTGTCCTTCTGACTAGCCACGTAGGAAATTCCTACCGGTGCCCACGTCGCTGTGGGTATGGAATTACGCTCTGGTACTGAGAATATGGCCGGAGCAGCGCAGAGAAATGAGGGCAGAATCAAAGACAATCGAATCCTCTCTAAGTGGCATTAAGCAGCAAAATCCCTTTGCGTCTTATTTGCCCAGCGAAACTTCAGACTGGCGCTACAGCTCTTGACTTCAAGAGCAAATATATAATATGGGGACGGTACTGCACCAGTGTGACTCATGTGATTAATTGTACATTGTTGTCACTCGCTCGTCCCAGTCTGTCCAAATTCGACGTATCCCTTTGTACAAAAGGGGGGGGATGGAAGGGGGGATAGAGGGGGGGAGTGGGGTGAGGTGTTAGGAAAATGAGAAAAACAGCACACAGGGAGATTCAGGGTAAAAGGGGATTGCTTTCCTTACTCTCAAACTGAGCATTATTTATTATAAGCGCATGATATAGATCCCTGTCTCTTTGTCTGTCTTCTGTCTGTGTGTCTGTCTGTCTGTCTGTCTGTCTGTCTGTCTGTCTGTCTGTCTGTCTGTCTGT
>NW_004797310.1:1738181-1739726 GCF_000002075.1 Aplysia californica | reverse complement strand
ATGTCGTTCTACAGATAGACGATTGAGTCATTGAGAAATAGCAACCATTGGCGGAAACTTCTTTAATAACTGCACGCATTAGTCAGTTTTAGTAGAGGTTTTACGGCGCTCGCAAATGCATAAGGTCATATGAGCGCCAGAAGATTAGAGGTGTTACAAGAGAGTAACAAACATAATAAAGAAGAAGGGGAGATAAGGACGATAGATGTTTGATAGGAAAGAAGAAGCAAACCACACCAGAGCACCCGCTAACCACCCACACTGCTTGTCTCTGTGTTTGCGTGTTTGTGTGTGTTGAACAAAAGAAGAATATTCCAATAAAGGTGACAATTTCGAGCCACAGAGAACAAACATTCACAGGTATCTCTATCCATACGTACAAAACAATATGTGTGAAAAATAGGACCAGTCGGTAGACAATGGTATACCACCACAGGACAGTATTATACCGTTACTGGTCCCGATTATTATCTGAGCAATAGATCTACTGAGCAACGTTTAATGCAACAATAGCTATAGAATAACAAACAGTGGGCTTTGCTTGTTTGTTTGTTTGTTTGTTTGAGTAAAGAGAAGCACATCGACACAATAATGGTCATTTGGTGCTGGGAAAAAGTAAGACAGACAGAAACAGCAGAGGGGAAAATAAAGAAGTAGGACCTACCAGTGGTGCCCTCTAACCACCAACAAACGGTTGGCAAATAAAAAAATAAATAAATGAACAAACAAACGAACGAGCGAACGAATGGATGAATAATATTCAATATCTGAATGCAAGAAATTCGAAGTAACCATGGCCTCACCTCAATCGATATGAAAAATCATGACGTCTCTTTCTTATCCAGCTGCTTTATTCTGCCTTGAAAAAAAACCCCAAAAAAATACAAGGTGTTTTGTTCTGCTGCCTTTGGTCTGAGTTCAGCACCCATCACATGCTGTAGGCGAAAGACTAGGCCGGGGTAATAGAAAAGGCACTTTAGTCAGTTTTAGTAATAGTTTTACGCGCTTGCAACACAATAAGGTCATATATAAATGCCGAAGATTAGAAGCGTAACAAGAGAGTAACAAACATAAAAAGGACAAATAAAAACGATAGATGTTTGATAGGAAAGAAGGAGTAAACCACACCAGAGCACCTGCCAACCAACCACAAAGTCACTATTCGCGAATTTTCCACATTTTGCTTATATGAATGGGTGCCCGGCTAGATACAGCGAAAGATCTTGTCAGTCTGTTAGCGTTTGAGCGCTTAATAAACCGCTTGCACTGTATGTTTTCCGGGAGGCCGAGAATGTTTGGTCGCTTTTAAGCCCAAGGGGGCTATCCCGAAAATGATGTTTTGAGAAAATCGAAGGTAAAGTTTTTCCCCATGTTCAGTTTCTTTAAAAGACAAAGATAGTTTTCTCTATAACCAATTGCTGTTTTTGTTGTGCGGTTTTTGTTTTTTTTGTTGGGGTTTTTTTTTTTGGCTTCTCCTGCAAACCTCCTTTTAATACTTTTATTGACACACGACGACGATAAATGAGATTAACGATGTGAGTGTAT
>NW_004797310.1:1736199-1737297 GCF_000002075.1 Aplysia californica | reverse complement strand
GGGGTGCAGGTTTGTTTGTTTGTTTTTGGTTGCTATTTGTAGTTTGCTTGTTGTTGGTTCTTTTGTAGTTTTTTGTCTTGTCTTTGTGTGTTTTTTAGGGGGGGGTCCTTTTGGGGTTTAAAAAATACATGTAACAATTTCAGCTCTCCAGAAGAACAAAGAGCGAGGTGCCAAAACAAAACAATGTCGACTAACGCCATAGACCTGTGCTTCCATGAACAGGCCAATGACTGATGTTAGGCCAACACACCTCTACCTGTATTCAGAACATGGCCGAGCCTTTGTCCGTCCAAAAGTCTCAAACATCTGCAAAGAAACTGACCGCCACACTGAGCTCATCAGGCTCTATATACATAATATAATAACAGGCCTATATAAAACATCTATGATATAATAACATAACGTCCTACGCTAAGAAATCATTTTACGGCACTAGCAACACAATTAAGTCAAATCAGTGCCGAAGATTAGTTTAGTAGAGGTTTTACGGCGCTCGCAACTGCATAAGGTCATATGAGCGCCAGAAGATTAAAGGTGTTACAGGCGGAAACAGACACAAATAGAAGGATAGACAATGACGATCAATTGTTTGATAGGAAAGAAGTAGCAAACCACAATATAGCACCTGGGAACCGGAAGAACCAGAAATTAGGAGTTTGACAAAATTCCATAATTGATTCAAACGTACAAAAGGCGCAACATTTTTAGAAATACACATAAAAATTAAGTCCGTTAACTTAGGGGGGTACATGTGGTTTTATGTCACGGCTGAGGAATAATTACGCTAACATAGAAAGTGGGTGGTTGGCGGGTGCTCTGGTGTGGTTTGCTTCTTCTTTCCTATCTAACATCTATCGTCCTAATCTCCCCTTCTTCTTTTTTATGTTGGTTACTCTCGCAGTGGGACAATATGAAGATCTACTGACCACACAACATTAAAGAGTGGACAGGAAAGACGATGGGTGACAATCTGACGAGAGCAGAGGACAAAAATAGATGGCGAGAGCTGGTTTTCCAATGCAGTGGTGCCCCAACGGTTGCCCCAACCACGGGATAGAAGAAGAAGAAGAAGAAGAAGAAGAAGAAGAAGAAGAAGAA
>NW_004797310.1:1731534-1732705 GCF_000002075.1 Aplysia californica | reverse complement strand
GAGAGAGAGAGAGAGAGAGAGAGAGAGAGAGAGCGTGTGAGAGTGTGGGGGAGGGTGCATTTTCATGCACAAAGAGAGTGGGCTAATAATTTCATGTTTATTCATACTTGTCAGCATGAATTTTTTTTGTTGTTGTTGTCAGCATTCCAAAACTATCCTACTTGAATGATAAGCGTCCAAAAAAGAAGAAACTACAGCAACGGGCATAAGAAAAGATATGATAAGATAAGATCAACTTTGTTGATCCACAAGGGAAATTTTGGGTGGGTTTATCACAAAATTAGAAATTAAGATACAGAATAAGGGGAACACACTATTGATGACTCACTAGATTATTTTGCACAACAAATGCATGCCTGAGAAAAGTGTCCACAAGCGCGATTAATTTTTTACTATGTAATTTACGACATTTCTGCATAGAATGACCTATCCTGATGACTCTGTTGTTATTTACTTTTTCAGATAACTCAAACAGTCATAAAGACATGGTCACTTTTGTAAGTCAGGAGATGAACAGTCCTTGCTTTGTTTCATTTTTTCAATCTAATATAGTAACATTTGCATCACAAGGCAAACAAATGTTCAATAAAACGATGAATTAAAAACAAAATAATCACACTGGTCACTTACAATGCGGAAGTGAGGTGTAGAAAGACGTTTCTGAAGTCAATATGCAATGTCAACAATGGACATAATAACATAGTGGTTAGGTATGCCCAGTACTTCTACTTTTTCTCAGCCGATAGGAATACATGCACACTGTCTTTTTTTTTTAAGTGTTTTACGGCACTCGCAGCTGAATAAGGTCATCATATGGGCACGTGGGACACATTAAACATTTTCAGTCGGTAGGAAATTTTGAATTTGCCCGGGCGGTGGCCGAAACTTACTTTTATCAATTTTGGAACACCAAGGGATCTTTAATGTGCGCAACTTACACACGGGACCTCCAAGATTTTTCGCCCTGTCCGAGAAGGCTAGGTGTAGATCTTTCCTACCAGAAGATCGGGGGTGTGGCTGAAAGACAGCAGTAAGAAGGAGCCAAGGAGTAGCAGTAGAAAGGCTGCAGAAAGAGTTGGGAGCCCAGGAGAGGGGGCAAAGGAGGAGATGGGGTGGGGGCAGAAAGTGGAGATGAAAGCAGACGACAGAATATTGTTAGAGAACAGGAAAG
>NW_004797310.1:1726850-1730881 GCF_000002075.1 Aplysia californica | reverse complement strand
ACACACACACACACACACACACACACACACACAGAGGCAAAGAAATTGGTCAATCTTGAAAAATAAACGAAAAGTGGAAAAAAAATTGTTTTCAGTTAGCCTTTTTTCACCATCAAAGCACACAAAGTAATTTATTACAATAAATAGCCTACTGATCGTAACTCGTCTTTTCTTTGCAATAATGAAATCTTTAAAAAGCCCATCCCTTAAAAAGGCATTCTGACAGGGGGGCTGCAGCATGATATAGACATTTTTTTATCTTATCTACACTTTTCTTCGCATAACAACTGATATCGTTCTATAAGTAGACAAACAAAGCCGACGGAATTATCTCTTTTGAGTTCAAGAGAGGTGGATGAGTTTGCACACAGGATTTTTGTCTGGACCCTTGCAGAAAGAATCTGACAAATGAAGAAGTCCTCCACCTTAACTTTATTTTTCTAAACTGCTTTTTAAGACAGAAAAACATACACATGTATATTATATGCCGACTCTGTTTTGTCTCTAGGCAAAACACAACTTTCATCTCCACTTTCTGCTATCTCCCCCCACCCTTTGACACCTCCTCTGAGCTCCTGACACTTTCTAATGCCTTTCTACAGATACTTCTTGTCTCTTTCCAACTGCTGTCTTTCAGCCACATCCCTGATCTTAGGCTAGGCAAGATCAAACACCTAGCCTTCTCGGATAAGGGTGAAAAAAATTTCTGAGGTCTCATGGGAAAGTTGCACACGTTAAAAAGATCCCTTCGTAGTCCTAAAATCAATAAGAGTAAGCTTCAGCCGCCACCCAGGCAAAATTCCACATTAATTCCTACCAAATTGAAACCTACCAAGCTGAAAATGCTTATGTGTCCCACGCACTCATATGACCTTTTTTACACAGTTGTGAGCGCCGTTAAAAAAAAAACAACACATTTTAAAGGCACAAAGCTAAGGTCTGGAAATATATTTTTCTCATTAAAAGTTCCTGTAAACCAACGAGAGGATGCCTTTGATGAAGATGGAGACAAGACATCTCTGAAGAATTGGACAGAATTGTCTCTAAAGGCTATAATTGAGCTTGCAGACAGGCTGTGCTTCAAGATAGATGTACAGCATATAGGAACTGTTGACAAGAACTAACAGTAATGCAATTAAATTAATTCCTCCGTCAGCTGGAACAAGATAATGAGCTCTAGGCCTAACAGCTAAAAATTAATTGTAGCATTAACTATGAATCATGTTATGTCTTTCTATTGTATAACTGTATTTTTAAAAACAAATATTGTAAACAACTTGTTCACATAGGCCTAGATGATGATATATAAAGCTATCTACTCATGTAAGAATAGTGAGTGTGTAACCAAGTCATTTTGTTATTAGATTTCACATCAAAACAAAAAGATTGTCAACACAGCACAGAATCCCACTCAAAGTGCTATCAACATCGCAGTTTGTATTTTTATCAAAAGCATACACATATAAGTATGATAAAAATTTATTTGGATTTTTTAAAAACTGTTTCACTATGCAGACTGGATTGTCTTATGTATAGCACTGCAACCCCCCATCCCCGAGGGAGATGGAAACAGGACAAAGTAGGGGATTGCTGGGTTTGGGTGAAGTACGGTGTGGCTTTATGCACAACACAAGCTGAATTGACATTTTAGAGGAACTATCTCTACACCACCAAATTGAACGTGGAGAATAAAAAATTTAAGTGACAACTACGAGTGATAAAGTGCTGTACTTTTGACTGTCATCAATATTTATGAAATTGTGACAAACTGAGTCTGTGACAAACTGGGCAGCCCCCGGCCTAGTGGATAGGCTACCGGACTCGTAATCGTGAGGTTGCGGGGTCGGGGGTTTGAGCCGCGGGCCTGACGTTGTGTCCTTGGGAAAGGCACTTTACACGAATTTTCCTCACTTCACCCAGGTGGGAATGGGTACCCGGTCATAGACAGCGAACGATCTTTTCAGTATGTTAGTGTTTTAGCGCCTATAAATGGTCGCTTGCACTGCATGCTTCCCAGGAAGTAGAGGTTGTTTCAGAATGCTCTCAGGTCTGCTGGGGTAATAGTAGGCCTATAGATTGTGAAGCTCATAGAGCCTGCTGCTGAGAAGGGATTTGCACCATACAGATGCTATCTATTATTATTATTATAATTATAATCAATAAAAAAAACTGCTAAAAATCAAAGAAAAGAGGAAAACAAACGGACAGACTAAGGAAAAAAGGAATAGAAACGTCAGAAAACCATAAGGAAGGAAAAGGATATTAATCTTTGTCGAGTTATAACAAATTTTATAACAACTGATAACAACAAATAACAACTGATAACATAAAAATACTTTCTTCCAGATTAAATTACAAAAAATAAATTTTTTTCAATATCGGATGTTATGATCCAAATGTACAAATTTTGTGGAATGTTCGTCAATAATGGCAAATTTTTCAATATTTTGCAGTTCTAGATTATATATTCATATTATTATTCTGATGTAGACCTATCCTTTGACTAGATTCTAGGTCTAGATCCAGGTGCAAACATATTTTTTAAATTTCACCAAAGATTATTAATTTTTTATTTTCAAATTTTATCCGCATCTAAGCAAAATTGTGTTGCATATTCACCTCTTATTAGATCTACAGGTACCAAAGTTGAAAAATACACACAAACAAACATTAATTAGGCCCTACAGATGTATTGTCTACAAATCATAGTAGGGCCTACTGAAAATTCCGGCGTAGTGTATAGGGGCTATTATGTTGATTTATTTGAATACCTTTGAACAGCGTATTACACCTAGATTCTAGATCTAGATTATCTAGTCATCATCTCATTTCGCTTTCCCCCCCAAAATTTCTTACACTTACACAAGCCTAAAATAATACGCAGCAAATCAGTTAAAAACCAAGAGCAACTAAAACAGGACGTTTGCGCTGATCATTTGTCGTTATTTTGTTGATATCAGTTGTTATTTGTTGTTATCAGTTGTTATTTGTTGTTATCAGTCGTTATTTGTTGTTATTTCTTGATATCTCAACAAAGATATAAATATATTAAATACCATGCTGAAGGAAAAAAGTAGGCTAATAGTGCTAGAAAACAGGATTCTAGAATCTAAACCTAGAGATCTAAATCTAGATATTAGATCTAAATCTGTTTCTTAAACCATACTTGAACTCACCATGGTGCTCGCTAGATCTAGATATATCAGTACATATAGGAGAATAACTAAACATAAAGTATACAATTTCAGCAATTTCTTTCGTGTACAATTTCTTCGAAGCGAAATCGACTTTTCACGAAGATTCGGGCCAGCATAGCAATTGCCATAGCAACGGGTTGACTCGCAAATTTAGTTTTTTTTGTGAACGCGCTGATCATAAACTTAAATTGAGAACAGGTAGATTCTAGGCCCAATTAATGATTGCCATCAGGCTTGATACAACCACAAAACAATAATAATAGATCCCGTAATCTTTTGTTTCAATTAAAAGATGCGAGGTAAAGAGATTTTACGCACTATTTGAAGAAACCATGAGTGGTATGTTGTGGTTGTAAAAAAGGAACAGCGCACCAGTAAGAGGCCAACAAATCCGGGGTTATGTCGACGATTCTAGCACCTACCTGCTGTTTTCAAAAGAATTCGGGGAGTGTCACATCTTTTCCACTTGATGCTGTAGCATAGATATCGAAAAAAAAAAACACCCTGGGGTCTGTTAATGTCAGTCTGTTCTAAGCCAACACAAACTCCTATGTCCGACGTCGTCTTCTCCACCTCCTTCCCGAACTTCCACACACAGCAGAACTAACTTGCCAAGATAACGCAACTGGCATTGAAGGAAATTTTCCCCAATAGGTGGCGCGTACAATCGACGGTGTCAAGGTTGGCGCACACGCGGGCAGTTTGATTTGTTCCAGTCGAGCAGTTCAGTGTAAGGTGCCCGAGTTTATGCTCGAGTTGTTGCCCTTTGACCGTACTTGTCTTTCTCTTTCCCTCTCACTCACTCACTCACTCTCTCTCTCTCTCTCTCTCTCT
>NW_004797310.1:1724495-1726160 GCF_000002075.1 Aplysia californica | reverse complement strand
GGAGAGAGAGAGAGAGAGAGAGAGAGAGATACATTTGACGTCAGAGTGTATTCTCAAGCCCCTTTCAACAAAACTTTAGTCAGCATAAAAAATACCTAGGACAGCCCTCTAAATAACCCAGCTACAGAAATAGATTTGAATAACTGAATCTCGGCGACTGATCCCAAAAGACTGATTGATTGATTTTCTACATCAATAGTCACGTAAAATACTCTATAATCAAATGTTTGGGGGGCTGTGTGATATTTGATACCTGTTGGGGAAATTTCTTGGATGCACTTTCATGAATATTGTGAAACACTTTATAAATCTTCAGGATTAAACAGATAAGAGTTGTAAAGAGTTTTATTCTGTTCTTCAAAAAGCCCACTGACACATGCACACACAAACACAAGCATACACATTTATACGCACTGTTAGACATATGCACACATACGTGTACAGACATTTACATATACATGTATAAATACACATACAGCAACATAAATATACAAACACACACTCAGACATAAGAACACACACACACATACATTTACTACACATAAAAACACAAAACACATACACAAACGCACACATCCACATAATACACACAAACGCAGGCATACGTACACACACACACACACACACACACACAAACACACACACACACACACAAACAAATACAGACGCTTACATACAAACACACACAAGCACACCAAGGAGATTAAAAGTTCTAAACTCCTTGAAGCACACATATAAGCACACACACACACACACACACACACACACACACACACAAACATACACACAAACACACACACACACACACATTACACAGACATACACACAGATACACATACACACCCACACACACACATATTTCCTCTCCACCCCGCCCCCTCACACAAAACACACACACACACACACACACACACACAAACAAACAAACAAATAAACAAACACACACACACAAGGTCACGTTTAATCTTTACGAACTGTAGAAGTTAACAATACCTTGGCACAAGTACAAAAGGCCAATAATGCTAGTTACCAGCTTGCTCCACTACTGAAACATCCTAACATCCCCATGAAAACAAAACTCAAAATGATCAACATCATATTCATCTCAACACTCACCTATCAATGTCAAACATGGACCACGAACAAGACATTGGAGCAAAGAATTACAACATGTGAAATGAGATGTCTTAGAAAACCAGTAAACAAGACCAGGCGAGACGAAATTAGAAACTAAGTAGTCAGAGAAATGGTGGGCACAAATGATGTCATGCATCACATCCAACACCAAAATGAATCAAAAGGTTCGGACATCTCAAGCGATTACCAACACCTCATCAAGCCCAACGTGTCTACATTTTTTTAAACATCCAATAGCAACGAGGTTAGAGGAAAGACCTGGATAGATGGAGTCAGGGAAACACTAACAGCTCAAGTTAGCATACCCCTGGCCCAAGCTCTCCGGCTGTTGGCAGAGAGACGCCTCTTTCTTCCCGCGACACACATGTGTAATATAAGCGATGGATAAAAGTAATAAGTAACAATACCTTGGCGAGCAGCCCTCTTCAAAAATAGTTTGTAGTCGACCTGCATACTTCCTCAGGTCATCCATGTCTCCTCTGTCCAGTTGAGCCGATGACCAATGAGAACCTGGGCGGGAGAAAGGGG
>NW_004797310.1:1720855-1722156 GCF_000002075.1 Aplysia californica | reverse complement strand
GGGGGGGGCAGAGTGGGGTAACCAAATTGTCGTTAATATATAATAGCTATATGCAGCGACGAAGAGACACTCTCGCTAGAGTTGAGGCAAATTTCGCACGCTTCGCTTTCTCCAGGGCGATCAAAGCGTAAGCAAAGACTCTTAACCCACACACTTTGGCGTAAGTACGCAGTCGTCCCTTTCCCTTTGCAAGTCTACTATCGCACGCCATGCTGTTCTGCCGGAGCGGTTAAGGATACATAATAAGCAGCAAATGGCCCATTGTTGGCGATTCTCCTCGCTGGACACGTTTACTTACTTATAGAGGCATCTCGAGTGGACACTGGCTATTTTTAAAGGGTCTAATGGTTTTGCTATAATGCGAAGGAAGACGAGGGTTGAAAGTCCGTCAAACAGAGGGTGACTGAGGTCGAGCCGGTGGATTTGTTTTCTCGACATGGCATTTCCATGTTGACATAAGGAAGGGCGGTAATAGCCAGCCAAGACGGGCGGAGGACGGTCGACGAGGTTAGCCTATTGAGGGACGGCCACACTGATCCGTAGCATCGATCAATGACGTCACTGGTTTGGGGGGAGGGAGGGAGGGGGAGAGAGAGAGAGAGAGAGAGAACGAGATTGGAATTGGAGCGAACGTAGACCGGTGCAGTGATCACGAATTGGTGCAACAGAGAATTGGATTGAACTCGTCGAGGGCTGATCGAAATTTAATCGTGGGTACGACAGCAATAAAAGCCAATGAACCATGAACGAGTATACAAGTTACAGACACTAGGAAGTACTCAAGATTTGATCGCGGGCGTTTTGTGCGTTTGTCAGACATCAAAAGCTTTTTCTCCTTTTTTTGTAACGGATCATTGGTGTTTTTGCAAGCATTCGTAATATTGTACCAGCAGACGTAGTTGCAACGTGTTAAATCTGCCCCTGGTTTCCTGCAAAGGCATAGTATGTTAGTTTGTTGCCTTGTTACATCCAACATGTAATCCAGATTTTTATAAATTACTTTTCGTACAAACGCGCCACATGAGTTATTCATAATCTACGTCACATCGTATCACCTTGGGTCTAAGTTTTTAGGAACTTACGAGTCTTTTAAAAAATTATTTGTATATATATATTCATGACTCATACTGTGTCACCTTGGTATATTTATCGTGTATTTGCTGCCGAATCTACTTGGGTGTCTGTATGTTGTTTGTTTGATTATGTGTTTGTTTATTTGAAAAGTTATGAAAACGTCTGCTCTCTCTCTCTCTCTCTCTCTCTCTCTCTCTCTCTCTCTCTCTCTCTCTCTCTATCTATCT
>NW_004797310.1:1715380-1718156 GCF_000002075.1 Aplysia californica | reverse complement strand
TGGGGGTGTAGAGTACGGAGAATGAAGACTGGTCCAGAGAGTATGTTCTATAGCTTGTTTGTTTATTTGTTTGTGCGTTTGAGTTAAAAGGAACTCACCAACACAATAACGATCATTGCCTCATCGTCTGCGCTTGTCAGATCTGAAACACACTTCAGCGACAGCAGTTCCGCGCTCAATTCTCTGCTTGTGTGTGGAAATAGTGAAATATAATCCTGCTCTTTTCCCGGCTCCCATCTATTCAATTATTTTGTATCTACCCTTGTCTCGCCTAACGTCTATTTTGTTCATGGTCATTTAGTTTAAGGAAAAAAGAAAGAGAAACAGACAGACATAACAGAAGCAAAAAAAAGAAGCCAGACCTATGAGCGGTTCCCTCCAACCAGTCGTGTGTATTATCAAACGGTCTGTTCTGAAAATGGTCACTCGAGAATGTTGTTGTTATTGTTGTTGTTGTTGTCGTTGTCGTTGTCGTTGTTGTTGTTGTTGTTGTTGTTGTTGTTGCTGCTGTTACTGTTGTTGCTGTTGTTGTTGTTGTCGCTGCTGCTGTTGTATGTTGTTGTTGTTGTTGTTTTTGTTGTTGTTGGGTTCTCGCCCTTCTGTCCAATGCCATGTTGTGATAAGGGCAGGTTTCGTTTCGTGCAGTTGCTGTAATGTTCTATAAAGTGTGTTGTCATTGTTAAGTCTCAAGGGGAGAAGTGTAGTTCATATCACTCGAGATTTACTGTAAATTATGACAATTAAATCTAGTGGTTAACGCCGCCAATGTACACATCCTAGAATTGTAGGAGGCGGACTTTTCGGTCTGAGTAGGATGTACGATCCCAGCTGAAAGAAGCTGAAAGACAGACAACCGATTATGGAAAATCTACGTCCGCTGCGAGCAACGGCGAAGAGATATATACCACCCGAAAGTAGCTACCAACCATTATTTCCATATATTGTGATTGATGGAGCTCGTGTGTACTCTGCTCCTTCTACATCTTTTCTTTACCATATTATTCTGTTCTCGGTGAAACGTGCCCCTTATTTCACCGACCCGCTGTTAAACTCCAAGTCGCCAACTTCTCCTGTATTGTTTCAGAAAGAGAAAGAAATAATTGTGCGATACCTACCACCCTTGTCACTCCATTTTGTTATAACTTATAAGTAAGCTTTTCATTCAGTGCACTTTTCGCTAGGACAGAAGTCACTCGTATATACATGAAATATAAGTAAATATTGAGTTGAGATCTCTTTTCTTAGAACAAATCATTAAGTGAAGTCTCCTCTAGTCTACCCCCCCCCCCAGTTCGCTCCACAGAGAGCGGAGGTCCCTGATGTGTGAAGTGATCAAGTACGTTATACATTTACTCATTACAACCCAAGCTAGGGCCTATGCCAGTAGCCTATGTCGGTGAATGGTTGAGAATTTAAGGGATGTTGTTGTGTGCATTACTGTAGGGAAGGAGCAGCACTATCCCCATACACTCTAGCAGCGCACGGTGGGCAGAGTTTTGTTGTTGTTGTTGACTTGTTGTTGCTGTTGCTGTTTCTGCTGTTGATTTGGGTTTGTTGTTGTTGTTGTTGTTGCTGTTCTTTCTGTCGTTGTTTTGAGTTTGTTGTTGTTATTGTTGTTGTTGTCGCTATTGTTTCTGTTGGTGTTGTTGTTTGATTTGTTGTTGGCAGATTTGCGGCTTAAACATCTACCAGAAAAACAGCACCCCCTACCTCTTCTCCTTCCTTTCTCTTCCACTCCCCCCTCCCCTTTAATTTTTTAAAATATTTTCTCCGAACATCTTCAATACAACCATAAGAACATAAGAACAAAAAAGTATTGTGACTATCATTAGAACAAAGAAAGACGGGGGGCTGTTTATTTTCTTAAGGTATGTCCCACCTAATCCAAACAAATCCCTGCTTATATGATAATGTAGACCTCCAAAACACCTGTAGTTGTTGCTAAAACTGGAACAGAAGGTCTTCCCTGGAGAAGAAACTCAATAACAGCCCTGGTGTGCACTGAGAGTATCTTCCCCGCCTTTTGAACAGGTTAAAAAAAAACTCCGGTTACTTACCTCTCATTTCGATCAGTTTTCAGTTTAGCTGTTGTTACTAATCTGGAGGCTTAACGCAGAAATGTAAGGGTTGTTAAACCTGGAGCGATAGATCCTCAAATATACCCAAGAACGACAACTGTTCTTCAGTCTTGGCTCATATTATCAGGAGCAGAGAAGGGGAAGGGGGAGGGGTGTCGAGCTACGGTCCCACCTTTTCTGTCATTTCGTTCCCCCAATGGAATCATACCCCACCACCCCACCCCCCTCCTTCTTCCCTCCACACCACACCACACCACCCCACCCCCCTCCTTCTTCCCTCCACACCACACCACACCACCCCACCCCCCTCCTTCTTCCCTCCATACCACACCACACCACCCTTTTTACGCCTTTACTTACTCTAAGGTATCGAATAAAAAAAGGGGGGGGAGAATAAAAGGCGGGAAAGGGGTGGACAAGTGGTCTAAAATTAATAAACGGAGGTGGCCATTCAACCTCATACCCCTGTACTAGTAGGAACAAATATGTTTTATTTCTCCTTCTGTGAATAAAAGAACAAGGGATCATTAAATTTTAGTGATTTTAGTAAGTTACAGTGACAACTTTTCTCATAATTTAAGAACAAACCAGTTTCATTTTTTAAAAAAATATAAACCAATGTACAAAAGTTTTTAAAATGCAAAGAAAATTGAGGTAGCCAACCCGGTACCGCTACTAATACTGGGGATAATTTGCCA
>NW_004797310.1:1706823-1713659 GCF_000002075.1 Aplysia californica | reverse complement strand
AGAGAGAGAGAGAGAGAGAGAGAGAGAGAGAGAGAGAGAGAGAGAGAGAGAAGCCAACCTATTTGCAAGGAAATCTATTGATCTGTTTGACCTTGTTATTTTTGTTGATGTTATGCTCCGTATGAACTGTGTGGAGAATTGTAGGAAGGAAAGCGAAGTAGAGAAAGACCAAAGCTGTGTCGTGATTCAAGAACTACAACAAAGACACAATAAAGGCATGCAGCATTGTCCCACACAAGTGAAAAGATCTTGTACAAAAAGCGTGATATGTGGAGACGAATTATACATAAAGGTGCGAGTTAACTAACTAGAGATGCGACGATGAAAGAAAAGTAAAATGAGAAGCATAAAGTCAAAAGAAAAAGAAAATCCAGGTACATCTCGAAAATCCATGACTTAGTTTAGTAATGTTTTACGGCGCTCGCAACTGCTGCATAAGGTCATATGAGCGCCAAGGGATGGATGTCAACAAAGAAGTCTAAACCGGGAATCCGGTTTACTCTGCTCACCTCTCTAGCCTCAATAGCACAAAGTCTGCTTCGACTATCAAGGCACCCCGGAAATAGCAGTTCACAAGAAAGTGACAAACATACAAAAGAAGTAGAGGAAAATGACGATAGTAAGAATGATGAACGAAAAAGCAGCAGTTCCCCGTATGTTGTTCCGGCACAGTATGAGCATGACATTGATAAATCAGCCCATTTACAATTCTACTGAGCATAAGAACATATTAAATATTAATATCCCCCCTTTGGGAATGGTTAAGACACTTCAATCAGTAGCACTGTCCTGGTGGGGCATCCAAGACTCCTGTGCTTAACAAAATGCAGTAGCGTCTGTGAACAGCGCTGCTTACCAGAGGCTACTTCTGCTGATCAGTTGTTGTACCAATGTAGACTACCTAAAACCAAGTAAAAGCAACTAAATTAGGCCGTTTGAGTTGATATTTGTCATTAATTTGTTGTTATCAATTGTTATATCAGTTGTTATCAGTTGTTATTTGTTGTTAAAAATTGTTATTTGTTGTTATCTCGACAAAGATAAATACCGAAGAGCATGCACTTTAAGAAAAAAACCCACCATTAGTTAACTTTCGTAAAAAATTCGACTTTACTGGCAAAACAACATTCTATGTACAAATTATACAACAGCGCATGACTCACATTCCATCACCCAAGCTGATCTTATATCAAAAGTAAGCAGAATTCTGTAACACATCGTTACCTCAGAATTACAAAGTTCTATCTGACATTTTTGGTCATTTGAGTTACTAAGACAGTGAGGTCAGAAAGCAAATGTTCTATCTGTTCTACCAAAATCGTAAGAATATTCGGAGTTGATATGAAGATATTCAAAGAATTTTATTTTAAAAAGCTTGACATGTTGTGAAACTAAAAAGTTTTAATGTCAAATTTCTCAAAACTAGGTATTGAGCACATAAAACTTTATAATTCCGAGGTAGCGATATATTACTGCCACCAAGTTCATCAAGTATAGTGCCATAGTACACAATGTAATATGTACAAGGTATTACAGCCACTGTAAAATTACTGACTTAGAATGATTCATCACCCCAAACATGGTTTATCTGATTCATAAAAACACATAATAGTAGAATCACGTGTCACTGCTCATCAAAAACTAAAGGACTGAATCACTAATCTCCATAGCATTGATAAAAAGAAACTTCAAAATACCTACGTTTTGGACTTGGCGATAGTTAGGGCAGTAGAAATAAGAGCAATGACAGTCAACCCTGCTCTAATGGCCACATGTATATTAGAGTCATTTGTAGAAACAGTCACTTCCCTTGTGCAGTTTTTACATTAGTCTGACACTGTGTACTATAGCCACCCATCTAAGATGGTCACTTTTCTCCTCAAAAATGGGTGGCCAATTAGACAGTTTCGACTGTATATATGGGAAGCATCGTGGTGAAATCAGGCACATGTTAAAACAGAATTAAATCGAAAAAACAAAAAACAAATGGCATTTCTCCTTTGCTTTGACAATTGTTATCGTTTTTGTTTTTTGACTCTACACTTTTAAAGTCCATTTAAATACACATTTCTAGAGGATTTTACTAAAAAACATTAAAAACACAAAAAAATGTAAATTTTCACTTACAAAGGACTCTCACGCTATCCAAGTCACCAAACTTTGGCAGCAATTTTCTAGCAAATTTTATCTCAGAAACCGGGTGACCCCAGCCCATTCAATCTCAAATATCTTGACTTCTGTTTAAGATAGGCGAGTATTTTTTTTTAATAGAAAGAAAAGCAAATGTACAAACTTTAAAATGACACCAACATCTCAACATGTCCAAAGATTGACGAGAGCCTGATTACACCACGTTGCAACACATAAGAAGTATAAAACTAAGGAGTCACAGGTCTTTAAAATGGCAGTTGTACTGAAGTACAAAAAGGTTTCATTAAGTGAGACAAAATCTATTGAACATTAAAACTTTAAAGGAAACGATGCATTCTATCTCAGGCATGTTTTAAGATAAAAACCCTTCCAGTAAGTTCTTGATTATCATGACTTAAAATCTTACATGAAAGTACACAGCATGTACTTGAACATCCCCACTGAATGCAAACATTCAAACATAAAATCAACTTTCTACAATAAGATAGTGCTTGCACGTTATCGCATCAACAGGAAACAGACCACAGTTTTTTTCTTTACCTCTGACATAATACGTAAATCTTCATCACCTTACGGTATTTCATGACTAAAAATAATGCACAGCCAAAACATATACAACACATACATCATTTTCTTGAGTCCCAGGGAACAACATGACATTACATATGTCATCACAAATCAGAATCCACTTGAGGAATGCCAACAGTTCTCACCAGCCGCAAACTTCTTCCTGACCTTGAAATCACAGGTGAGTACGACATGTAACATCAATCATATTATAGTACCGGTACTTTCTCTCTAGTCATGAATGCTCACAAACAAAGTTGTCTGTACTGAAAACACCTTATTCAAAAGAATCAAAATTGTTAAATGTTCCTTTGTACATAAAGGTTAATAAAACTGAAAGCTCATGTATAATGCTTTGAAATATAAAAAATGCCACAACACACAACAATAAAAGCTTCAAAATATGTTGCTATGTGTAAATGATGTGGCTGTGAACCAATATTTGAATGAGAAAAAATACTGAACCAAGTTGTCAATAACAGAACTGGAGATCTCTATGACAAAGTCAATTCAAATCTTTGCTTTGCTAATCATTATACTTGGCATCAAGAACAAAATGGAGGAGAAAAAAAAACAGTTATTCTCTGTGACTAGAGTTCTGTGACTATTTTCTAAAAAACCACCCCACTCACTTCACTTTTGAATGGCTACCAAGACATTCATCCTGAGATTACTGCTGTGGACACTTTGTAAAAGAAACCATACTCTCATCATAAGTGCTGACTGATGTGGCCTTGTGGTTTACAAAATTTAAAAATTTTTCCAGAAATGTTAACACTTTCCACCCGGAGCGGGCAACACTTATCCCCATGAACCAGGATACAGGTGCGGTACATGCTATATCACACTGTCGCCGATTGGCGTCCAGTTGGGAAAAGGGACGGCTTCTTAACGTCGCCGATCGGTGTCCAGTGGGGGCATAGTGTTTAAGTTCAGGAGGTGCCTTTCCTGCAATATTTTTCTTTTCAGACTAGGGTCTAGATCAGAATCTATGTGCTCCACATCTAAAAGACAATCCATCACTGTCAAAAGAAGAATGCTTATAAACTCCAATCGTACCCGCTTTATAGTGTGAGGAGAAAAATTTGGAGCTCCTCATTTTTCTTGTAACAAGGACATGGCAAAATTAATCCGCTTTTCATTCTTATTTCAACCTTAGATCACAATAACAAAAAAAGCTGTATGGGTTTATCATCTAATAAGTACATTACATGATATAGATGTTATTCAAGGTACATGCAGTTGTCAAGTATATGTTATTGACAAAAAAATATGATCATATTTTGAGATTCTACTTTTAGAAGACATGTAGATAAAAAATCAATCAATAATGAATACCTCATTTCAATTTGGTTCTGTTCCGCACAGATTATTAAGTATTGTCAATTTTTAAAAAATTTCTAAATGACATATTATATGCATACAACACGTCTTAAAAAATTTCACTATCAAAAATATTCTTTACTTGATATGAGGCAGTTCAAAATCAAAGTGATACATACCAGGTTACATTCACAGTCATTTCACTTATCACATGATGCAATATTAGTTGTAGATTGGCAACACTTGTCATTTACAAATTTCTCCTTTTTCTTACCCAGCCAAATTTTTGTAAAAGCTGTAAATTATTACAAAGTCACAATATCGCAAAGAAACTTTAAAATGAGATGAACTGAAAACTAGAATTCTTTTTTGTTGGGCAACTTACATAAGAAGTAACAATACAAAAATAAATAAAAACTGCTAAACTAGTGCACAAGTTGAATGATATCTATGAATCATACACTAACTTTATTTTTGTGCTCAAACAGAAGAAAGTAAAATTGGGGGATTTTGTTTTCTATCAGTTCATCATGGCTTTTGGGTTAACTTTTTTCAGTTTAAGAGACTTCACTGAAGTTTTGAAATATGTCTTAAAATTGTTGAATTATCAAAGGGACATGCTGTGAAGGAACGTTAATATCAAAGCCACTCTAAAACACTGACACATCCATGTTTGGTCAGATTGGAGACATGGAAACTACACAGGTCAGTGTTTGGTGTAGAATGAGTTAAAATGGAGGTGGACAATGTTGTCTAAATGCATGAGTCTGTGTGTTAAAGAGCATATATTATTTGCATTTTACTCTTCAGAACTGAACTCCAAATTGGCAACTGAAAATATTAAACGTTGAATTGTAAATATTCACCTTCACATAGCTATTTTTACATAACCTGCAAAATACCCTGAGTTGGATGTGATTAGAATTTTCACATTATCCCTTATTTCCCTCACTGACAATATGGGAGTAAAAAAAAAATTAATTAAAAAACAGTCAGAGGATTTGATCAGAAAACAGCTAATTTTACATTGGGCATATCTATTGGAAGAACAATTTTCTGCTCTATAACAATAACAAACGAACTACTCAGATATTTTGTACTCGATTTTTTTTTGTTCGAATTTCCTTTGACACTTAAAAAGTCTTTTAAGTCAATACCGAAACAATAAAAACAATACTGTTAACAATCTACAGTATAAAGGCTGTAAAATAGACAAGAATACATCAATTTCTTATGGCACAATCTGAAATCGTTTCAAAGGTGTTCTTCCTTTCTGGTAGTCCATCTTTTAAAACAAAAAGTATACTTTCAAGAAAATATCAGTAGCCATTCAAATTGTATCAAGAACTTGGAGTAACTGTCAAACAAACAGAAATAAACCACTGTCTGTAAATCAGGTTTTTTTTAGTTTAACAATTCTTTAAACAAGTTACATTTACAGTCATGAAGATTAGAATGAAGTATGGTTCTTCTCTTTTTCTAGTGAAAACAAAAGATTTTATGTCAACTGAATAGTTACAATAACAGAGCCTGATTTTTAAAAAAATTGCAATCTACATTTTTCTGTCATAAACTGTTTGGGAAAAATAACGGCCAAAATAGCAGATCAAAATTGATATACAAAAGTAGTCTGCTTTCTTAACAAATATTAAAACACAAGTACAAAGAGCCACCATCGCTTATTCAATTCCAATATAAAAACAGCAATTTATACCTGCCACAAAAATAATGGGTCTAAATAAATTATTAGAACTGTAAACAAAACAAAAATCTGAGTACAGAAAATACATATACAACGCCTTTCTCCCCTTCACGATTATGTGAACCTGAGTATGAGACAAAGTGAATATTTAAAAAATCCTTTTGATTCCTTTCACAATTGTGTCATTATAATATAATGACACAATTGTGAAAGGAATCAAAAGGATTATAAGTACTTCAATCATATACCCATGTCGTACATCAAATAAAATTATGTCAAAAAATGAGATCACACTCTTGTAACACTTTGAGTCAGTCACAATAGGCGAAAAAAATGTTGAATCACAGCTTGAATAACAACATGAAGTCTTCAGGAGTCAGTTCCTTAACTTTGCACTTTTGATCACTGATGCATGGGTGTCCCAGAGACTGAAACAATACAAATAGGAATTAATAATAGAGTAGAAACAGTTGAGAAGAAAAGTGGTTGTCTTAGGCCGATGGACATCCTGAAAAGTGTTATTTTATTAGAGAAAAAAAATTAATAGGGAAACATAAGAAATGGCTGTTTGTGCAGGTGAATGTCTTGGGCAAGTGGCCATTTGAGCGTGTTTGACTGTATTAGGTATGCTCGGGTAGACAGAAAATGATTTGAGGTTATAATATCTTTTGCTTTGATTTAATATGAGAGTCAAATGCCGTACTAAAGACTAAAAGGTCACTATGAAGGCAGGTGCCATACAGAAGGGTTTCAAAGGCTTATTTTTCCTGGTATACTTCATGCTTGTTAATAATAATTGTCACAAAAGAGAGCTGGACAGAATAAGAAAAGGTACAGAAACAAGATGCTACCCTTATATACAGAGAGATTCATACATATGAGAAGTGCTTCATTTTCATCAGTGAGGGAGTTGTGTTTCCTTGGGTGGGGACACAACATATAATTTATATTTCCCAGCTTCCAGCAGATCGACACAGAGAGGATATTCATTTCCAGAGAGGAAATATCAAACGAAATAAGAATAACCAATACATTTTGACTTCTACAGGGTAAGTTTTGTTAAAATAGTTGAAATGTCATTGAAATTATCCAA
>NW_004797310.1:1699024-1706287 GCF_000002075.1 Aplysia californica | reverse complement strand
AGAGAGAGAGAGAGAGAAAGAGAGAAAGAGATAGAGAGAGAGTGTGGGGGTGAAAGATAGAGGGAAAGAGAAAAGAGGATGGAAGATTGATGAAACAGTTAATCAGACCGCGGGATGGAGCTCTTTTGACAAAGATTACCTTCCAATGGATGCTGTCACACTGGCAACAAATAGCGAGCATGTCAGCAAAGGCGTCTTTCCTCCCAAATCGCCTGATAAAGATGAAAAACAAATAAAACTAAGTTTATTGAAGACTTTTTTAGATACATTTGGTACTATGAAAGTGCATATCGTATCTGTCTCTAGAATAAAGAGTAACTCTGACCTCGCTTTACATGGTGACTCAAACTAGTGTTGCTGAAGATTCTATAGACAGCCATAGTATTTTCATGTATTTTTTTATGTTTCTTCTTTATTAATAGTTTGTTTTCTAAAGGTGGGAGGAGGGAGGTGAGGACAGGGGAGAGGAGAGGGAATGGTGGAAAGGGAAAGTGCAGAGAGGAGAGAGGAAAAGATGAAAAGGATAGGGGGTGGGAGGGAAGACGAGATAATCAGAAAGACTTGGTTTATAAAGGGCAACAATAATCAAATTTTTTAAAAACAAGACTGTTCTAACTGATTAACTCATTTGTTTTAGATTTTTTTAACAGGAAAAGATCCATTAAAATATCAAACATTAAAATGGTATGGTTTTGAAAGTAGACATTTAGTTGGGTTTTTTTAAATTAGAAGTAAGAAGGCATCTGCATAATATTACTAAGCATTGACAAAGAGACCTGATACAGAGAGTAAAAAAGTATGTAATCTATTTACTCACTTGTAGCATCTTCTGTAAATGTACTTCCAGTCAACTTCAACACTTTCAAGATCTTTTGGAAGAAAAGTCATGATCTGACGATTGCTGAAGTGATACAAACACATTCCTCTCCACAAACTGCTCTCTTCAGTAACCTTCAAAGGAAAACAAAATATTGTACATGATGCAAAACAAAAATATTTAATCGTCAACAAAATCAAAGAAAGCCTGCCAAATATTTGATGTACACAACAGTTCAATTGCGTTGCACATGTAAATTTTGATCGCTGTCTTTAGAAAATACAGCATGCTTAAAATAAGACTTTTGTAAATTAAAATCTTTAATCTGAAGCTCCTGTAATCCACTTGATGTCAACTATGTAGAAAAAGAAGACATAAAACGTGTTTTAGCAACAATTATATTCCAATTTTCATCATGAAAAAACCCCCAAAACATTCAGTAAAATAACTCAGATTCTGTCAAATTCTACAATCTGATAAAACATTTTTTATATATAACATGGTTGCAAAATTGGTTTCATAGGCTTTTTTCTACTGTTTTGTGTTGAAAGGGTAGAAAATACCAGATAATGTAAGTGTACCTGATTAAGCGTCATGCTCGTCTGTCCTGCCCTTAGGACATCTTTATGGTCTGGTATTTGTGAGAATATGACTCTCAAACAATCTGTTGGAAGATCTGCCAACATAAGTTTGCCATCTTTGTTTCTCTGAAATTTGAGATTTTTATTTGGATGTGACCATGTTGAAAGAAATTTTATTACAAAAGGAACAAACAAAATGACACAATAAAACTAAGCACCTTGCTTACCATAAGCATCATGCATCATGAATAGTTTTAAAAATTAATTACTCAATAGATACATAAAGATCAGTACCGCTATCCAATATTTTTAGGACCACATTATAATAATCCATTTATTACTGGTACTAAAAATATGCCACTAACACATTTGGCAAAAATTATGAATTGTGATATAAGTAAGGCGCCATGCACACTGAGAAAATTTCCACTCATCACACAGCTGCAAATAATGTTTCACTCATTTGTTTCTCTTCACTGCTAAGCGATATCATACTTGGCAACCATGCCATGAGTGGAAATTTGCCATGTGTGCATGAAGCCTAACACTTAATACAGAAGGGAAAGGTGAGCATTTATGATTTTCGTTTTCACTATCAACTTTATTCATATACAAGGCATTTGCAAATTTCATTCTCAAGCATGTCCACTACCAAATATTTTTCCTTTCCCTATTTGAGCTATTTGATATGCGCTGGTGGTGGTAAGAACTCGCTGTAACTTTTAAGCAACTCTGTTCAACTCTCATTTTTCGCTGTAAAGAAACAATGAGAGAAAATAGTGAAGCAGCAGACTGATATATTAGAAGGATCCACAAGTAGTAAAAGGCAAACAGATAAAATAAAGCTCTAACTTACAATACTATTTACATAAATATATGCAGAGGAACAGAAATACATATTATTCTAAGATAGAATAATGCATAATAATGCAAACAGATAAAATAAAGCTCTAATATTCAATTAATATTTACATAACGATATGCAGAGGAACACAAATACATATTATTCTATGATAACATTTTCTTCTTTCACCCTATATTGTAAGCTTGGAACAAACTTAGTCATTTACAGATAGTCACCCAATTCAAGAATTTTGAACACTTAATTTAACTTTTATCAATCCTGCATGATTCAAGAAATTGTCATCACCCTTATTATGATATGTTTGGTATCCTCTGATAAAAAGCCAATTGCATTTTCATGGTACATATAACCATTTTTTAAAGACTTGTACTTGAAATTCTTTGGGGATTACTATTTGCATGTACCATGGCTGTTGCTATGAGGTAAAATAGTCAATGCTAGTAAGCAATTTTGTCCTCTAAAAAAATGAGTACTATTTCTGTGAAATATGAAAAGAAATAAAAACAAAAACTTTTACAGCAAAATGCTTTTACTGTGAAGGGCTGAAACTGCTAAACCTGTTCATTGAACAGGGTTTCCATGTTCCTCAAACTTCAAGATTTTTCGCTGTATTCTTATTGTCAAAGGATTTCTTGAATTTCATTTACCTCTTTTAGCTGATACTCTGCCAATTTGTCTTTCAATCTGTCCACAGTTTCATTGTGCTTTGACCATAAACATTGACTGCCGATGTGGTAATGTTTGCCTTCCTTCAGGGCATCATGAGCACAGTCTAGCAGATCCTTCATCAAACCAATGTTCAGTTCTGTCTTTATAGCTGCATAAACAAGCAAAGACATAAAAACACCCTCAATAGTTTTCCACATCACTAAAAAAGTTATCAAGTCAATGTCTAGTTCTGCATAAAAACTGAGATAGTCGCTGATTTTTTTCTTAAAAGGAATATTTTTGCAGATTCTAAATAAATAATTAAACCACAGTGCAGTTATATTTTCACAATTCCTTTTTTTAAAAGTAGCTGGTGGCAGCAATTAGGAGTGCACTAGTTAGAATTAAAAGAAGATAGCATACAGTCAGTGATTAAGGTTAATTACAAGGATGGAACACGAGGGCAAGTTGACACACATCACATCAACACTGGGGCTTTATGCTCTAAAGAACCTTGTCTGACTTGCTAGTTTAAAAAGAGCTGAAAATGAATGGGAGTGTTCAGAAAGCCAAGAGGCCAATTCTATTGTTATTGTAAACTATGACTTTCCCATAAACAAAATTTTGATAATTCAATTGAAATCAGGAGGTGGGCTGCTTCGATTTTTACTTAACTGAGTAGGATATATCTACAACGTTCCAAATTACCATAAATTTAGAAATACTTTATAACACAAAGGTTTCAAAGCCCTGGAATCAAACTCACATCTTTAACGTATATCATCAAAGAGGCTAACTATTTCACCACAAACACCAGTGAGACTGATTCTGTACATAAGAAACAAGCAATGAGCTGAAAAGAAGACAGAAAAACCCACACAAAGTAACATTGCATAATATCATGGACCAGCCAAAACTAACCACATTCCCCAAAAGTTTTCCTCTGCTTATTAGGACATAACATGTTTTTCATGGATGAACTAAATGACGCTGGTCTTTCTTAAAATATATCTAAATTGTTTAGTCACTTCAGCAACTCTAGTTTCGTGCTTACTGGAATTCATCCCTGCAGGTTTAACTTAGAACCATGATTTACAAGTATTTTTATAGCTCAGTGGTAATGGTTCAGTTTTAACGTAAACGAACATTCAATCAGAGGTACCACCTTTTCAATAATGATCTGTGTTGAAAAAGCCAAAACCAACAGAAAAGACAAAAAGTTTGAAAATAACTTTTTTTTTTACACAACCTCATAAAATTAAAACAAACTTTCTAAATTATCAAACTAAAACATACATACAACCAACAAGGCTAAAGTATCAAACCTACCTTCATTGACCATTGACTCCAGAATGTTTAAGATATGTTTCTGTGAAGTTCCACTGAGACTGGGCAGTTTTGTCTCCAATATTTGCGAGAGAAGCTGTGAATAAATTACCCAGTATAGGCCATCAAAAATTGTCTTTTTGGAGGGATGAGGGGGCTACAAAATATAGGAATCTGAGAAGTCAATTTGCACCTAACATGATCGTATGAAAACTTTCAGGCAAAAGTATAATATGTCATATAAAACATAAAAAATGTTTTTAACTTTAAAGGACTACATACGGCTATAAGATTTGAACTATAAGATTATCACATAACTCCTGACCCAAGGTACTCAAGATTCATATTTAACAAAATTCTCAGCTTTAAAAAAAAATGTACATACCACAACTTCAGTCCTTAGAAAAAACAAATAAAAAATGTTAAGTCAGGAAACATCTTTTCTGTGAGAAACAAAACACAATGAGGAGCAGGAGGAGGAGTTGGAGGAGGAAATGATTTTACCAATTACCTTTGTCATATAATTTGCCCTCTTGATATCCCTTACAGCACCACTCATATCAAGTCGCACGATGGCTTCACTGAATGAGGTGAACTCAACTCTCTGAAAGAAATTTGAAATAAATTCATAGTTCACGCTCATATACTTCAATATAATTTGCAGATAGATTTGCAAGTTTAAAAAGTAGTAATGGTATTTAAGTACTTAAAGAAAATATAATCATGTAATGAGTCATTTCTATTCCAACATCCCAGACCTGAATGTTGAAGTTGTTTATTGAAGAGTGAGCCCGTGATTTTCACAGATATACTGGGCTTGACTAACATAAGAAATTATTTATTATCAAACATTTTACATAATGACAACATCCTTGAAAAGAAAAACCCTCAATACAATTCTCATCTCAGATGGTTTTAAAGCATATGGGAAAGAGGGGTTGAGTATTCAGACAGGATCTATTTTCTAATATCAGAATAATTTTTATTGTTCAATTTGACTTGGTAATGAAAGGTCAAGTCATCACAACTTCCAACAGCAACTACAGTCGAACCTGTGTAAGACGGCCGCCCATTGTCAAGGAGAAAAAAGCCCGTATAAGACAGGTGGCCGTCTTAGGCAGGATTGATCAAACTGAAGAAAACAAACCATTCCTTTCTGAGGTCCTAACCGAAGGTAGCCGCATTGTTGTTGTTGTTATTTTTGTTGTTGTTGTTGTTTTCGCTGGAAGTTTTTTTACTTTTTTTTATCTTTTGTAGTTGCGTTTGTGCAAGGGTGACAATAAAATGAAATGTGTCAGACAAGGAGGACCGAGTGCTATGGTAAAACAAACACACGGGTCGCTACCACTCGGAGAATGAGCGACGCTTCTGTCACAAGTTCATGTTGACGTCCATTGTTATTTTGTTACAGACTGGGTAAACAGTGACCAGTCATCTCACTTACGATTTGTGTATGAGTCCTGGGCGGGGCTTATTATGGGTTATGAGGGATCGCATGCTTACCTCACCAGCAGCTGAAAATTTGTTACCTATTGGTCCACAGTGGGAGGGGCCTACGCAACATGATCGGTTGGAGGGACTACCTAACAACAATGCCACGTGATTGGATTATGACGGCTTGCCCACAACGCCAGGGGCCAATGCTTGATTTATGACAAAACGTAATGGAGTCACTAAGGTGGCCGTCTAAGACAGATGTTATTGTTTGAAGTTATAGGGGTTGTGTGCTGAAATATGGTGGCTGCGGCCGCATTGGACAGGTGCCCGTTTTACACAGTAAAATTATATAGAAAAAATGCAAGGGAGGAAATGGAAAGTGGTCGTTTGTACAGGTGGCCGTCAGGGCAGGTTCGACTGTAATTAACAATGATTCATATATAGATCTAGATCCTGCCCATCTCTGACATAAATTTCGGTAATAATCAACTTCTGGTGTACAAATCTTCATAAAGGACGTCGACTTACTTCTTTGGAAGAGCTATTGTTGTACAATATAAACGGTTGCCTCTTGGTTGTTAATTCTTTTGACTGTTGAAAGTCCTCCTGTGCCAACCTGTTGATTCTGTGGAAGAGAAAAAACACAAATGACTCTCAATGTGCTCAACATTGAATTCAAGGTACCTTAAATGAGGCTGAATCATATTTGAATTCTCCCTGCTTGTCTCTTTGGTCGAAATGCATGTCTTTTTTTGTTTGTTTGTTGGTTGTTTTTTTGGTAAGTGTTTTATGGCACTCGCAACACGGGACGCAGTTAATATTTTCAGTTGATTGAAAATTTGGATTTTTGCCTAGGTGGTGGCCAAAGCTTCTACTCTTATAGATTTTGGACCACAAAGGGATCTTAAACATGTGTAACTTGCACACAGGACCTCTGAAATTTTTCCTCTTCATCAAAGAAGGCTATAGAGCTTCCCTACCGTAAGTTCAGGGGTGTGGCTGAAAGACAGCAATAAGAAGGAGCCAAGGCAGTAGAAAGGCTGCAAAAAAGAGTCAGGAGCCCGGGCCAGAGGAGGGGGCAAAGGAGGTGAAACATTATTAGAGAGCAGGAAAGGATGTGAAAGGAGAAAATTTCAGAGAAGAAAATTCACCGTCACCTTGCAGATTCGAACCCGGGACTTATAGAATGAGAGGCGCACACCTCCTCGAACGCCACGTGAGCCATTATATACTGCCGCACTGCGGCCTAATGTATGTCTGGCCTACCCCTGATGCGTGTTATTCTTTTGAGGTCCCCAAGGGAGCCAGGAAGCCATATTGGGTTCATCTCCTGCAAAGATTGAGGCCACGAATTTTGAATGCAGTTCACACGTCATTAGATGACGAAGTATTCTTGAGTGAGTGTGTATGTTTGTGTATACTTTATATAATTAATTGTACGTGTATGTAAGTCTGCAAATGATTAAAATTTGACACATTCATGATGTACAGAGGATGGTCACCAAAAATATTTGTAAGAATGAAAGATTACACAATTTTAGAGGAGAGAGGAATTGTGCAGTCAAGAGAGGTGACTAGGTTGGGGGGGG
>NW_004797310.1:1692956-1695573 GCF_000002075.1 Aplysia californica | reverse complement strand
TCATAACGTAGATCTACGTCAAGACTAGCTTATTATTGTAATAATGATCAGTTGCCGGGGGGGGGGGGGACTGACGCGTATGCGACGTTCAACGCCCGGACCGATAGCGCCTCCCCCCCCCTTCCCCGACACGCACACACAGCCACACGTGTGCAGGCCGCCCATCCGACCCCGACACACGCTAACGAGCCATCTTTAATTGCTTCTGATGACCTCTTGACAAATAATCAAATAAACATTTATTAGAAGCGCTCTAACATTACAGGCCGGCCTCAAATTCATCATAAGATAAAAACTCGGCTCCGGCACAATTTAACGCCATTTTGCCCGAAGTGGTCCCGGTCTCTACCCAGCCTGAGCCGAGTCACGAGTGAGGCAGGACAGGAAGCCGGAGTCATGAGTCACAGGAAGTCGGAAGTGATGTCATGCTGGACAAGAATCATAGTCCGAATAACATTTTTTCATATTCGGACTCGAGTCCGAATAGTCACTTCGTTATAAAGTAGTCAAACTTCATACAATTACTAAAAGGCCACCTCTATTCTCACCCCGGGTGAGAATAGTGCAGGCGAGTCTTTTGGCTATTCTCACCCGGTGCGCGTTCACCGTTATAGCCTGGATCTAGGCCAACCAATTTTGCGTTCACCCTAAACCACAGAATTCTACACTGTGATAACAGAAAAATTGTAGAATTCTGTGCCGTGAACAAACATTCCATTACTACTGTTAGCCTACTAAAAACGTACAATTTTGTCTGTGGGCAGTGGAGAGAGAGAGAAAGAGAGAGCGGGAGGAGTAGCGCGAGAACTTCCGGGCGAAACAAAATGGCGACCCGCGTAGTTCGGCTCGATTCCGAAAAGTTAAATAGCCGTAGCATCTTTGTAGACGACCAAATTAATTTACTTTTGTGTTTTAACATCATTGTTTAACTTTGTTTTGGTCAATTTGATCGTCCACACCGATAGACAGTATTCAGAAAGAGATAGAGAGAGAGAAGAGAGGAGGAGTAGATCTTGCGAGAACTTCCGGGCAAAACAAAATGGCGACCCCCGTAGTTCGGCTCGATTCGAAAAGTGAAATAGCCATAGCATCTTTGTAGTCAATAAAATTAGCTTACTTTTGTGCTATAACGTAATCTTTTCTTTGCTTTTATCCATTTGATCATCCACATCAATAGAAAGTATTCCGAAATTAGGAAAAACAGGTCTTGTTTCACACCGGGTGAGAATAGCCTACGGTGGCAAGTCTCACCCGGGGTGAGAGGTCGATCGTATTTCTATTCTCACCCCGGGTGAGAATAGCCACTTCCTTACAAGAAGGATGATACGAAGTGCCCATTGACAGAGTCAGACTGGGTTGATTAGATCTGATCTGATTGCTACTTCAACGCACTAAACTACGAATAGACCCATCCTTCGTCAGGGCCTAATTAGTGCCAAGTTTGATCCAGCGGATCCAGAAGTTTAGACTCGAGGAGTCGAAGTGACTAAGAGTTCACCAAGTCACTATGTGACTCGAGTCCGAGTAGACAAAAACTATAGGTTGGCTCTATTTCTCCTAACGGTTTCCGTCCTCGAGACTTTTTGATTACATTTGCGAATGGAGTGGCCCACACGAGCGCGTGTGTTTGTATACGTGTGTGTATGTATAGGCGCCTAAGGTGAGAACGGGGGGGGGGGGGGGGTTGAGAGTTTTTTTTGTTTTTTTTCGAAGTAACATTTTCTCTGAACGCTCAGGAAAATAAAAAAGTTGAACTCTATTTCTCCGAACGGTTTCTGATCTCTGGATTTTTAGGTTAAATTTTCTAGATTTAGGCGTCATCCTTTCATACTTTCATTCTGCTATTCTGCGAGGACTGGGAGGAAGCATTTTTTGCATCGAATTCAATTTTTTGAGCCAAAGATTTTTAAATGTCTGAATATGCAGATATATACTTCAGTTGTGGTTGGGGCACTTTTCCCGGACTATACTTCATTTGTAATCTTTGAAAGGTACTGTGAGAAAACAAGACTGCTCGACCTTGGCAGCAACCTATTTTGCATTTAGTCACCCAAGCAAAAACTAAAATCCTTCATGTAAACCCCCCCCCCCCCCCCCCCGTTTCACACCTTACACCATAGATGTACGCTATAGTACTAGATACAGTACGCCCCTCTCTCTCCTTGCTGCGCGATGGCCACATTTGACAGCGGCGTCCGCCATGTTTTTTGTGGCAAGTTGTGTGAAGGAGTCCATGCTAAAGCAATGGGCTAGGCATGTTTTCTCTCTCTCTCTCATACGCGACAGGCGAGGCTTGGTTCTTGTTGATTTTTTTTTACATGGGCGCCGTGGCGTACTAAGTTGCAATAATACGGTGTTCTTTCTACAACTAAATCTACAAATAAATGTATTATTAAATAGATAGAGATAGAGATATGGGCTTTAAAAAAAAGAAGAAAAAAAAAGCAACCTTTATTTTTTCATCAGCACTTTATCTACAAGGCGGTTTATTTCTTATTGACCGAGTCAAAGCGTATAGGGCATACAGAACTTTTAAAAAGAAGTATGAAAAGATGTGGGTGTCATGGGAACCTCCCAAAACCACCCCGCCCTCTTCTCTCCTCCCGAATCCCAATAC
>NW_004797310.1:1652056-1692788 GCF_000002075.1 Aplysia californica | reverse complement strand
TTTTCCCGAACGTTCGGAGAAATAGAGCTGGCCTTTTTTTTTAAAAATAGTTTTTGCTTTAGGGGTGACTTAATGCAAAACAGGTTACAGCCAAAGGAGGTGTTCTCGCAGTTGGCCTACCTTTTGAAGGCATTTTCAAATGAAGTATAGTTCTGGAACATTGTCCCAACCACAGTTGAAGTATCTGAATTTTCAGACATCTAAAAATCTCTAGCTCTAGAAATTGAATTCGATGCAAAAACTGCTTCTTCCCAGTCCTCGCAATATGGCAGAATGACGCCGAACTCTCGCAAAAAATAACCAAAAAGTCTCAAGAAAGGAAACCGTCTGGAGAAATAGAGGTCAAGTTTATTTTCCAGAGTGTTCGGAGAAGTAGCCACTTTGAAAATTTTTTCGGACTCTGGATTGAGTCCAGCATGACATCCATTCCTACTTCCGACCTTTGTTCCTAAGTATTTCCAGCATTTATGAAAATGTTTTCAATTATAATAACAATCGAGACATGAGCTTTAATATCTAGTTAGTAGATCTAGACCTGTCTAAACTTTCCCTCCCTGCATCATTCGTATGAACAGAACAACCAAGTTGAGTTGACCTTTCCGGGGCAAAACTAATTATGTCAACCAGTGAGATTACGCGTAGTGATTTCGCACTCTCGGCTTGCTGGGGGAAGAGGTGTTGGGAAGAGGCCACGGCTGTCGGTTTTAAAATATTAATTACAGAAAAACTATAACACACAACAAAACATAATTACACGTGTGGAAAGACAAATGGTGATAGAAGTAAAGATGATGCTGCAGTGGTGGTGGAAAGATCCTGAGCTGTCGGTTACCGTGTACTTAGACACTGCCATTATCAATGGACAATGAGAGTGCAGTCTTTTGACTTTTGACACAATTACACAGCCCTATTATTAGGTAATTTTAGTTCTAATTCTTATTTTACGTAAAATACCCCGATGACAGTTATATTATGTAAACTCCTTACACTCACTTAGAAGCCGAGTCCGAATAAATGAAACTTTTTTTTTCGGACCTGAGTCCGAATAGATAAAACCCAATAATTCGGACTCTAGTCCGAAAAGATTTAAAAATCTAATCGTACTCAAGTCCGAATAGATCTGGCCTTAAAGGTAAAGAATAGAAAAGGTTGACCAATTTCTATATTAAAATGTGTGATGCGTGATGTTATTCTTCTTGAACACAGTATACACAACAAACTCTATTATTTATAAAACTTTATATATTGTGTCATGACGCCGTGGAATCAGTCACTTGTTGATGTTAGGGCATATGGAGTTATAGTTATTGATAGTTAAAGCTTGCTTTTATATAAATTTGTCTTGTGTTTGAAGTAAAAGATATGTCATCTATCTTGAGAAGTGGAGAATATATTAGGTTGTAATTGAAGGAGGTAGGGGTCTGCTAGCAGGTAATATTAGTGAGAGAATGGCCGCAAAAGTTTATTATGAATCAAAGTTTAAATGTCCTGAAACTACAATTTTAAAATTTATTGTGCCTTTGACCAATGTTTTCATTAAAATCCACACAGAATGAAAAAAAAAAGAGTTTTCAAACTTGATAAAAGGCGTTGGGCCTGTCAGCAGTAGAAGTAAAAGGAGCTGTCTGCTCTACATGCTTTGCAGATGGGCCCTTCACTGACTAGCCAGGGGGTTATCTTTTCAACAATGAAAAATTAGAGACCAGATTCATGGGGAATATAATTGTTTTTTAAACCAAAGGGATTGGGGCTCATCCAGGCTGGCTAAACAGGTGGGACTTGTGACTTTTTATTTTTTTTTTAATAATTTGATTTTTGGTCAACCTTTTATGTTGTTAAAATATAGATCTATATATTTATATAGTTTCATCAACATCATTGCCTTTCTCACCCTGGATCAGGATATAGGCCACGGACAAACACTTTCCACCTTTCCCTATCCTGGACTAGTCGCTTGATGTCACTCCATGTCTTCACACTTTCCTGTACATCCATTTCCGTAACTCTTCTCCAAGTTCCATGTGGTCTTCCCCTTGATCTTTTACCTTGTGGGTTCCAATGAATGTAACACTTTTCTTGTTATGCAGCTGCTTGACTTCCTAAAAGTGTGTCCAATTCATCGCCAATTCCGTCTTCCCACCTCATCTCTGACTGGGCTCTGTCTCGTTCTTCTTGATACTTCCTCGTTGGTGATCCTGTCTGTCCATCTGATCCTCAGTAACTTCCTTAGACACTTGTTCTAGAAAACCTAGATCCTTTTTATGCAAGTTTGAGATACATTCCATGTCTCACATCCATACAACAAGACTGACTTCACATTAAAATATAGTTTACTGTCACAATAATTTGCTAGCTGCTTGACCCTGCAGCTTGTATGAGGACACCTAGTGCTTACATCTAATTTTAATTTCTTCACCTTTTTAGAATTCGAGTTCAGGTGCCGGGCCTGGGCCTTCCAGTTCTGCTCAGGAAGAGTTCACAGTGAGAATTCCTAGGTTGGTATTGATTTTTTCAAGGCTTCTGTAGATCTACTTCAAACTTAACGTTAGCCTACCAGTTTCTGCTTGGATGATGATTTATTTAGCAGCATAGTCTTATGGATGTTTTATATCATGTACTATTACACATCATGTATGCATAAAATCTGGTTCATGTGCTTGTAGACAGTGAGTCAAGGAAAAAAGATATGATTTCAAAGTGAAGGAAATTCATTGTTGTAACCTCCTACCTAAGATTATAATGTGATTGAAGAATATTAATCTGCCTCCTGTTGAATACCTGCTCATTATGTCTTTCTTGTCTTTGTCTTTACAATTTTTTCAGAGATGGAAGAAAGAAATTCACTATGATGAAGTTTGGCACCGGGACAGCAATTGACTTTGCCAAAATGGGAGAAGTAAGTTTTTTGGGGGTTTTTTGTTTTGTTTTTTGTGTCTGCAGAGGCAGAAGTGCACTTTTCCCCCCCCCCCCCAACCCAACCCAAAGATGCACAAATTTAAGGGGAAAAAACGCCCAACTTTTAAATTTATTGTTATATTTTTTTTCCCTCTATGGTAAGATGAAAATATTTGTAATTTAAGAACCTTGATACACCTCAGTTTCCGATACTGAACATGTCTTTCATTGGGTATAATCATAAAAAGTGTCTTGTTTTCCATCATCAGCAATCAGTAAAGATTGAAAGGGAAAATAATGTGAAAGAATACAGGACGGCTAATGATCTGGACACATTGCCAAAGTTTGGGGCTGGGAGCGAGTATGGCAGAGACCTGAAAGAAGAGTCACGGAGGAAGAAATACGGAATTATGCTGAAAAAGTACAACCCTGATGACCAGCCTTGGCTTCTGAAGACTGGCTCAGGAAAACAGGCTAAAAGGTGAGTGTCAAGAGCTTGTATATATGGGCTGAACAGTTTTTTTTTACTGTTTATATTGAATAAAGTCAAATCAGGATAACCTTCCAAAACATGTTACTTTAGTCTGAGAGGCAAAATTGACTTCCTCAAGGGACAGGTAAAATATCACCTCTGAGGAGACTGTTCTGATCAAATTGTTTAATGTAGAGGAATTCTTAAAGTAAAATATTATGTTGTAAAAGCTCCTGCACACCGTACGTTAAATGTTGTTTAGTACTATCTTTGAAAGACCTCTTAAAGTTTCAAAAGACAGAATATTTTTAGTAGCTTTGAACTTATGAGATATGACAAGTGTGAGGGGTCTAGGAACTCTAATTTAATAAGAAATTTTCAGTTTGGTTCAAATTCTTTTTGTGGGATATTCTAATTCTAGAGCCATAGCATATATCCAGCGTTGAAGTTACTTTGCAAAGTCTCAATAAAATACAGGGAAAGCCAGTCATGGAATTCCTGCCTATCGTTTATTTACCATGGGTTCATCTAATAAAATAGGTACAAAGGAGTGCGAGAAGGAGGCATCACAGAGAATACGTCCTACTATATTTTTACGAAGGCAACTGATGGAGCATTTGAGGCTTACCCAGTGGAAGAGTGGTACAACTTCAGCCCTATTGTACGATACAAGTACCTCAACTCCGAGGAAGCAGAAGAGGAATACAGCAAGTGAGTTCACTTTTAGTAAGAGTTTTACGGTACTTACAACACAATTAGGTCATGCCAAAGATTAGAAGTGTTACGAGAGAGTAACAAACACAAAGAAAGGAGGAGAGATCAGGAAGGTAAATGGCCCGATGGATATTCTCTGATTGTAATGGATGGAGAGCTGTCTTCCATTTCTCTCTGTGTCTTTTACACTGCTGGGGCACTGTCGTATTTCAGAAGGTGGTGTGTCCTCCTTCTTTTCTTTCCTTCTGCTGCTTCTCTATCTATGTCGTTGTTTTTCCTTTTCCGTGCACTTAGTGCTGTGAGGTTAATGTGCTAATTTTTTCTTCAAATTTTACTTAAAGTTTAGCGAAAACGCTTCCATAAATTGTCACTTTCTTGGAAAATGTTTGATGTTACAAAGTCTTTGTTTCCTCGCATTTTTCATGTTCCCCTTTTTGGGGTCTCTTAATTTTTTATTTGTTTGTTTCCATTTTTACGCAGGATTGATTTCAATTACTTTAACAGATACTGTATACTGTAATTAGGTAGCGTAAACACGGCCTCGCGGGCACTCGCGGCCTTCCGACCGCGTGGTATAGGTAAAATCGGGGTAATTCCGATCGCTGTTTCTTTGCTCTTTCGCTATAAAACACCAAATGCCGTACACCTTGTAAAAGTTCAGCTTTTCCTCGTTACAATGGTGTAAGTTGTTTATATGTCCGATTATTAGGAGCTGGAGAATCGCCGAGGAAAGCGAAGCCCCTCGCGGTCAGAATGCGAGGTCGGCCGATTGAAAAATTGACACGCGTGCATTCAAATGCTTCGCGGAACGAGGGATGATTAAATACCGTCTTTTCATTGGCGGAGAACTGTAGAGCTTTAAACGGGCTTTCCCGTGATATAAGTTTAGCCTTTGGCATCTTTATAGAAAACTTTTAAAAATACCGTCAAAATGTTTAAAGATCCCTTTTTACACAAAATATGTATAATACCAACTTATAACAGGTATCAATTAAAAGATCAGTTCATTTTCTATTAGAATAAAGTTATTAGCTTGGAATTATTTTTCATCAATCCTTCCGCAAGACTCGGAAAGCATGTGACCCCGCACAGGGGTACACTACAGTATAGAGCCGACTCGCTCGCCGCGGGGGCCGGTGCGGCGCCGGCGGGGTCAACGCTCGGTGTTTTTGTCGAAATAACGACAGATCATCGTGTTTGAGGCGATAAAATACTGATTTGTAAAGATCTCAGAGTCTTGAAAAAAATTAGGCTCCATATATTTGTTATAGTGATTGTCTGTTAATGTGGAGATGTTTAGTGCACTTGGTACTCTTTTATTGTCTGTCAAACATGGGGTTGCAGCCTGTGACTGACTTCAACAAATTTGATCAAATTTTAAACAACTACTACAATTTTCTTAAAAATTGACGGAGAGGTTAAAGAATGGTACCAAAATGCTCAGTGGATATAGGCCTTTTAAATGGAACAAATAAATTTGGCATACAGCTAGTTTGAAAATTTAGTTTCTGGTACCTACTGTAATGTTTGTTTTGAACTTCATTTTGTTTGCTTCCTCTCAGGCGTGACAGGACTCTGAATTACTTCAGTATCATGTTGAAAAAGCGATATCGGAAAGAGGAAGACAATGTAGATGATGATGGAGATGAAAAGAAGAAAGGGGGCAAGGGCGGGAAAAGGAAGTCAAAGGGTTTGGTGAGTCGAAAATGTGTATGTTGTATCAAATCTTGATTGAATTCCTTCTGATTAATTTATTTTTCCTGTCATAGTTGTAGTGCTTGTGTAGGTTTGTATTTAAAATGTGGTCATCATGAGAATTTTGTTTACAAATTCAAGGCTATGAACATCTCAGACAATACTGGTACACCTCTTGCAGTGTTTTATTTAGTGTATTAAACCTTGGCTTAGTTAATGGTGGCGTACAAATGATCGAGCTATTTTATGAAGAATTTTTTTAAGTATCAATTTTTTATGAATTTTTTTTTTCTCACATGAAAGTTTGAAGATTATGAAAGCCTAGTAAATTTTTGCAAAAGTTACGTGTATATTTTTACATAAATATGCATTTGTGTATGTTTTCACTGGTCTATCTTTTACATGTTTATTGTTGTTAATAGGAGAAGGTGAGCTTCTGTTTCCATTTTTTAAAATGAAATTTTATGGATTCTCAAACAGATCTTGACAGACATGGAGGACTGGGATGATTTGGAAGTTTCTGATGACGATGGTGATGATGACAGCGATGGAGAGAAAGATGATGACACAGATGGTTAGCCCTTGGGGTTTTTTTGGGGGGGAAGTGGGGGGTTGTTGTATAACCGGGGGGTGGGGGGGTTCTATTTTTTTTTGTTGGTGTTTTTTTGTGTTGTTTTTTTTATAAAGTGTGTTTGGCTCATAGTTGAGAATGATGGATTGTTGGTCAGAGATGATTAAAAGAAATTTGTGGATGCTACTATTTCTAAAGCTACAGTTTAAGAAAGAATTAAATAGGAAGGGTGAAAGGTATTCAGTAAAGAAAGTTGTCTGGAAAGAGATGCAAAACTCTTCCAGATAGTGAAAAATGAAGGTAGAGAATACAGAACATTGAAAAAATGAAGATCATACCTTCTAAAAGAGAAAAAGGAATAGAAATTACCCTTGTCCTTCATCAATGATAAACATTTTTTATTATCAACGTGACACTCTTTCAATATGTATGATAACAGTTTTTTAAAATGATTACTTTGCTCTTTCATCCTCTGTTGCCGTTAAGCGTTGAGGGGAGATGCAGTTTTCTATGGTAGGCCAGCTCCGCAGCTCTTTCAGTTGTGATGTTATGTTTTCTTAGGGTTTCCTTGACACCCTCGATCCACCTTTTGCGTGGCCTTCCTCTTCCTCTATAGCCTGAGGGCTTGGTGTTGTAGGCTCTCGAGGCTGGCTGGTCGGGTGACATGCGTAATAGGTGGCTAAACCATTTTATCCTCTCTGTCTTTCTATGTAACGCAAGGCAGGACTCAGTGCCGATAGCTGCTCTTACTTCTTCATTTCTCTGCCTGTCTCGTCTTGTGATGTTAAGGGTTTTGCGGAGACATTTCATTTCGCATGTGGTGATTTTGCTTTCATGGGTTTTGCTTAAGGTCCAGGTCTGGCACTGATAACATAACGTTGGTATGAATATTGAGGTGATAAGCTGTCTCTTTGTGTCCATGGAGATGTTTGGATGAGATAGGGGTATGAGCTGGTAGGTGACAGCGTTGGCTGGCTTTTCGAGTTCGCATTTCTATTTCTCTGTCTATGGTTTTTTGGTGATAAGAAGTGAAAAAATGATTCCTGATGCTCTTGGAATGAAGAGTGCTATTCTCATTGCAGGAACATTTGACCATACCTACAGTGTCTTGGTTACTTTTTTTTTTGTTAATGAAGGTCATTGGTACTTTACACATTATGTAAAATAACTATCATTGAAGTATTTTTTAAAGTCATTCTTAAGTTGATCATGGTATGAAAGTAGTGGTACATTTTTTCGTTAGTAAGTCTCAAGGCTGGTTGAAAACTTTTTATATGAATAAATTCTAACTCTGACTGGTTGTAAAGCCATACATGTCTTTTTTTTTTTTCAACAGGAAAACCACAGAAGAAAAAGAAACCTAAACCGGGTGCCAAGAAGAAAAAGTCAAAAAATGCCAAACAGAATTCTGATGATGAAGCTATTGAAGAAAGTGATGAAGGAGACTACGATGACAGAGAAGTGAGCTTGAACGGATAGCACTTTTTAGGCACATTAAGAAAACCATTCTCTTTGACACTGACTAACTTAATCATTTTGTCATGGCAAATATCATCTTTGATTTGCAAAGTTTTCATTTGTTTTGTTGAAGTAATTTTACAAGAAAGATATTACAGCTGTGATAGTCAAGCTCATAAAGTGTCCTGTCAATTCTTACAGTCCCAGTCATATATATTTCCCTCCCAAGTTCTCCTCCCCCAAGCCCAGTCACGTATATATGTCCTTCATAGGGCACCTGCCCACTGAAACTCCGTCAGGTATTTTTACTGGAATCTATCTAATTGTCGCTGAAAAACATTCTATGTGATATCTTCTAAAACTTCAAACAAAAGAAATATAACATTTTTTAAAATGTCTGCAAAAAACACCAAACACAATGAGTGTTGGCTGGACCTGAGGAGTCTTGGAATCCAGTGTTTCCTGGGCTGGAGGGAAGAGAGGGCTAGAAAGAACCCGCTGCTGTAAAAGTTACGGTGAAAAGGTGTCTGCCTAGAAAGTGAATTGGAAAACTGATACAGAAGGTTCATTTTACAAGTTGCTGTATTAGCTTGATTAATGTATACACAATCAGATTTAATCTCTTGACTTTTTTTTTCTGTTTTGATTGAGATTTTCGTATAGAAGCAGCTAATTTTTAGAATGTTTTTTTGCACCTTTTTTGGGTCTATAAATAACTTTAAAAGCTTTCGTCTGAGAATACATCAGCTGATATAATTCATACAAATCTATTTTTTTCACCCACTTATGCAAATGAAAAAATTTCCAGGTGGACTATATGTCAGACTCTGGTAGCTCTAGCAGTTTTTCTGGGCCGGAAGATGAAGGGAAAGGAAACAAGTATGACGAGAAAGGTGTGGATCAGGAAGCAGGGCTGAGAAATATCTTGGACTCGGAGGCGGAAGACGAAGAGGAGGAGGAAACTCAAAAGGAGGAGCCGGAGGAAGAGCCTGCTGAAAAAGAAGGAGAAAAGAAAGAGGAGAAAAAGAAAGGTATGTCGTGAAATTCTTTATTATGTGTAATACATTCTACAGCACTGTCTTGTAAATATTGATCCTTACAAAAATGGTGTACATTTTCTGTAATAAAAAAGTAATGTTTAACTTGTGGAAACGTTGAACATAGAAAAGTTGCTGAACTGCTTCTTTGCATAGTTACATGCTACATTCTTCACCAGCTTGTGTTTTGTTGTAATGTAATACCATTGTAGCTGTGGGTGTTTATATCACATGTCATAGAAAAAGCGATCACTTTACCATTCAATAGTGTGCAACATGCTTGGGTTCCTGATAATATTATGATTCATTAAACATTGCGCCAGACAGAGTGTGGTGTTATTTCTGTGATTGGCTATGCATTTACAATCTGACTTGAGATGGTCTTGTTAGTTTGCCCACTTTTTCGTTGATAGAACGTGATTCTTGAATGTTAAATGTATTAACTTTAAGGCTGCTTTTCTCTTTCTCTAAATACCTTTAAAAAACTTTGATGTTGTTTTTGCCACATTCAGGGGCTGATGACAGCAGCAGTTCAAGTTCTGAAGATGACTCTGACATTGAGAAAGATGCAAAGCTGGCCTCAGAATTATTCCTGCAGGTAGGAATTGAGTTCCATTTAATGATGAAAATTAATGAAAACTGATACAGCCTTTTCCTCATTGAGTGCAAGAAGAAAATAATGAGAACTATGTAACAGTGGGACTGAATATACTTTTGCTTTATTACCTATACAGACTGGAGAGACTCGTTTTGAACTGAAGAAGAGTTACTTGAAGTGTTTGTTTGAATGTGTTAAAAGTAATGTTTTGCAGGTTTTAAGACTGCTTATTTAATGAAGTGAATAAGTTTTCTATTTTTTCATTTGTGAGACTAAGCTAAACTGAGGAGAAGCTATTGGGGTGCCCTTTATTACATTACACCTATGAAATTCAATTTTAAACATTAAAACTGTTGAGAGCTGAAGAAGATATTTTTTTCAGACCTCTGCAATATATTTAAAAAAGGATTTTGCTTATGATTACCAATGAAATAATGATCATTTGGAATGGAACTGTTATTTCTTTTTTTTTGTATCAAGAAATCAAGAAGTAAATACTGCTTTTGTTAGTATTATTAGATTTTAAATGTAACATTTAGCAAAAATAAAGTTACTGACACTAATTTTGGTTGACGAAGCTGTAAAACCTGGTCACACATGGTTGATTTGAAGTGTACAAGAGTTTCATCTGGATAATCGAGAAAAAATCTTGATTTTCATTGTGTTGGTGTTGGGACTGGGAACCATCTCTGAGCCTTCTGGTATTGGATGTTCTCTTCAACTTACTGGATTCTTCTTTTGACTTAGTTATTTTAATCGATGCAAAAGTTCATCACATGATGTTAACTGTACTGTAAATTTAGTGTTTGTATCTTTCACTACTGTTTTCCCAGAATTTTTAAAATGTCATCAGGCTTATGTTTGTTTTATTGCTTGTTTTATATTTCATTTTGTGTTTTATTTTCAGGGACAGAAGAAAATTAAGAAAGAAAAGAAAGACAAAACTGATGCTGGGTCTGCTGAAGCTGGTGTCAAGACTGATCCCAGCCAGCCAAATGATAAGCAGAAGGAAAGGGGTAGGCTGGATGATAATAGTAATTAGCATCTACATAATGCTCTATTACTTTAGGCAACTAACCCCTGAGCGCTGTACAATAATTTAAAATAGACGGCACATGGGTATGAAAAATTCAGTTGCTGAAGTGACTGACTAGTTTAAAGTTATTTGTGAGTCTTTTCTCTCACTCTCTCTGTATTTGCGTCATTTTATTTCCACCTGGTGTTACATCATGTAGACTTTTTTTTGCATTCACTTAGTCAAATAAATTTTATACTAGGACATTTTTTTTCCTGTTTTCTTAGATCCCTTGATTAAATTTGTAACATTAGAATATAACAAAACTGGGTTTGTATTTGTCTTGATTGCCACAGACTACCATGCTTAGACTTAAACATTTTCTTACTTCATTATACAGGTTTGAAAAGGAAACCAGAAAAATCCTCCGATGGTAAATCTCCCAGTGTGAAGAAGCATAAATCTGATGACAGGTAAGGAAATTCAGTTTTGAGTTTTGATGTATGTGTCTAGTGTTTTGTGTTACAAAATAGGACCATAAGGGACAACAAGAGAATGTGTACAGTCTCATACAAATCACAGTGGGCCAACAAAAAGTGCAAACCACGTCTCATTTATTCATAGGTGCAAAGCACAAGTTTTTTTCTTATTCTCCTTTCCTTGTTGGCCAGACTTTCTCAAACATGAAAGCATGATTATGGGTTTGGCATAAACCTTTGTTCTTCTCCTTATAATGTTGTTATCTCTATCTGGATGGTGTCAAAATTCATTTGGCAGGATGGCATTATATCAAGATCTATATCACTAACTTGTAATATTTGATCATATATGGCGTCCAAAAGAAACTTGAAATTGTAATCACCCATTCATCATGTTATAGGTTTGCACTACCCGCTCATGCAAAATACCAATTTAAAACTGAGTGAATTCTGCATCATCTGACACATTAATATTTCATCTATGTTAAGACTAGAGAAGCCATGGATATGGTCACTCAAAATTGACCTTAAAAAATCAGGCTCAGCAAAATTGTGCGAAATCCGAGAAACTTAAAAGTGAGTTAGTGTGAATATGAGTGCATCAACATTGGTGGAATGAACATGTATTGAATATCAAATGAGAAGGGAATTTTTTGTTGCTGCAATGAACAGCATCTTCTGACGATATTTTCAAACAGATTGGAGAATAGAGCAGTTACAACTATCACACAAAAACCTGGACATAACATGTTCTCATTAGTATTACTTTTGTTTTTGTTTAGGAGCAAATGGTTTTGTGTCGAGCACCAAACCTTTTTTGAACATAGACTGTGTTAGTCAGATTTGGAACATAATCATCTGTCAGTTAGGATCAGAGGTCTCGAAACTGCCCTGGTTTTGGGTGGTCTGGAGTGGAATGAACAAAACGGCCCTAATAAGAATCACTGGATGGCTTGGTTTAGTGGACTACACCGTGCAAGTGCTTGAACGTCATGTCTTACCCTCATTTTCGTCATGGTGTCGTTCAAGTTCAAGTAGACCTCCATTCGTAGCAAAGAACTTTCTCACAGGACTAATGCCACTTGGAAAACCAAATTAAATCAATGTTGGAGTGGTCATCTATAGCCCCGATATGAATCCAACAGATATGTGAAGAGTGTGGCACCGTTAAACAGCAGTTGAAGAAAAGCAACTTTGCTCCCAATTCAGACCCTTTGTTTGCAACTCTCTGTGACATTTGGGATGAAACGACAGATAATTATGTCCCAAATTTAACAGAGTTGATGCCCAAAGGGTTCGTGCACTACACAAAGCTAATGGCCCCTAAGCAAAATGACAATGAGCACATTTAATGTTAAATCCAAGTTTTGCATGGTATTTGTGATTTATCTGTTTTCCGTTCTGTTTGAAACTATCGTGAGAAGATATCTCAAAATAGAATATTGTTTATTGCAATACAAAATTCTCCATTCATTTGATATGTAATGTATGTCCATTCTTCTTCTATCTATATTGATGCTCCTCAATACACGCGCGAAGACAATTTTACGTTTCTTTGAATTCTACAATTTTGCCAAGCCTGATTTTTTAAGGTCAATTTTGAGTGACCATATCTTGGGCGTCTCTTAGTCTTAACATAGATGGACTATTCATGTGTCAGATAATGCAGAATTTATTTAGCTTTAATTTGGTATGCTGCATGAGTACGTAATACGAAGCTTTAAAACGATGATTGGGTGATTACATTTTCAAGTTTTTTTTGGACGCCACTATATTAGATGTTGTACTTAGATGTTTGCAGGTGGTTTGATGATACTACTGAAACTGTAGGTCCTACTTCTTTTCTTACCCCCTTGTTGTCTCTGTCTGTCATTCTTGCTTTTTCCCAGCACTAAAGGACCATTATCGCATCAATGAGCTTCTCTTTTCTCAAATGAAACAAGTTGACACAAGAGGCTAAAAGAATTAATCATCTTTCTCTTCCCCAGTGATGGCATATCAGAGGATGCAATTAGGAGGTACTTGATGCGGAAACCAATGACAACGAAAGACTTGCTGCAAAAATTCAAGTCCAAGAAACTGAACATGACCAATGAGAGAATCACCACCGTCATTGTACAGCTGCTGAAGAAAATCAACCCAGACAAGAAGACAATCAACAAGAAGCTGTATTTGTCTTTGAAGAAACCAGAATGACCGCTGTCGTTTGTTTTTAAGGGAATGAAAGCTGTGTGTGGAAAGGAAGCGTGGGTTCTTATAGAATGTATGTTGACTGGTTAGCATGATTTCGATAATGTTGTCGATTGCTGCAGCCTAGTCAACTTGATTTGAGACTGCACTCTGAGTTTTAGTTTTAGTAATTGTATAGGGGTGGGGAGGATTCCCTTTCTGTAGTCCTTCTTTTTCTAAGTAAATTTCGTTTTACTTTGTTTTTAGTTGCTTTCTAGACCTTTCGAGTTCAAAGACATTGCACAAGTAATTATAATGATGACAGGTTGTCTATCATTAACAGATAATTACAATTTAAAGAGGAAGAGGAGCTCTAGACCTTGCTAGCTAGTATGGTAAAAGAAAAAGTAAAGGAAATAATAGCAAGCAGTTTGTAATGGTCACAAACACCACAACTCACCAAACAGACCTTTCACCTTTCCAAAAGTGGTGCACTTACCTGCTTAAACATATGGTTAGTTGGTTAAACCTTCTTAAGGCTTCACCTTTAAACTTCAATGCCATTTTTTTTTTCTTTTTAAATTTCCAAAAAAACAACACTTGTGGTCTGTCACTGCTTTATACCACTATGATTCATGATCAGTCAAGACAGATGGTTTTCCACTCATCCACATGAATGGAGTAATTTTGTGCTCACTTATATATATTAATTTTTTTTTGTTCGTTGCTGTGTATTTAGCTTTTATTTTTGCAGGTGAAAAAATGTTTTTGTTTCTACCTGAAAGTATGGAATAAATCAAAATTTGAATGTTAACAGTCATTTGTGGAAAAAAACAAACCCTTCAAAATGTACAGGGGTGGCTATCACAAATCACTATAAATCAGTCGCATTAAACAGCTGTTGTTATTCTGATTTGACTGTTGCTATGGACAGCATTAACCTGGTGCTCGTGTTCACGTGAGAATGTATGTTTGTTCGACATGGATTGGGATTTCTTTTTTTTATTTGTTGTGCGATGTGGAAGTGTAACTGATCATGAGATGTCTGTTTTACTAATTGGAGCAGGAGGCTTTGAATAAATGATGTTGATTAATAAATGTACGAGTTTGCAAGTTTGCTCAACTTTCTGTATATTTTCAAGTGGGCTGTAAAGATCAGTTGTGAGACGTGCTGACAAAATGAGTTACTTTTCGCAATCCAAGAAAGGAAGTATTAGCCGAAAATGGAGACTGGGGTAAGATTTATAGATTTTCAATTGGTGCCATTTTCTTCAAGTTTACTGTGTGTTTTAGTATTTCATACTTACAAATCGTACAAACTCCACCTATTAAGTTGAAGTATCAACTTCCATAAGGCTTAAATTCGAGAAGTAACTCGTTTTGTCAGCACACCTCATAAATTAAATTCATGAGGGACACAGCATAACACTCATCCTTGCCTTTGATTAATTATATAGTACAAGTTTATACTTCAATTAATACAATTTAGATCATTCAAAATGTGTGCTGTTTCAACCCTGTCTATGAAGGCAAACATTGACTGAGAGGGATACATTTTCCCTACACTGGACCTGAACTCGCAACTCCTACATGCGAAGGTAAAGAACCTAATAGCTGCACCGCAGACACTGGTGTCTTTTCCTTTGGTTCACATCATACAGATTCTTGTTTTCATGCTACTGCTTTTCAAAATGAAATTGTTGTGTAGTCAATTAAAATTTTAGTTCTTGTGAGAGTTTTTCGGTTCTTGCAACATTATAAAGTCACATGTGCCGAAGGTTAGAGGCGTTACAAGAGAGAAACAAACACAAAAAAGGAGGAGAGGTAAGGAAAGAAGGAGCAAATCACATCAGAACTCCCGCCAACTAAAATTACTAATTGGTTAGAAGTATTTTGCAAAGTGCACAACTGCTGTTAAAAAAGACCTGATACTTTTGTTGTTTTTTTCCATCCCCAGCGGGTGGTTGGCAGGTGCTCTGGTGCGGTTTGCTCCTTCTTTCCTATCAAACATCCATCGTCCTGATCTCTCCTTCTTTTTTTGTGTTTGTTACTCTCTCGTAACACCTCTAATCTTCAGCATCTCTATGACTATGACCTTATTTGGTTGTAAAACTCTTACAAAAACTAAACTTCCATCGCCAATTTTTCCAAAAAGTAGAAAGTCAGGTGGAGGGTACAGCCGAGCAGCTTGTGACACGAGCTTGGCCAACGTACAGATGTTCATGGTTTATGACTCAGGCCTTGTTTACCCCTGACCTTATACTCGGTGCCTATTGGGAGATAGGTTCTCTCATACAAACCAATCACCAACCAATCGTCCAACTCGTGGCCTTGAAAACAAACAAGTTTGTTTTTGAGGCCGTGAGTTGGATGATCGGATTGTGGCATGATGGTCACTTTGCTCCCTACATCTGGCTAGCCCTGCCTATCAAACTGAACAGATGGTGCCAAAGAGCAGTGGGTATTATGTGCGCCATATCGAGCTTTCACACACTCAAACAGAATGCCTTATGAAACGAGATGAGATCAAATAAAAAAGAAATAACTTTATTCGACCAACTGGTTATTTTGATTGGAAGTCAACAGTAGGTAAACATTACATAATTACATCATGTGTACACAATTTTTACTATCAATACCCTTGCATTTTCCCTTTTTACAATTATATTCATGCACACACTCTCCACCATTCTGCAGACTGTGCACACACAAACACGCGTAAGTTCATCTACACATAACAATATATCACCGCTGTTGTACCGAAATCTCCCTGAGGAATGTACTAAGAAGCACACACAGTGAATACCATTTTTGCCTGTCTAAATATATATCCCAAAAGAGACTTGCCAAAAAACAAAATTGTGACTAATACGCAAAATAGCAAGTGTCAGTTCCCTTGTATGAAATCACTTAGTTTCAGTACATCCCCTATGTCTGCTGATCCGGTTTCCCTCACATTCATCATAGCTGGACATCATGTGTGTGTCACGATGCAGTGGAATCAAGCACTCGGCAAATTTGGGCTATATAGAACTAGTACATGTAGTACCCTCTGAAAACTTGTTCATTTGCATTCCTTTTGATGAAAAAGATACCAATCCATCTTGAATAGAAGTAGAGATATTCACGATTTGAAGGTGGGGGTCGCCTGATTTCAGAGGTAAAAATTATGTAGAAAATGGCCGCCAAAGTTTGGCTGTTGTTATCGATCCAGGCCTAAATTTGGTCACTTCAGTAGCTTGACAGTCCTTGAAAACTAAATATTTACACATTTTTTGTCCGAAATCGTTCTCCAATTTAAAAAAAAATTCACATTGAAATGCGTTGCTACTTGGACATAAAAGGTGCAGACCAAAAAAAAAAAAAAAAAATTTAATAAAAATTGCCAAACTGGCAGAAAAATGCCTGTTTATTTGATTTCATTATTTTGATGAGTGCCTGGTTTCACCACAATGTCTTACATAATATGACAATTTGTATCAAGTCATGGTCAACTATGCTCTATTAGTAGAGTCGGTGGTCTTATCTAGCATCTGCGTTTGTTGTCATTTTTTTGGTCAAAAAGTTGCCACCAAAAATGGTAAAAGTTGCCATAGAAGTTGCCATTAATTTTCAAACTTTCAATTCTCTGTGATGACATATATAGTACAGTCCGTGCCGACTTTAAGCACGCCGGCATAAAGCACATTTCAGACTCAAGCACGCTAAATGGCTCTTACCGAATTTTTGCTATATAAATTACACGCCTTTAAGTTTAAGCACGGTAACTTCGGCTTCACGCACGCTTCATTTACAAGACAGTCAATACTTTGATGATGACCCATCGAAGTTCGAACACAGTTTACACCGCTGCAGTGAGTGTGTTAAGAGAAACACAAAGTGAAAGAACGCAAGTGATTGAGACACACACTCACACGGGCGGAGAGGAAGGCAGAGATACGCACCACACCGCGCGCGTGGACATAAGATCAAGCCTTGGGCAAAGCTACAGACAAAAATATAAAAAGAGAGTCGGGGTGACGAGAAAGGGAGGCTGGCTGCGATTTCACCTTTGACCCGCGCTATCCATTAATCCTGATTGTATATCACGCGCGAGGTGGGATGAAGGCGGTGGTATGAATGTGGCACAGCGGGCAGTAGTACGCACAGGCAGTGTATAGGCCTAGTGTGCTGTATCGTGACTGGCCGTCTTAATTATTAAGTTTTCATTTCCCATTCGATCACAAAACAAAAACAAACAAGCAAACAAAAACTACTATGGCAGGTAAAAATAACAGTGCACACTTTTGCAGGACCGCTATAGGCCTACTTACAAACAAAGGGAAATAGCACTGGAAATTTTCTACATGAAAATCTCTGGATTATGTCTACTTCGCACTCAAGCACGCTTTGGCATTAAGCACGCTTAAACTTTCTCCCGATGACCATGCTTAAAGCCGGCACGGACTGTAATACGTTGATAGAGGTAGCTTAATCTAAAGCACCAGAATTTCTTGTGCTCTGTTTTAAGCATCCAGAATATCATTTGTAGCAACACAGAGAAAAAACGTGAAAAAATAATGGTTTCACAACAGAATGAAATCAAGATTAGAACAGCACATAAACAATCACAAAAATTAACAAATAAGGGCGTGTGTTCACCTATTCGAAGAATACTAATCATGTGTAATTTAAGAAAAAAGTACAAGATATTACATGTAAATTATGGAATCACACACAAGGGGCTAGCCTGTGTCTGCATTCGGTTTTGGTGGAGACACGCTCTAATATAACATTTATATATTTCAAAAAAGGTAGGAACAACATTAAATTAAATGGCATTACACTATATAAATGGGGGAAAAAAATTAATAACCCACATCAGAACAATAACAAAAAAATTAACACAGCAACAAATTAAAACACAACAGAGGGAAAAATTAAAGAGAAACAGCAATATATAAATAGAATGTAATGTACTTATATTCTTCACAGGAAAGTAACAAATCAACATGGTGTCAACAGGTGAGAAAGAGACGACGTGAAGCGGAAGTGAAAATAAACTTTCTTTTCTAAAAGTAAAGAGGTTCGGTTTCTTTTTGTTAGTTTTTCAATTTTTATTCCCCGTTTTTGTTGTTTTTTAATACCCCGCAGTGTTGTTTTTTTTGTTGTTGAAAAAACTCACAGCCGCGATTCGCGTTTTAAAAAAATGCCAAAAATCGAGGGCAGATGCTAGCCTTATGGTTAGGCTATCGGACTCGGTTGTGGGTTCAAATCCCTTCAGGGGCCCGATGATGTGTCCTTGGGGAAAGTCACTTTACACAAATTTTTCTCACTTCACCCAGGTGAGAATGGGTACCCAGCTATAAGTAACTGTTTCATATTTACTTTATTTATGCAGTTTTAAACAGAAACTTCACATGGAAAAAATGTTTATACAAATGCTTTTCTCAGAAATTGACTTATTAACTTATTGACACCATTTCCTCATGCTTAACTGAATGTGCAAGAAGAACAAATAACTTAAACAGCAAGAAACAAAATTAATACATAGGCTTACAATTGGTTAAGGAGAGGAAAGCCCAGGTTCAGTATGCTACAGTTTGCAAAACAGAAACTACATAATTATAATTATCACAGCTTGAGGGCACAAGAGTGCTATTAAAACTTATCAAAGGGCTGCTAATCAAAAGGAGAAACAAGTTTCAATGTCTAATTAAAATTGCACATCGTACATTTCTAAGATTTATACTCCTTGTTTTGACCAGTCAATTGTTTTCAGGAGACCGCTTTTACTGCGGACAAACTAAAGTATCAGTGCAGTATGATTTTCAGGCAAACTGATCAGGAACAATTACCAAATAAAACAAAGGCAGGAACAATTATCAAATGAACCAAAAATAAAAGAAAATAACAGATGGGTGGGAAAGACCTAGGAACAATCAAAGTAAAACATTTTTTTTTAAATCTCCCAAGTGACATGTCAAGTACAGTAAGATCATGCTTACAGTAATTTAGTCTTACAGATTCGCAATGCATACCATACATTAACAGGGATGCTGTAACTTAAAAGTGTAATTGTGCAGAATAAAAGATAACAATACTCAGCAGTTTTTGAAACATCTCAAGCCATGTCCTCATACGTTCTGGTAGCAGCTATAGTTTGACCGACTCAAGAATTTAGCAGACCCATATTTGCAGGCTGTTCGTCACTATTTTTTAGAGCGCAGAATTCAACAGAATCAATTTGTTTGTATCCTTGCTGTATCTAACAAAATCATACATAATATATAGTCTATCCCGCACATATTGAAATCGGAAGGCTGCAGAAATCTTTTCTGTAAGTATGAATTTATTACTATGTATGCATTTTAACACTTTGCCCCTCAGGACGTCGACCTGTGACTATAAGAAGCCATCCCTTTTCACCACGGGACACCGATCGGAGCCGGTGTGATATAGCATGTACTGCACCTGTATCCCGGTTCGTGGGGACAAGTGTTTTGTGCGCGCTGCGTGGGTGGAAAGTGTTAAAAACAAACAATACACGTGCATAACACAAGAATAAAATTTAGAACCCGCAAATCTGTTGCATTTCACTCTTATTTGTGTTCACCATTTGTTCATTTTTATCAAACATTTATTTGGACACCTCAGTCCAAAGTGTCCTCTTCCCACAAGAAAAATGTCTCACAAGGTGTGGTTTTGAAGACCGTTATTTAGGAACTTTGGAGTAAAAATTTAGTTGCGGAATGTAGACAATATCAAGAGTATATAATGCTGCCATAGGTTTATCATTTGCCTGCACTTAATGTCTATCATCGTTGCCACCCCCAAAGTTTTATTTTCATGGAATAATTAAAGCAACTACTCTTAATTTCTATCTAATTATGAGTATTCTAGTAACGATGAGATCTGGGAATTAAAACAATTAATATTAGTTCAGTCTTGTAATAATAACGTTGTTCAGTAAAAAGTCTTGACATTGTGTGAAAGAGCATGGTCAACAGAAGGTTGTTAAAATCAATCTGAAAAGATGAAAAGAGGGGGGAAAAAAAGGGTGTTTACACACATAAAATATATATACATTTCTGTATCACAGCCACAGTCCAACTTGATTTGGAGAATGTACAATTAAAACACTGTGAAAAGGACAATGAGCTCTGTCCAAGAAACCACATAACAACCAGATTGTGATCTCATTGGCACAATACTCTGACAGCTAAGACTTAGAGGGCTGAGGAAGTTTCTTCACAGTTGAAGCTCAGATCACAATCTACACAAGAGCACTGTTGATAGGAGATTGGTTTGGAGCAAAAAGGCATGCCCAGCTCCGCTTGCTTCGGCCTTTCAGTCTGAGGGCATGCTGTCATTAGTGCTACTTTCGTACATTTTCAGTTTTTTAGTTTGTTATGGATGAGATACTATTTATACCGCGCTTGATCAACCAACCAAATTATTCCCTCATCGACAGATGCAAGAGTGTCAGTAATGCAGTCAATCACCTGTGAAATAAACAGAGGGGAGGGGGGGGGAATGTTATTTCTACACCTATTTAGTGAACTTTAAGATGATAATAAAACTTTTAAGGAAAAAACTAAGTTTAGTTTGATAATTTCAAGACAAAAATATTTTTGCTCTGAACAATAATTGCCATTGACAACACACAATGATGGTATAATTAATGAGAGGATCTATACTTAATTGATTTATGCCAGGTTACTTTTAGCGTGATAGAGAATTCTTGCCTGACAACAAAGCAAAGGAATAACCACGCTTTTATTTCAATAGGTCCATGGCAGTTTGGTCACAGAGAGCAAAGAGGAAGAAAATAGGGGGTTTACAACAGGGTGATGACATCAGACACACTCTCTGGGACCATTGTTGGGACGGTACAGACGAAAATTAAATGCAGCCTTTTTAAAAAAACGCATAAACAGGAACACTGCTGGAATTTTATGAAACTTTACTTTACTTTATCCGTCCTCTTGTACCTCCTAGGGTGTCGAGGGGAGAAAGAGTTTCCTGTCTCTAATAAGTTTGATGGCCTGGCTGGGTGAGATATTGTATGTTCTCAGGGTATCCTTAACACCCTGGATCCAGGTCTTTCTTGGTCTTCCTCTTGCCTTGTACCCTGATACTTTCCTGCAGTAGGCTTTACTGGCAAGCTGGTTAGGTGCCATACATGTGAGATGTCCGAACACCCTGATTGTCTGTCTTCGAATGTAGTGGAGGACAGGTGTTGTTCCCACCATTTCTCTGATCTTGTTTCTGACCATGTCCTGCCTGGTTTTGTTAACGGCTCTCCTTAGACATCTCATCTCGCAGGTGGTTATCTTACGTTCCAGACTTTTGGACAGCGTCCTTGTCTGGCACTGGTAGGTCAAGGTGGGGATGAAGAGTTAATGAGCTTGGCTTTGGTCTCAATGGGGAGATTAGGATGTTTGAGGAGTGGGGCAAGCTGGTAGCTGACGCTGTTAGCCTTTTGTATTCTAGTTTCAATTTTTCTGTTGAGATGTCCGTCTTCCAAAAAAATGCTACTAAGATACTTGAACTCACTGACTGTGTGGCTCAGAAGGGAAATTCCTTGGTAGGTGTTGTAGTCTTTCTTGCTGCCTTTCTTCTTCCAGACTGACCTGACACAACTGCAAGCTGCCAGTCTTCTGGAACTTTCTTCTCTCTCCATGCTTTTTGGAATATTGTGGTCAGCCAGGTGATTGCTGTTTCTCCATCTGCCAGGATGGCTTCAGTTGTAATGCCATCAATGCCTGCTGCTTTGTTCTTTGGGCTATTCTTCAGTGCCTGCTGTAGCCTACCTCTATTCTTAAGATGTTTAGTTCTTCTTCTTCTGTGTATCGTGGTTGAAATTAGCTCATTGTGTTTCCTTGACAGCTTGAGTTAAGGCGTTCCCTGAAATACTCCTGCCATCTGATTTTGATGCTGTCTTCTTCATTGAGTAGGTTTCCATCTTTGTCATTGACTACTGTTGTTGGGTTGTGTGGTTCATCTCGTATTCTCATTGCTTTGACACTTTTGTAGAACTGTCGTGGTGAGTGCTTGCACAGTTTACTTGATATTTCGCCATATTCCTTCCATGACTGTTCCTTGGAACTTCTGATTATCCTCTTGCTATGACGTTTTGCAAGTCTGTATTTCACATTGTCCTCATCTAGCTTTGATTTAACCCATGCCTTGTACAACTCCTAGTTTTATGAAAATAGCTGAAAATTTATTAGTGCAGATCTAATAATCTCAGAAAGAGAACTGACAAAAGAATTACTGGTAGGCCTACTATTTTCTTGTTTGTCACAATCTGACTCTGAGATGGAAAAAAAAAAAACAACTCACCAGCCAGGGTTGAGATATAGATGACAGTCGTAGCAAATCGATGATTTCACAAGCTGGGAGTCTCGGCTTACTCGCATCCTTCACACATGACAGGACTAGCAGTGGGATATGTGGTGCTGACTTTCTCTCTCTTATCATAGCATTCAACTCCAGTCTGCCATTCGTGACTGCAAAAACATCAAAGGGTTTAGAAGTGTTATAGTTATAGAAATAATTAATCAGGATAAATCTGTAAAGAAACAAACAAAATCTTGTATGTGAATAAAGAAATAGCAAGTAGTTCATCAAATTCCATTAAGTGAAGCCAGAAAATTATCTTACCGAAAGCTTTTGATTGAAGTAAAAACATCACTAAAGGTGCAGACAACAACTTGGTTCTGAACAAAAATGAATTAAGAAAAGAGGACCAACTGCATTCCTCTAACAAAAGTAAGGGGTCAATATAGTGCTTGTGACTATGTGGCTTTAAAAGTGTTATAAGAGTTCTAATAGTTAAATAGTAATATCATAACAGAAGAAAGTTTACTCATGAAATATCCTGGAAATGTATAGACTTACTTGCTTCCTTTGACTCTGATGAATCAATGACAAATATAAAAGCGTCAAGTGTTTGACACAGATGCTTTATCTGAGGCGTCAGCTCATATTGCGGTTCACTCTCACCATCTCCCTCTGCACCATCTGGCAACCTCTGAAAATATTAAATAAACCAAAACGTTACACATGTGCATTATAATGAAATTCCGTAAGACCTTCAGAATGTTACTGGTACGTGAATGGATCCAAAGTATGTAACTCATTTGATCTAAAAAAAAAAATAATTTAAAAATGTAAGCAAATAAGCAGACGGACGTTAGCATCTCAATGACACGCATGACTAACTTGTTCAGATGAAATGCACATTCATTTGAGCTCTTACTGTCTTTTTAAAAAGTTTGAATCTTTTTCATGGAGACCTACAGGGAGGTACTTTCAATTTTACACATTTTGTGTTCGATGAACAAGAAGGCCTAAACCATATGCAAAGTTGATTTCATACTTGATTGCAATCAGTGAAATGAATGTTATCTTGATTTAGAGCCCATGCAAATCTTACTACTAATGAAGCTAAGGCCAAATTTTGCTAATAGTATATTCTCAGAAACTAGAGAATGAAAAAATATGAATTTTGCCAGTACCCTTAACTTGAAACGTAGTGTTGCACTATTGTGTTTTCATTAAGATCAAATGTGAAAGAAGACAGCCCATTTTAAGTTAAATTCAGTCCTTTAGTAGCAATCGCCATCATTTGCTTCGACATTGTATATTCACTGCGGAGTGCTGACTGCGCCGAAGGATTTTGTGTTCAGTTATACATTACGTAAGTTTACGGGAATTCCCGGTTTTGGTCTCACGCTTTTGACCGTCTTCTCACAGCGGGTTTGGAACGCTCATAGAAGAAGGAGGAGGTGTAGGTGTAGATGGAGGAGGAGAAGAAAAGAAGAAGAAGAAGAAGGAGGAGGAGGAGGAGGAACAGGAGGAGGAGGAGGAGCAGGAGGAGCAGGAGGAGGAGGAGGAGGAGCAGGAGGAAGAGCACGAGGAATTAGAGGAGGAAGAGGGGGAGAACAAGAAGGAGAAGAAGAAGAGTCAAGTAGTAATACATGTTACCCTACCTTGGGAGAGAGAGAGAGAGAGAGAGAGAGAGAGAGAGAGAGAGAGAGAGGGATAGAGGAGGCCAGAAAGCACTGCAAAGGGAGGGTGGTGAGAGTGACAGGGAGGGTGTCGTCGAAAGCGCCAAGTAGTAGCCTACGCTAGGCCTACTTAATGTATTTGTGGGTCAGATTTCAAAGGTTCAGCAAATCGCAGCCCGGTTTACGCCCTGCGTGTAGTCGCATGTGTGTGTGTGTGTATGTCTAGATCTAATATTTAGATCAACATAAAAAATCATGAAAGTATTGAAAGTAGATTTCTCCTGCAGTGGATTAAGTGCCCACGCCAAACTGCGCCGAAGGATATTTTGTGTTCAGTGTATTTGTGTGTAGACAATGAGTCTACATAACAAGAGGGGCCACTTCTCTCTTTGAGCCAATTAAAAAAGTGTCCTCAAAATTCGGTGGCGCCCTCTTCGCAAAAGCACACCTTTTGCGAACAGAGTTATCCTACTTGAGTTTTTAAAAATCAAAGTGAAACTAGCAAGTTTTTGAATGAATTTCGGAAGAACGCTTTTTTAAAATGGTTACGCTGACAAAAAACCTCTTCCGGAGGAAAGGGTGATTGTTTTCTTCGTTTAATTTGACTTTAGAATGAAAGGCGAGAGGTCATTAAAATATAAATAACCTAAAACTCCGCACTGAACGAACCCGAACTGCTGATGAACAGCAGTCGATCTGTGCACGCAAGGAGGTGCTATTCAGGCTATTCTTCTTCTGGAAAAACGAAAGAGAGCTTCAAAACAGACTGCAGCGCCATCTGAAGCAAAGAGCATACTTCCTGCGGACATTTTTTTGGCTGAGTGGCCCATCATGTTATTTACTATCTTTGGTGTAGATCAACAATGTCTAGATCTAATATCTAATCTAGATCAAGATAACAAATCATGAAAGTATTGAGAGTAGATTTCTCCTGCAGAGGATTTAGCACGCACACCGAAGGATGAGTGTACAAATGTATTTTGTGCATCTAGAATCTAGATCTAGATCTAAATCGAGATCAAGAAGAATCTTGAAATGAAAGTAGAATCTAGATCTGTGGTATTTCGATAACCGATTGAATATTGAAAGGGGCTTTTTTCTTGCTGTGCATTATAGATTCTAAGATCTAGATCTAGGCTAGATCTATATAAGCGAATCTTAGATCGAGATCAAGAATGATGAAAGTATTGAACGTGGATTTTTTCCTACTGTGAATAGATCTAGAGTCTAGATCTAGGCTGTCGGTGAATCTAGATCGAGATAAAGAATCATGAAAGTATCCTTGAAAGTGGATTTTTCCTGCTGTGAATAGACCTCTAGAAATCTAGGTTGTTAAAAATGTGAATTTCTAAACTTAGATCTATCTATGGGCCTAGGCTCCTTAACTTTCAATTATTGGCATAGATCTATGTCTTTATAATCCTACGAGATCTAGGCTAGATCTAGAATCTAGATTAGGTTCTTCTATGAAGCAACAATTGGCATGAGGCCTAACTCTTTTTTTTTAAAGTGATTGAGCTGGAACTTTAGGAGAAAATGCCACTCCTTCAAAGAGGGGGAAGACGTCTTACCCCTAGACTAGGGCAAGGCCCTAGAGGTAGTCAAGAGGGGGTGCTACTACATGGATAAATTCAAGGTAAAATATTTATGTTTGGTTTCTTTCCTATTTTTCAGTCTTTTTCCTTTTCTTAACTTTCCTAATACTTCTTCATTATTATTCCGTTCGTAGAACGGGTATTTTTACTACTAGTACTTGAAATAGGACCTTCTTGAAATTTCTGAAGTTGTCATGGCTCTGCAACCATTTGGCAACACCATATTAATTATTGTTAAAGATAAATGTTAGATCTAGATCAGAGGTCCTCTCTCTTTTAAAAAAAAATTAAAATTAAAAAGGGTGTCAAGTTCATCTCATACAAATCACAATTTCTTTTTTACTCCATCAGAAATTAATATGGCTTTTGACAATACCAGCAGCATTTTGTTGCGTCGCAGTCTATCTTCAGCAGCATGGTTTTCCCTCTCCTGTTTTGAAGCCGAGTACAGAACTGAGAGATGCACAGAGTGCCCCGAGCCAAGCCTTAATGTCATTCCTCCACCAACACCTGGGGGGGGGGAGAAATAAATATACTTTCTATAGCTTCACTTGCATGTTCTTTCTTTCCTGAAAAATTAAAGATCATTTAAAATAAAATGACAATGATGTGTGATCAAACTCTCCACCAGAAATAAATCATTGACACAATGCAAGCAAGGATCTGAACATGTCCTTGGGACTTAAGGTATGGGTGGTTGCATGAGATGTGTGAATGTTGAAGGTGCATGTATGTGTGAGCATTTCTGTGTGTGTGCATATGTCTGTCTGTGTGTATGTGAGGGAGTGACAACGAGAGTGAGTATTATTGTTCAGAGAAGTGAAAAGAATATGTTTGAGTGGGCTCAATTTGAGAACAAAATATTTGTCAAGTAAACACAAATATGTAGCCTAGTAATATATGGGAAACACTGTGGTGCACTCTTGTACCCTAATTCTGTGTTACACGTTTCTCTTCCCTCTTGTTACATTTTTCCTGTTTACTTCCCTGGTGCTTGGGGACTTCTGTACTTGTCATATTCTCATTAAAGTTAGTCTAAACCATAAACACACGCGGTCTTCTTCTTTTCCATTATATGCAACACTAAAACACAAACAATATTAATATGCCCTCCTTTACTCTTAGATCCCTAAACATTACATAAGCAATTTGGTTAAGGACTTTCTAGTATTTTAAAAGAAACAGCTTTTGAAAAAGTTACAATACTGTTAACACCAAGTAAGAATAAAGGATTTTTATTTCTGCTCAGCTATTGATGTAAATTCTAATTAATCCATTACCGTATTTAGGCAATGAAAAATAAAATACACACCATCAAACTGTCCTGGGAACATAGCAACTCGAGTGAATATCTGATTATCCTCATAAAGCATTTTCCGGACAAGACCACTTGTCGACTGTTCCAGACCAGGTCCAAACATAGCTGCCTTAGGAACTTTTTTAGGCATCAAATATTTCAAAACAGAAGACACATGGTGGAAGGTGGAATTAGCTTGATGCAGCTGTTTATGAAAATCAGGTGAACATCTCAGGTATCTGAAAAGAAAAGAAAATTTTGTATGGTGTGTGCAATTCATTAATTTATCTGTTTCTACATGGCTTAATTCCTCTATTGTAATTGTAAGAGTTCTGAGGTCCCCATCCTAACTCAGATCGTTCAAAGGTCATAAAATATGAACGGCCCATAATTTACAAAGGGCAACAAAAGTAAAGGAACATAATATTCCAAAATTCTCAAAACAAGAGTTCTCAGCCAAAAGTAGAAGTATATATATTAGACCTGCATGTGAGCCTCAACCAGATTGTCTGAAAATTTTGCGCACCCCCCCCCCCCCCCCATATAAAAGCTTTTGTCAATTTTGTGGGTGTCATAAGGAAGGACTTCCGAGTAACGAGCGACAACCCCAACAAACACAATAAAGAAGAGACCTAACTCTAACCCTACCCCAAAAAAGAACCTGCAACGGGCCATATGTAAAAAGGCCAGCACAAGTCCAAAATAAAAAATTAAAAACCACACTCCAAAAACAAACAAGGAGCATAATATGGCATAATTATGTTGGCCTACATCTACATTGCTATAATAGGGTTTGATACAATAACACAATAGAATTGGAATGAATCCTCCATATAGATCTAGAAATCTAAATTTATCTAGATCTAGATCTTGATCTTGTAGAACAAGTGAATAGGAATAGGCCTTGAACTAGAAATCTGCACCCGATTCTGAACAGAGGGACTCAGCCGAGTCTAGAATCTAAATAAATAAATAATTCACGCACCTGATGAAATGCTTTTTACCAACATTAATATTACAGCACAACCTATGATAGGGTTTGACACAATAGAATTGGAATATAATGAATCTTCCATTGAGGTCTATAATGATCTAGATCTAGATTCTATAAGAACAAGTAAGTCGGACTTGAAATAATTGAATGAATCCACATGATCTGAACAATTGAATTAGTCAACATACGAAATTCAAAATGACCGCTCAAGCACGAAACTGAAAGTAGATAATTTAGGATGTCATCCTTTTTCGTATTCGCATTTCTACTCAGGTTCCGACAATTATGCCGGAAACGCCGACGTCGGCAGTCAGTGCAAAAACGAAAGTGCCGACAAAGCCGACGGGAGAAAAAGGGGGGCGCTGGCAGACGGCCAGGCCTCGTACTTCGCACATTGACTGATACAGGTGGGCCTAGCGATAGCATCAACCGGCTCGCGGGTCGGGTCGCGATTGTCGGATTTCAGACGATTGTCGGCAAACATGCAGGTCTAATATATATAAAATTAGCACAAAAATCCTCATTATAAAAAACAAAAAGGAAATTTATTATACAAAGATACATAAAATATAATATAACACCTGCAAAACTAGCTTAAAATCCTTCAAGTTCTCTTTCTCACTTATCTTTTGCCAGCAAACATTTCCAAGAAAAGATCATCCACTGCAACGAAAATTTCCTACATCAACAGAAGACTTAGTTTAAAGTAGTGCCATATATATGATTTATTTGTGTAAAACAATGTTAAACTGAAAATAAATGATGTCACACAAAATGGATGGAAACTTACATTTCCTTAGTTGACCATTCACATTCAACGTCCGAGTACATTTGAGGATTTGTAACATGAGAGATCAAGGGCCACATTTTCAAGTCACATTGAAGCCGGTGTTGCCACAAGAGCTCATCACATGTAAGCTGACTCCACTCTTGGCAGACACAACATGCCATGCAGAGGGCTTTAGCATCAAGAAATGAGAAGATGTAGAGTTTCAGATCAACCTATGGAGCAAAAAAAATAAAACGGGATTAATGTTTTAATTGGGAAATGTAATATATGTAATATTAAAACAATTTACTAGCCTTGTTTCTTATTATTTCAAATATTGTTCCAAATTCAGGTCAACATTGCCCTTTCATAACAATATCAAACATAATATATACACTAGAAAAAAAATAAACAAAACAACAGACCTATTCATTGAAGTGACAAGGATTGCAAAAATTTATCTGCTGTAAATGAATTATAATATGAAAGGTTATGTACTCAAAAGGTTTTGGACAATAGTTCTAGGGCCTAACCTAAGTACGGCTAGTCTGACAAAAAGCTAAAAATACTATTGTAAATAAAATTGTAGTCTGCAATACCTAAAGTGTATTTCAGACAAAACCAAAAGGTGCCTTACTGACATGCATGTATTTTAAACCTGAATAACTACTATGAGACATGTGTACTCAACAGGTTTCAGTCAAAATAAGGGCCTAACCTAAGTACGGCTAGACTGGCAGGCCGTGCGGCTAGCCACTTCGATTAACAAATCACATCAGGTCACTCCTCCACACCCCCACACCCCCCTTTTCACTTTTCTCCATAATATTAGGACAGTCTCTCTGACATCTCAATCACTGAAACATTCCATCAGTTGCCCAGTATAAAAGCTTATAGTATGTTAGCCGTTGTTATCAATTGGAAGAGGCTATTCTCACCCCGGGTGAGAATTAAAAATGCAATCGACTCTCACCCAGGGCGAGACTTGCCAGCGTTGGCTATTCTCACCCGGTGTGAAACAAGACTTTCCTAATTTCTGAACTGTCTATCTGTGTGGATGATCCAATTGACAAAAACAAAGACAAAAATTAATGATGTTATAGAATGAAAGCAAATTAATTTGGTCGTAAATCTCTGATGTCTGATGATGGATTCCAATAACTTACAGGCCACACTCGTTAGACTCACTGGACGATAGTTTCCTGGGGTGGTTTTTTTTGGCCTTTTTTGAAGATAGGTGAAACATGGGCTGGCTTCCACTCAAATGGTATAACTCCTTCCTGCAGTGACCTATTCATTAGAGTTGCCAGCAGGGCAGCTAGTTCAGTGGCGCATTGTTTGAGGATGGATGATAGGATGTTGTCTGGACCCTGAGCTTTGTTGGAATTTAGCTTAGCAAGCTTCTTGAGCACATCTTTTTTAGTTATATGCATATGTCTTCAATCTTACAATTAACATCTCTGTGCTGAAACTCGGGTATTTCTCTTGTGTCCTCTCTCGTGAAGACTGAGCAGAAAAAACTATTGTCAGCCTCTGCTTTTTTTATCCTTTTCCGTGCTTGCCACACTACCATCATCACAGACCTAGCATTTCCTCATCCCCTCCCCCCCTCACTGCGTAGGAACAAAGATCATGAATAGTAAGATAGTTCACTCCTCTCTTTGAGCCAATTTTAAAAAATCTCCTCAAAATTTGGTGCCATCTTCAAAAAAGTGCTGACTTTGCGAACAGCCGGGTTACCGTACTTGTGTGAAAAACAATACAACTGAAATTGACAGACTGTGCTTATATCCTATTCTTCTTCTTGAGAAATGAAAGAGAGCTTCAAAACAAAGACTCCAGCATGAAAGAGAGCTTCAAAACAAAGACTCCAGCGCCATCTGAAGCAATGGGCGGACTTCTGCGAGGACTTTTCGGAGATCTAGATCTAGATCTAGTTCTAATTGTGCAATGCGATATAGGAAAAACCCTCACTGAAATTGGAATTCAAGTTTTGTTGTCCTTGCGCCTTGAGAGAAAGAGAGAGAGAGAGAGAGAGAGAGAGAGAGAGAGAGAGAGAGAGAGAGAGAGAGAGAGAGAGAGGGAGAGAGAGAGAGGGATACAGAGAGACGAGTGCATGTTTTAACCCTAAAAAAAACTGAAACAAGTTTGATATACTTAGTGTACAGTTGTTTTAACATTCAAAGCCTTTGCCAAAAGGTGATATATCCAGGTGAGACAAACGATGTCCAAAAATCAACGAAGGTTCAACCCTGTGCGAATAAAATTATTTCTTATTCGCACACCCGGTGAGAATATTCACTATTCCTCAATTAAGCCTACAGTGACAACAAAAGCAAATAAAATGACCACTTACCGGTAAATACTGAAAAAAGGCTATTTCACCATTTTCATTTTCGTCAACTGGCAGAGTGACAGATTCACTTCTGCCATAAAGAGCCCGCAAACTTTTCATCAAGCTGAAGTTGGAGCCCTCTGATTGCTTCTTCAACTTTTGAGTGACGAACTGCTGTAACCCTCCGGAGGCCACAGGCACATTTTGTGACTTGCTGTACATCTTGTACTTGACGAGCAAATTTTGTATAGAAGCCAAAAACAAAGGCAAGTCTTCCTTGTCGTTTTCACATGAACGTGATTGTGTCTCTCTTTTACCACACTTGACGTTTGAAAGTGGAGTGACAGCAGCGAGGGGCGATTCAACAAGCATTGCACACATTTTGAACAAGTTGGTCTGTGAAAGGTGAATCTTTCTCTTTCTCCTTGGTCTTAACACACAAAGCGTCAGTCCGGATTACTAGGTATAGTAAGCACATTTTAACACACAAATTAAAATATATATAGTGACAAAAATGAGTACCACGGCTAAAATAACTACGTGTGTTGTTCCACGTGTAACTTCCTTGTTGCCACTGTAAACAGTCGTGACATATGACATACGGAAGTGATTCTCAAGTGCAACAAGGGACGTTACTCCTGCTAACTTAAAGCTACTTCCTTTTTGTACTTTCAGTCATAGCGAAATGGTGGGTTTCAGAATTTATTGATAAACCAATCTTTGAACATCGACACATTAGAGCTGTTTTTATTGAGTGATTGTTCAATATTGCTCTAGTAGTGTCAGTTTGTTAATGTCGAGGTGGTATTTATAATGTATATGGCTTAATGTTGCAGATATAATATCATCATTTGAAGGATGTTGTGCTGTTCCTTTTATCGATACCTACACAAAAGGTTGAAGTGCCTTGTTGATCTTTTTGTTGAATGACTTGAACAATTTCGTTTTTGTACGTTCATGTTCCTTTTTGCGATTTATTCCAAGCTTTTCTATCTTTTCAGACTAAGGGTACGTCCAGCTTTGGAAAGAGGCACAATAAGACCCACACTTTCTGTCGAAGGTGTGGGCACAGATCCTTTCACATTCAGAAAAAAATGTGTGCAAGGTGTGGCTACCCAAGTCCCCGTCAGAGGCATTGTGAGTCTGATTTCTATGATTTTCACGCAAATTTGAAAGAATAGGGGTTCGTTATATTACCCCCGGGGGTCAAGGAGTGGGGGGGGGGGGCACTCCTGTACAATTGCGGTCCCGTTTAGCCTTTAACTTTACTCTTAGTCTTAGGCTAGACGCTGGCCTTTTTCAATAATGGAAAATTTCAGGACGAGGGAAATTACAGGTCAAAGTTATAAATAGATCTAGTGACCAATGACTCTGCAAGTTATCTTGACCTTGTAGAGCGTGTCTTGGCCAAGATATCGATCAATAAATTTGATAAAGTGATGCGATCCAGCTGAGCGACTGCAGGCTATGTGTTTTCCCTTGCTCCGCTGTGCTAATGACAATGATCAAGAAATCTAGATAGATCTATCTAGATTCTAGATCTAGCCTAATTGTTTTTGTTGAGTTAATTGCGTTTTGTTTGATCACTTAGGCATATCATTTTTGAATGGCTCATTCTATCAGCTTTAAGAAAAGATATGGATGGTTTTATATGGCCTGTTGTTTTTTTCATCTGTTGAGCCGTAAATGGTCATTTTTCAGTAACAGGTAGCCTATGCATCTTTAGTATCTTAGCTGATATCCCCCTGCCAAACCCCTATGTTTACAACCGATCAGCCGTGGTAGCAGGGCATTTTGGGGGGTTACTTCCAGTGAAACACTGAGCGCTTCTAGGGCTCAAGACTGGGTCTGGGGTTACAATGTCCTTTACTTGGTTTTTTCCAAACCCCCATCCTAACAAAACAAGCAGACAGTCTGTGATCTCTTCCTCTACTGCTGGTAACAGTGCAGTTAAACATACACATCATATGACAGCCGGTTTGCCTAATAATACACTGGCTAGTTTTGATTTTTACTTGACCTACCGAATATTTGGTTCCACAGACCTGGTAGCAGAGCCCATGGTTATATCTAGATCTAGTCTATGTAGATCCCGTCTGTTTTAGTGCTTTTCAGTGGCTGGGCAAATTACAAAAAAACTGGCGCTCTTTTGGTAGTTCCCACCCCCTTTATTTGGATCTAGAATCTGTTTGATGAGCGGCGAGCGAGAGATGTCAAACCTTACTGCAAAACATCAAACAATGGTAAAATTCAGAGGGGCATGCCCCTTCCCCCCATATGTTTTTATTGGGGGGGGGGGAGACTACCGAAAGAGCATAAAGAACCTTACCTCACTTTTGCATGTGACTTTGTTGAGTCCCGAGTTTATTTGTGCATGGGTTTGTGGAATGTAGCGTATTTGAATGAGTAGAGGAAAAAAGAAAATGGGAATCGTTTCAGTGAATCTTGAGTTGAATGCTAGTTCCATTGGGGGGGGGGGTCATTGGGGTGGCAGTGTTGACATGGTCAGATATCGTATTCTTGGGAAAAGCACTTTTCTGCAAATTTTCCCCTCATGGTTTCCAGCAAAGTCGGATAAATGTCGGAAGAGAGTGCACAATGTCGTTAAAAAAAACTCCGTTCACTGCCGCTTGAGTAGTGCCGTACTGTTAGTGCAAATAAATCTGCAAGCGTCATTCGATTTTTGGCTTGTCGGGCTTGCCATCGCCACCGGTCAGTGAACCTGCGCGCTTCGCATCTGCGTGTGAGTGCCAGCACTTGTGTACGGTCACCAAAGTTCATTCAAAGTTGGGGTGGTGGGGGCATAGATCTTTTGAAAGATAAGACTGGCTGCTGAAGGCAACACCAGAGGGCAAACACTGAAGCAAATTTTAGAATTTCGATTAGACGTTTCACGCAGCATTTCGAGCACCAATGTTTTCCCAAGGGGCTGTTCATGCACCCTTGGCATACACAAGTTTCGCATTTTTTCCTCTGTAAAGTATTTGCGCAAATACTGTGTGAACCATTTCTAACTGCAGCTGACATATTCGTTTCGTGCAGTTTCACCGGAATTGGAAGGAAAGTTAGTCGCACTGAGGCCCTATTTTCATTTTTCTGACTGGTGTCTGTTCTCGCAACACTTCGTCAGTACGATGGTGCGGCAGCACATTTAGTTCTAGTAAGAGCTACGGCACAAAAGAGTAACAAACACAAAAAGAGGGGAGAGATCAAGACGAGATATGTTTGATGGGAAAAGAGCAAACCACACCAGAGCACCCGCCAACCACCTAATTGGCAGCACGAAATCAAGTGTTTTACGACTTTCACAGTTTAGAAAATTTTGGATATTTTAGACCGTGGGGATTCCGATTTCAATGTAAATGAACATCAAAGCGCTGATTCTGATAAAGAATATTCTAGATCTAGACTAGGCAGTAACAATTTTTGTAATATAATGTAGATAGGGAGCCTGTGCTGTCATTGTTATGTAAACTGATTCTTAAAATAACCGACAACACACACACACACACACACCCGGAAAACTGAGAAGCCGGTTTGGCAGTCTCACTGTCTGCATCTTTTGGCTGTTTGATTTCTCTATCTTCCTTGAGAACCTGGCCGATATAATGCAATTAGATCTGAATTCTGAATAGCTAGTTGGGCTTAAGTATGGGTCTTACATTAGACATGTCGAGTCACAGCAGTGCTGGCTCATCAGATATTGACGCCTTATTTTGCCCTATCCATACGCCCTGGGGTCATTTTGTGCCCCCAGGGTTGTATTCTTCACATTTTAGCATACGAAGTGGCTATTTCTCCAAACGGTTTCCGGCTTCCGGTCTCTTGATTTTTTGCCTATTTGCGAGAGTTCGGCGCCAACTTTCATTCTGCCATTCTGGGGGGTCTGGGAAGGAGCAAATTTTTGGGTCTAGATCTATTTCAATTTTCAAGAGATAGTCTACAGATTTTTAGATGAGTGTAAAAACGGGAAAAAGAAAGGTTTCACAACAGTATGAAATCAAAATTAGAACAGCCCATAAACAACCACAAAAATTAACAAATAAGGGCGTGTGTCCACCTGTCCGAGGAAGATTGGCTCTTTTAACCCTAAATGTGGGTAATTTTTTTTTTAAGTACAGGATATTACATGTAAATTATGGAATCACACACATTAAGGGGCCTGCCAGTGTCAGTCCATGTAATCTGTTTTAGTGGAACGTTCTAACAAAACACATTTAAATCTCTATATATACATACATATGTATATATATTTAGAATCTAATGAAGGTAGAAACATCAAATTGAATGATGTGGGTGGTTGGCGGGTGCTCTGGTGTGGTTTGCTTCTTCTTTCCTATCAAACATCTACCGTCCTTATCTCCCCTTCATCTTTTTTGTTTGTTACTCTCTTGTAACAGCTCTAATCTTCTGGCGCTCATGTGACCTTATGCAGTTGCAAGCACCGAAAAAACCCTACTTAACTAAACTAAACTAAATTGAATGACGTTACACTGTACAATACACACACACCCTTTTTTTCCCCAACAAAAAAAAATAATAGAAAAACAACACATCAGAACAATAATGAGAGAAAAAATTACGCACCAACAAAATAAAAGAGGAGCAGCAATACAAATCGTATGTATGTAACTGGAACGTATTCAACAAATCAACGGGGTGACAAGTGAGAAAGAAACGAAGTGAAGCTAAGTGAACTTTGTTTCAAAAGTAAGGAGGTTCGGTTTCTTTTTTAAAATAAATTTATTTGACTTTTATTATTCGGGGACCAAAAACTTGACAAACACAGATGCTAGTTCTATTTGTCGTTCCGTTATCAATAACCCCCCATCCATAGGTCTAGATCTAGACAGCACACGTGTGATCACAACACATTAAGTTTAAGAGCAGCACCCTTCATAGGCAACACGTCATATCTGTAGCGAAAAACTGTTTGGAACTGTAGCTTTTCTTTATAAATATTGACTGCTGACATTTTTTGGACCGATTGAACCATATTGTATACGAACAATCTTTGGTAGGCCTGTAATATAATTATAGATCTGTATATATATCCGAAGTTTGCGGGAAAGGATGTGATTTCAGAGTGTTCGGAGAAATAGTGCCTAGCTTTATTTTCCCGAACATTCGCAGAAATAGTGCCAGCCTTTACTTTAGAATACTTCTAGTGGGAGGATATCTTTGAAACCTTTCAGTATTTCTCCAAAAATATCATTTGACAGACTACTTTGCAAAGTGTACGGATTGGATTAACGAGAAATTTTCCTCTTTGGAAAGTGGTGGTATGCCATAGTAAAGTAAAACACGATATATAGATAGGGTTAAATCAATGTTTCCTGATTAAAGTTTTCATTTATTGGTTAAAGGTTAGTCTTGTCGCCTTTATATTATAATGGCTTCAAGAAATAGGTGGTATGGTTTTTTATCTTGAGAGAGCATTTTTTTAAGTGGGTCTTCGCTGAACACCCTATCTCTTCACTCAGGTGGGAGTGGGAATGAGTACCTGGCTATTGACAACAAAGTAAATCTTGTCAGTTTGTCAGGGTTTGGGTGCTTTTATAATTGGCTGCTTGCGCTGTATGCTTCCCAGGAAGCTGTGAATGTTTCTGATTGTTCTAGGGTCTGCTGGTATAATACGCGTTGTAAAACATGTAGAGCTTTATGCTCTTTATACTTTATAAATGCAGTTGTTGTTATTGTATGTATATTATCTGTTCTGAGGATATTCTACACAATTTGTTGTCATCTATTCATCTTGTAATTTGAAGATGATGACCTGAATATGGTGACTCTTTCTCGAGTGGTTTTTTCTTTGGTTCAATAACATTGTTATGAGGTACTGTGAAGGAAATGTTAATATGATTTAATGAGTTTCTTTTTGCCCCCCCAGACAACTGGTCTAAGAAAGCCCAGAGAAGGAAGACTACTGGCACTGGAAGGATGAGGCACATGAAGGTCGTTTTCAGACGGTTCAGGTGAGCAGAATTACAAGCTTTCGGGGCACTTTATGTGGTTTAGTTGGTGCTTCCAATCTTATGTACTTTTACAGAAATCCATACTTTCTCCCCCATCATTATCAACTCCATCAATAGCATATATGGCTACCAGAATTCTAAAGCAAAAGATTTGTACTCGCCCTCGTATCATCTTGTATAAGTTCCTGATATTTCCGGTGATTCTCAGGGCAACAGGTTCGTGAGAAACCTGCTGGACTGTACATTTCCTGCAATTGATCATTATTCCACTATGCATTCATTGCAGGTTGTTTGGCGATACAATTTTACCTACTTGTGGATTTGTCAAAATCTGGCTAGCCAAGAAAGCGAACTTTTTGTGTGAATTTCCTTCTTTCTTTCATTCACGAATTCTGTTTCCGCTGAAAGAAACTTTACGCATTGATCAAGTACGCTGACTTGATTTTAGATAGAAATTCTAGCAGTGCCATTCGGGCTTCCGCGCGCTGTTAATTTTGGGACCGGGTTGGAACGTAAGTGACTTACTTTCTGAAACTCGTTCTGCGCTATTTCTGGACCAATTTGAATGAAACTTGGCAACCAATCAGAAAATAGGGCAAACTAATGATATGTGGTCGTTGAAGTTTGTACACATAGTATATCTTAAATTTTTTGTCAGAAGCCTTTCGTATCAGGTATACCGAAAACTATATGGAGCTTGATATTCGACGTTGAGATGGTAAGAGATCTATTTTTCCTCTATAGTGTCCTCAAAGTTAGGTAGCGTAAACACAGGCACTCTGGGCCTCTCGGCCGCGTGGTACCAGTGTAATTCCGATCTCTGTTTCTTTGCTCTTTTGCTGTAAACACCAAATGCCGTAACCTTGTAAAGGTTCAGCTTTTCCTCGTTACAATGGTGTAAGTTGTTTATATGTCCGGTTATTAGGAGCTGGAGAATCGCCGAAGAAAGCAAAACCCCGCGTGGTCGACCGGTTAAAAAATGTACACGCGTGCGTTCAAATGCTTCGCGGAAAGAGGGATGATTAAATGCCGTCTTTTCATTGGCGGAGAACTGTAGAGTTTTAAACAGGCTTTCCCGTGGTATATATTTGGCCTTTGGTGTTTAAATCATGGGTCTCAATATTCCGCTAAACGCCGCTACCGCAACAGCTGGTCAATCAGAAAGAGAGTTGCTGGGAGCAGAGTGACTGCGAGGCCTCGGGAATTACCCGGGGATTTGAAAAAAATCGCCAAGACGCGGGAAAATACATAAAAGATCTCGAATATTATTTGAAAACCAAATCCGATAACGTCTTTAAAGTTCATTTTTGCCGGTCACGATTGTGATATTAATTCGGCTTTTCCCGGCGTCAAACGCAATCTACATCTCTAGACTTGTGGGAGACAAGCGGGGACGCAGAAACCCTTTGAAATTTATCACTGCATGAGATTAAACTTTGCAGGTGGTACACAGCTAAAATCTGGTTTCATTTTCTGAATCGATGTAAGTTGTTCACAGTGGGCCTGATTTGGTGCTATCTAAATTTTAAGACAATAACTTTCTTTTTAATTCATTGTTAATTTTGAATTTGGTGACATGATGCATCAAGGTCACTTAGTGCTTAAGGATTATGAGGTTCTCAAAATTGTCACTTTCATTTTTAACTTGTTGGTCATATGCATGGAAATGATTTGTTTGAAATTTGTATATATTATGTTGAAGTAATATTTTCAGAGATTGATCTCTTCCAATGTTCAGTTCAGTAAAATTATTTTAGCGTTCTTTTTTCTTTCTTTTTTTTTTTTTTCAGAAACGGTTTCCGTGAGGGAACTGTGCCCAAACCTAGAAACAAGGCAGCAGCCCCGGCCTCTTCAGCTGTTGCAACAAAATAAATTAAAGGTGTAAAGTGATCGTCTAAATTTCTGTGTTGTTCACTCCTTTCTCGTGTTCTATCGTTGCGCGTTTGTGTACACATTGTGGTTTCTTTCACATAATTCCTTGATTATGTGCGACGGAAGGTGGGGACTATCATTTTTATGGTTAGATTGGTTGTTTTGTCCTCCTAAACAAATTACGACCACTGTCCCGGGTTTAGCGTATGGTACATATGGTTGCTGTGAGGTGTACATTTCATTGGTTGGCCAGTGCTGTGGTGTTGTTTGCTCCTTCTTTCCAATCAAACATCTGTCGTGGGGGGTGGCGGTGCTGTGTTTCTTTCCTACCAAACATCTATTGTCCTTATCCCCCCTTCTTTTTTGTTTGTTACTCTCTTGTAACACCTAATCTTCAGGCGCTCATATGACCTTATGCAGTTGCGAGCGCAGTAAAACCTCTACTAGAACTAAAACATCTGTCATCCTTTTCTCCCCTCTTTTTTTGTGTGTATGTTACTCTCTTGTAACGCATAATCTATTCTTCGGCACTTACATGACCTTATTGTGTTACATGTGCCATAAATCTCTTGCTAAAACTAAAATTGGTTCATGTGGTTGGAGGGCGCCACTGGTAGATCCTACTTCTTTACTTTCCCTTTTATTTCTGTCTTACTTTTTCCCAGCACTAAATTACCATTATTGTCGATGTGTATCTCCTTACTTAAATGAATCCAAATTGGCTTTTTCGACCCAGAAATTCACCCAAGAAAGTCGTAGCACAAAAGAACTGTGCTTAGTTTGGCTTAGGGCATAGTAATATGACTAAGGAGTATGCCAGAACGATAGAAGGATCTCCGATGCTCCAACAAAGGTAGCCTATACTATGTTGGTTTATAACTGCATAAAACTTATGGTCCATACCACAAGCTTCAGCATGCCTCTATGTGCCTTACAATTATTTACCCCAGAAGACCCCGGAAAAATTAGAGACATCCTTGGCTTTCAAGGAAGCATTTGGTGCAAGTTAAAGTTAAGCACACCCAAGAAGCACTTACAAGATCTTTTGCTGTGATAGTATAGCCAGGTGCCCATTCCCGCCTGGGTGAATGGAGGAAAACTCGTGTAAACTGCTCAGGGTCCCTGCAGGGTTTGAACCCACAACCTTATCATTGAGTCTGACCACTAAACAAGCAATGCCAAGTGCAGTTTGTGAAGCTCAATTTGTAGAAGAAAAATTCAGTAAGCACCTGTGACCAACAATTACAAGTGGATTTCCAAGGGGTATCTAAGGTGGATTTTGCTTGTTCAATTCTTTCAGCTGGAGGAAGCTGATCTTGATTTACCCTAGGTTCGAGGTATCTTCACTTTATTGTTTAATGAATTCCATGTCAACTTTACATACATCATGATACAGTGCAGCCTCTGTGGCCTCTCTACTATAACGACATCCTCTGTATAGTGTACTTGGTGCCCAGGTCACGATTTTTTCTTTATATCATTAGTTCCGTAATTTTTCTGTGTTTCTATAACAACTCTAATATAACCCCAAAAAATTCTGGTCCCAACAATGTCGTTATAGTAGAGCTAAGAAAGGCTGCACTGTATAGTGTATGCTCGCTTTCGGATGCTAAAGTCAACAAAGCAGCAGTTGGTTGACCAGTGCTCCGGTGTGGTTTGCTCCTGCCTTTTCTATCAAACATCTGTCTTCCTTTTACTTAACTTTCCTACTTTATTTGTTTCTTACTCTCAAGTGACAACACCTAATCTCTGGCTCTTATTAAGTTGTGTTGCAAGTGCTATAAAACTCTTACTT
>NW_004797310.1:1649792-1651219 GCF_000002075.1 Aplysia californica | reverse complement strand
GCACTAGCGGTCCGATGTTGAACGTCGCAGATGCAAATGGGTCGGCAGTCTTTTTCCCCCCTCGGCAACTGATCACTAGGCTATTACTATTACAATAAGCTTGTCTTGACGTAGATCTACGTAATGAATTGTGCCCTGGTCAATGGAATCAAAACTTGCCGTATGCTGCTAGGCTCTACACAGCAACACCACTTTTTAGTAAACAATCGAGATGACTCAGGCGTGCGCATTTCAACGAATCTTCTTCTTTTTTTTTTTACACAGCCCATAATATGCCGGCATTTCAGGCACTACTTGTGACTTCTCTACATTACTTGCTCAGTGCCTGTAATTATCTACACAAAACCTCATGTTTGCTATAACTTATAACGCACACTCGGATTCAACGAGATTTTAGGTCAGACCCGGCGACCTCGTTGAATCCGAGTTCCACTGTAGCAGGATTGTCGTTATAACTTAAATATAAGGGATCCAGTAATAAATCCAAGGGAAATAGTAGTACAGTAGGCCGAATCTATGGGTCTGGTTTTATGTTTGTTTCTCATTGTAATCTCCCCTGATGATGACTTGGTTCCACGTGATCTCTAGGTCTTGCTTGATCAAAAATGAAATAAGGTTTCTTTCTCCAGCGCTTGCGATGTTGACAGCTCGGCGTTGGCGACCAGAAAGAAAGCCCTCTACCATCTAGATTTCTAGGCTAAGTTCTCTCCCGCTGTGTTGTCCCCCACCCCACCACACCCTGTGGTGCGTTCCGTCTGCTTGCGCACGTCACACATTCGCTCCATCTATCCTGTCACAGTCACATAGTTTTGACCTCTTTACCCTGCGTAGGATAAGTGAGAGGCGTGGTAGGCCTAGATAATCTTCTTACTTCTAGACTGGGCTGGCCTATCACGCGATGCGTTCTGCTTGTCTACTGTCTACAGGACAGGTGCATACCACGTCCTCCCCACTCATTCTCTCCGGCCTTCATTAGTTCATTGTTGGCACACATGGGCTCTCCCATTCTTTCTTTCGCAAGATTACCAACTGGCGAGGTTTTGCATGAATAAATGGCCTATATGCACTGTGCACAGAAGCAGTAATATTCCGCTATAACTAGTATTACCGACTCGCATGTTTGTCTGATTGCGCAATAGCAGTATTTTATTTACAAAGATAAAGAAGGGAAAAAACGGGGTTTTAGAATAGTGTCTTTATAGCAGACTTCTCGTTATTTCAGGAACCGTTATAAGTGGATTCCACTGTATTTGTTGAAGTCCAAAGATCCCTACAGGACCATCTACCAGTCACAGTTAACATAATGAACCATACTCCAGAGGCACCATCATGGGAAAAGAAAAACACAAACATATTCTATACACTTAATACACACGTCCATTCCTATGTTCACCACAAAAGATGACCACAGCGACCTGAGCAAGAAG
>NW_004797310.1:1646312-1648451 GCF_000002075.1 Aplysia californica | reverse complement strand
TCATTATTTTTATTATTTTTTGTTTTTATTGTTGTTATTATTTTGTTGCCATTGCCATGTCCAGCATACCTCTAGGTGGCTTTTAACGAAACCAAACATAGATACATGTAGGCCTACTAGTCTTGAAAAACACAACAAAAAGTCTACAGACAAAACTACATACTTAAACTCATACAAACAGCTAATAAATAGATACCCTGAAGTAGAGAAACTCTTTACAGATGGTTCCAAAAATGACTCCTCAGTAGGAGCTGCTGCCCTTGCATCGCCACACAGCTTTTAAGCTTAAGGAAACTCCACCCAGAAGCTTCAGTCTACACTGCTGAGGCTACAGCTCTTGAAATGGCCCTAAATATTATAGATCAATCAACCAAGTCTACTTTCCTAATCCTTTCAGACTCTCTCTCTCTCTCTTGTCTGAAATCTTTAGAGCGCTCTGACACCTCCGACAACAGAATTTTAAAACGTATCTTATAGTATAGATAAATTAAACTGCATTTTCTACACCAGTCTGGAAAAACTATTACAATACCTTGGCTTCCAAGCCATGCAGGCATTGAATGGCAACGAAGCCGTTGACCAATTTGCCAAAGAATCTCTAAAACTACCTGAAAACAAAAATAGTAAAATCCCTCTCTCTGACATGAAACCGAAAGTAAAAGAACACATCACATCCTCCTGGTCCCAAATTTGGAATCGACAAAATACACAACAAACTCCATTACATTCAACCGAAACTTACGCCCAGGAAACCACTATTTCTCCCACGAAGAGAAAAAGTAATTTTTACCAGACTAAAAATAGGACACACGCACATCACGCACAAACATTTACTCCGAAGGAGAGGAAGCTCCTTTTTGCGTGGCGTGCAACACAAATTTCACAGTTCGGCACATCCTAACGGAATGTGTCGAATTTAATTATGTTCGTGAGAAATATTTTAACTTTTTGACATCATAGAGCCTAGAAAAAATTTTAAGTTTTATACATATAAAAGAAATTGGACTATTTAATAGAATGTGAAAATATATATAGTTAATCGGTCTTATATACATAGAAATTTATTTGTATATATACAAATGAAAATAAGCCTTTTCCATATTTACCAACAAAAAAATTAGATCTAATAAATGTTTGTTCGTCTTTTTAGCATAAAATGGAAATAGTGTGATCGTGTGCCAGTGCGGTTGCGAGCTCCGAAAGACTCTTACTAAAAACACGTCTGATTTTGTAGCGGTGAAACCTGTTGGCGCCTGTTGGCGCTTAAACTTAAACTTAAATGACCAAAATTGTGTCGATAGTGCCGTAAAACATCTACTCTATCAATCAATCAAGCAGAGGCAGTCGCAACAGGGCGAAATTGTACAAACTACAGGGCAAAGACAGAGGCTCTAATACATGCAGCAAACTACATCATCAAGAATGTGGTAGACCACCAAAGCCAAAGTAGTATTCCTAACAGATGCCATGTCACTCAGTACTGCAGGCTATCACTTCCAGCAAATTACCGAGGCTACGAAAAGTAATTGTCGACAATGATAAGCTAGTCTTCGCGTAGATCTACGTAATGAAATGTTCGCTGGTCTGGAATCACAATTGAAAGTTGCCGTATGCTAGGCTACACAACTTTTTGGCAAACAATCGAGATGACACAGACGTGCTTTTGAATGGATTGGTCTTTTCTTTCTTTTTTTTGCACAACTAATAATACATGTACTAATATTATGCAGGCATTTCACTGAAATTTCAGGCACCACTTGCTACTTCTCTTACATTGCTCAGTGCCTGTAATTATTTACGCAAAACCTTATATTTGCTATTACTATTGTAACGAACACTCGGATTCAACGAGATTTTAATTTTAGGTAAGGCCCGGCGACCTCGTTGAATCCGAGTTCCACTGTATAGCACCGGGTCAACTTGTAAACCGACGCAGAGAGAAAATGACAGGAATCAGTAATTATGATAACAACCCCCCCCCTCTCTCTCTCTCTCTCTCTCTCTCTCATTCTCTCTCTCTCTCTTTCTTTCTCTCTCTCTCTCTCTCTCTCTCTCTCTCTCTCTTTCTCTCTCTCTCTTTCTCTCCCTCTCTCTTCCTCTCTCTCTCTCTCTCTTTCTCCCCCCTCCTTAGCCTCTCTC
>NW_004797310.1:1642933-1646135 GCF_000002075.1 Aplysia californica | reverse complement strand
ACACACACACACACACACACACACAGACAAAATTTCTTGCTTTCTTCAACACAGCCCTGGAACTTTTGTTTACACTCGTATCTCGGGCCCTCACGTGCGCGCTAAGACGAGGTAGATATAGAGTCTAGAGCCCAAGTCTCGTTCGGACGCGAGATAGGGCAATTGAAATTGAAACATCTTGGTAGTATCAGAGAGTATTTAATTATATATTTTAGTGTCTCTGGTAGTAGTTAGACAATCTTTATTTAAATTTATGCCAAAATAATTATGTGAGCCCCGGAGCAACTAGCAGAGTGCTCAAGTGAATTCTGATTGGTTCATTGTCTTGCCACTAGGCTATTTTAAGTGACTCTGTGACCGTGAACCTGAGGGAGGTGAACGTAACATACTCAAGTTACCGTCCTATGATTCGTGTCTTTGAATGGTTTTGTTGTGGAGTGGTGAAAGTTATTACTTGAGTGTTCAGTTCTAATGCAGGATGTTTGAGTTTGGCTAACAAAGAGATTTAGTTCTAGAAATCAAAGCGACAAGTAAAAGGAATGAAAATAAAAGCACGAGCTACTTCCTCACCAACCCAAAGATCCTAAAACTATACACCATCCCATTTACTATGCCCTTGGCCCTTGACTATATTCAGCCTGTGATAGCTTTAATTGTGCACGCCCACTTGTTAGCCCCACGAGCCGCCCCTGCTACTGCTAGCCACCCGAGGTCGCTGAAATCCCCACGGGCCAGTAGCGTCAGGTTACTCGACCGCTGACGCTAGCCACTCGAGATCGGGCGAGTAGCCAGACGCTAGCCACCCGAGTAGCACCGGCCTAATTATTAATGACCTTTTCTCTCCACATTAATTTAGATTAATTATGTTCTGCTGCACGATGTGGTGATTGCAAACGAATGCCCACAAGTCCAACTAGGACAGACCATTCGATGACATCAAAGAACACAAATATTTTATGGAAGTGGAAGGGCCTGGCCTAATTAGGCCAAGGTAGGGTCTAGTCTACCAAGACTTTCTTCTCGGTCGCCAAGACACCTTTGTTGCATGGTGATCATGTAGGCTACATGCATGTAATTCTGTCTTCTCTTCTCTGCCGTCTCTGACTGGGTCGAGTGATCTGGCTGAATTAGCAATTCATCGGCGTTATGGACATTTTTTTATATTAACCACTATTACTAATTATTTTTTGATGATGATGATTGTTATTGTTATCATTATTGTTATTATTTTTTGTTTTTATTGTTGTTATTATTTTGTTATTGTTACTATTATTACTGCTGCCACTGTTGTTGCTGTTGTTGCATTGTTACGATTTTTCTGCCTTTTTGTCACGCTCCACCTAATGACATTGACATGAACTGGTCTAAGACCTTTCATCAGTAGATTTTGAGACCGTGAATAGTGGATCACTCGATTTGTGGCGTCGGTGGCCTAGTGGTTAGGCTCTCGGACTCGCAACCGTAAGGTCGTGGGTTCGAATCCCGTCAGGGGCCCGACGTTGTGTTCTTGGGAATGGCACTTTACACGAATTGTCCTCACTTCACCCAGGTGGGAATGGGTACCCGGCTATAGACAGCGAAAGATCTTGTCAGTTTGATAGTGTTTGAGCGCTTAATCAGCTGCTTGCACTGTATGCTTCCCGGGAAGCTGAGAATGTTTCGGAATGTTCTATGGTCTGCTGGGGTAATAATAAAGTGTAAAGCGCATAGAGCCTGCTGTTGAGCGGGGATATGCGCTATACAAATGCTATTTATTATTATTATTATTATTATTATTATTATTATTATTATTATTATTATTATTTCACAGAGCAACTTTCTTCATCGAGCGCTTGGTCAAGGCATTATGTATAGTTTTACGGGGCAGATGGCCTCACCTGAAATCGGGAACAATTTTTGCTTTTTTCATGTTAAAATTGACTCAACGCAGGACCACATTAAATTCCCTAATTGTGCTCACAACCTCATGACCCCACATATCTGAAAGTGCGGCATGGAAATGCCCTCTGGAGCTGTGGTTAAATTTTAATTTATAAATAGTTTGTTCTTAAGGTCCTTGGATGGCTCTCCTCGTCTCTTTTTCGGTTGTTTCTGGAGTGGGTAGCGTCAGCCGCAGCGTTTGGTTTCAATGCCCCCCTCCCCCCCCCCCTGCCTCTCTGTGTTGATGCCCAGAGCTATCCTGCCACACTTGCAGTACTTGCACTACTTGCAGATCATATCTTTGTACCGCGGCTGGGGTCATAATATCCTCGAGGTCGTATTATGCAGAAGGCCAGTTGTCCGTCTCCAGGAATCTAACAGAGTAACAGTCTTCTTCTATATAAGATATAAGGAGTAGGCTACATGGCCCTGCACTATATATAAAAAAATATGTATGACTTAACAACAACAACAACAACAACACAACTAAAGGGCTTGTTTGTCAGTCGATCGGAACAATGTCCTACGATTACCAATCCGCAGAAGAGAATATTAATGATATTTGTATTGATATGTTTCTCAAGCAAAATACATGTATAGAAAGGCCTATGACTGTATAGTGGCTTCAACCAGAGTGAGGTTAACTATGGCAGTGAAGAGTTTGCCACTTTCTGGGCATTCAAAAGCTCCACTTCTACTTGTGGGTGCGCGCAGATTGCGGAATTGTACACGACACCACGCAATAGTAAAACGTGTATTTAAGAAGGAATTGATTTATCTAACGTTAAAAAAAGGGGCTTATTCTGCTTGTGCTGAGATGAGTAATTTCTGTAGCACAAATACATGGGCAGGCACACGAAATAAGTTAGACTTACATTGAGAGATTAAATATACGGGTTCAGAAACCTACCCCTCTTCAAACCCGCTAGATGCGGAAGCTGAATTGAGAACTTGCTAGATCTATGTCCAATGCCCTCCCAATTAATAATTTTTCTTTTCTCTTATGATACATACCGCCTGTTATCGTCCCCTACAACTATTTTGTCAGTAGAGGTGAGGGGGGGGGGGGGTCAAACACATGTATTATAGACAACAACGTGAATAATCGGGTGGCGAGATGTGGAGTAAAAAAGAGGTTGATCAGGCTTATTAATAAGTTATTAAGTGAGTACGAGTAATACATATTATAATACAGAGACATCCCCCCTCCCCTCTCTCTCTCCATCTTTCTCTCTCCTCTGTCTCTTCATCTCTGTCTCCTCCCCCCTCTCTCTCTCTCTCT
>NW_004797310.1:1607218-1642248 GCF_000002075.1 Aplysia californica | reverse complement strand
AAAAGTATTAGGTGTGTCCCGCGCGCTCATATGACCTTATGCAGTTGCGAGCGCCGTAAAACCCTATACTAAACAAAACAAACAAACATATAACACACACGTACAAATCAAGGTGACGGTGAATAACACCCGTGTCGTCAGCACTCTCCATACAATAGTAAAACCCAGGAAAACCTATACAAGAATAGAAGCATGAATGGTATCCTCACTTGCGATGCTTAGATCTACGCTGACTCCTTTGCATCTCGCTACCCTAGAATTACCTATAACCTAATTCTATCTGACATTTTCGGACGTTTTGAGTACATGTACTAAGATCATGAGTCACGAGGTCAGAAACCAATCCATCTGCTCTATCAAAATCGTAAGATTATTCGGAGTCGTGGTCAAGATAAATTCCAAGAAGTGCATTCGGAAAAGCTTGACATGTTGTGATACTCAATTAAGTTCAATTAACGTTTGACTTCAAATTAAAAATTACATTTCTCAAAACTAGATCTAGATCAAGAAATCTAGGCACTGAGCTGAGAAAACGTACGTTATGCCGAGGGAGTGAAAGTGAAAATAGATAACTCATCCGAAGTTCAACGTCACTGTTGGGAACGAAAATGTGAAGAATAATTAGAAGACCACTGACAAGCCCAAAGGTATGTGCTTAACTTCTCTGCCTTTCTTTACAATTTGCTTATTCATAAATTTTGATTTCTAATATAAAGGTATTTGAGACGGGATTTGTTGCTTTCGTTTTGTTTTGTTTTGGAACAGCGGGCCGGGTGGGGGAGTATTTTCACTAAGTGCTGGGACCAGAGAAAAAGATCAGCTTAACCGAAGATCATCCCAAGCGAGTTCAACACAAGCGGAGTCGACTTTAATTATTCTAGTGTAGAACTGCTGGAGCGACAAATAAATTAAATTTGAAGAGGGCATCCAAATCGACCCTCTCCCAATCTGACCTCCGCCGCACCGGCATGACAACGGACAGCTTGGAGCGTAATGAAGACTGCACTGGCTTGGCCACGTCTGAGTTTGATTCGATAAGACTAAAGAGAAGCACATCGACACAATGTTGTTGTTGTTGTCGTCGTTATTAACTCATCATCATCATCATCATCATCATCATCATCATCATCATCATCATCATCATCATTGTATAAAGAAGGTATTAAAACAGTTAAGACCTTGTTGTATTTCCAAAAATATATATTTTTCACAGTTCAACGTTTCGTCAATAAGGCTTCATCAGGAACATAGTATTTGAGAAAAAAATAAATGAATGATGACGCCACAGCAACAAAGTGTTCACTATAAGTTACGTATTGGCGTGATTTGGACAATATATCGGAAATATCTTCATCATCATATACACAGGCTATAAAAACTAAAGTGCGTACATACATGTCTGAATATTTAAAGGAGCGGTGAGTGCAAATCGCCGGAGAGAAGGGAACACTAAAGCCAGAAGTGGTAGAGAGAGAGAGAGAGAGAGAGAGGGGGGGGGGGGGTGGAAAGGTGCGTGGAAGTAAGGAATATAATTACAGAAGGGTGCGGTGAACACAATCATCATCGCCAGAGGAAGAGAAACACTATTATTATTATTAGGCCCATTATTAATATATTATTATTCTCTGCGTACTCGTTAACAATATATACCAAGTAGCTACCCCAAAATATTTTTTAACATTCTCATTCAGTCTTTTTGCAAACTCAACTTTAACCAACAACCATGAAATATTGTAGTGTAGATATACTAGCCTAGTAGAGGTAGTTCTGGCATCTAGGGCCAACTACGCGGCAAGGCCGAGATCGGAGACAGGCTAGTCAAGTCTGGTCAAGTCACAGAATTCTGTGTTCTGTGGGTCAAGTCAACCACCACAGCAAAAGACAACGAGCCAAACATAGGCTACTGGGTTTTTTTTTGGACCATAACAATCATGGCCCACTTTGTAATTTTAAAAATGTCAAAATTGTTCCCACCAATGAAAACGCAGACTGAGAATCAAGTGTCCAATCGTTAACGAGCGTTGCCAAAATAAACCCCGACTTGACTCTTTCTTTGAGAAGTGAGAAGAGAGAAACGAAAGGAGACGTTTCACAGGTCTGAGCTTGCTTCGGAATTGTATTTTTGTCATCACTATTTATATTTCACGGCACATTTGGTATATAAAACAAGAAGTTTGTTGGTGCTGTCTCGCTGCTGTCAGTCATAAGCCCCTGCCTTTGACGCCTTTGTGATTTTCCGGCTGCCCACAACCCAGCCCCCCAGGTGTCATCCAACGCCCACAGTGACCTGTGTGTAATTCTTCTGTCTGATTCAGCTTCGGATTTGTCGCGTCAGTAATTAGAGGGTCCACGCCCCCCCCAAGGCTACAAATCAACAGCCCATAGCCTATAGGAGGGCGTACTATAGAATAGGCCTGGAATCTAGTAGGCTACAGGGTACAGGGGCCCATCTAATAGAAAGAGTTGTCTTCATGCAAACAATTTTACAAGGTAGTCTAGATTTCTAGATTCTAGATAACATAATCTATTTCCTCCATATATTTTTGATTTTGTCGTCTTCTGAGGTTTCCCTCGCCAGTGGACTAGATCTAGATCTAGATCTAGATTCTAGATCTAGATCTCGCCGTGGCAGGCCCGCTTTTTTGCCGCTTAGAGCTAGGTGTGCTAGGTGCTGGCTGTACTGTAGCTTGTTCATGTAAAACGTAGACTAAAATTAAAAAACCAAACCAAAGAGGTTTTCCCACTCGAAGTGTATACAGACCCGGTAAACGGGAACAAAGTCACGAAGTATATACAGACCCGGTAGGGGAACTCTTTTGTGATTTCGGAAAGTTTCAGCGCTCAGACCCCGTGATGTGTGTGTGTGTGGGAGAGAGAGCAGGGAGAAGTGCTAGCAAAATGTATGACATGCCTCAGTTGGCAGGAGGGAACGAGAGAAAGATAGAGTGGGAAATAGGTGGGGAGAAAGAAAGACAGACAAACAAAGAAAAAGAGAATGCGAGCGATACACTGAGACAGATGGAGAGAGAGAGAAAGAGAGGCCGAGAAATAGAGAGGGTGACTTCTCGATTGTTCTTTTCTTCAAATTGTGATTCCTCCAACTCCAAATCGTTCATCGAAAAGACGTCCGCAATCTTCATTTAGATCTTATCTAGATCTAGGCTTGCCTCGAAACTAGATCAATGATTTATGTCTGTGTCTGTCTAAATCTAAGTCTAGGTCATAGACCTAGAATAACCTTAGAAGTTACCCTGAGCCAGGAGGACGCTGAAACTTTCGGAAATCACAAAAGAGTTCCCCTACCGGGTCTGTATACTTTGTGACTTTGTTCCCGGTTACCGGGTCTACACTCCCTTTCCAACTACCTCTCTAGACTATACTATAGACCTATCGGCCGGTCAGAACTCACACATTATAATATAAATGAAGAAAGCCATAAAGATGGCCTTTTAGGCTCAGGCTTTATTAACTCAAACATTTATAACCTCACTTTAGGGAAAAATTTATCTGGAAAAAAGAGAATCAGGCTATCTTGGAACACTGTGCTGCAGAGTGGAGTCCACCTGATCGTTTATTTTGCTTTAATTTAGCTGGGTTGTCAGTTTGGTCCTTGGAGAGGTTGGTCAATCTAAACAAAAATCAGAGATTTTATTATGGAAGCGGAAGAGTCTAGCCGTACTTTCAGTGACGTCTAGACTGCCAAGCTAGCCATACTTAATGACTTATGACGGGTAGACGGCTAGGCTAGCCGTACTTAAAATTATGATGGCTAGAGTGACAAACAGCAAAAAATAGGCCTACTGAATTGTAAATAATTTTTTTTTGCAATACCTAAAGCATTTGTATTTGAGACGAAACCAAAACGTGCCTTACGTACAGTGCATGTAATTTAAACCTGAATAATTATTAATGAGACCTGTGTACTCAACGGTCCCGTTTTGGTCCTTAATTAAGTACGGCTAGACTGGCAGGCTAGCCGTACTTAAGGGTGGCTAGACTGAATTGAGAGGCTAGCCATACTTAACTATGGTTAGCCAGTTCGTTTTATTTTATCTTTTGGTTTACTGATATTTTCAGATTAGTAAAACTGTGCTCGGTTTAAAAGCAGACTACACTGAATTTTGTAAACTGGGTTTCAGTTGCTTAAAAAGGATTTCTCAACAATGATGCATGTGATGAATCTCTAAACTTTTCAAATTAAAATTTTGCAGCATGATTTCATGTTTTGTTTTGTAAGTTCTTACATTTAAGGAAGAACTTCCGTAACAAGCGACCACCCAAACACTGTAAAGAAGAGAACTAACCCTGGCCAAAACCGAAACCCTAACCTTAACCCTAGCCTCAACCGTATCTCTTTATATTTCACGGTGGTCGCTCGTCACTGATTTCCTGCCTAACATAATATATAAGAATATGTTCTTATGTTTTTATCATCAGATGGCGCATTTCAATCTTGAAAATGACATCAACAGTGCTCTGCGGATGGATGTTCCAAGTGCCAGGCCTCCACTTATGAGGGTCCAACGGTTTGAACAAACTGGCGGTAGCTCTTCTTTCAACACAAGTACAACAGCCACCAAAACACCAAATAAAAGTTTGAACAAATCGTTGTCTAGTGGAGCTCTAGCCAAGACGCCTTCTGCAGCCAAGACTCCAAATTCCGCTGGTATGTTGGTCTGAATCAGAGATATATCTAAAGTAATCGCTCGGTACATGTAACGATGAATTGTACAAAAACTGGACGATCTAGCGATCATACGATAAATCATAGGTGTGTAACCACAGAATTATACAAAATTTGGACGGTTGGACGATGTCTTGAAGACTCGGTCGAGAAATCAAGCGCTACCTGATATTTTTCGTGCGATAACGTTAAGATTTGGGGGGAGACGCGCTGTGACGTAGAATCACTTTGAAATTTGCCACTGCACAGGGTTAAATTTAGGGCACAAAATATAAAAAAATTATCGCATCTTAAAATTGATTTCATATTCGGAATAAGCACAGTAGCTCGCAGAGAACCTGATTTGATGCAAAATTATGTTAATTTTAGTTTTTATTATTTAATTGATCGTCAATGGTGAAGTGCATCAAGGTCACTGGGTGCGTTGCACATCTGCAGTCAAGTCAAAGCTTCTCTTTCTACACACAGCACGGTACAGTATGGCCAACCTTTTCTAAAGACAATGTTCTGCTATCAAAATGTACAGAGGAGGGGGTGGGGCTCTCGTGATCTAGAGGTACAGTGTTCGCCTTTCATTAGGTCCCGAGCTCAAAACCTTCACATAAATAGAGTGCAGGAAAATCGCTGTCGTCGCAAAGAGACATGGTGGTATTATGAGGAGGAATCTCCTGGATTGAAAGAAAACTGGACGTTAGATTGGAACGTGTAAACAGACAACACAGTTCGATTAAACGGACAGTTCTCGCACACAACGAATCTAATACATTTTATCACTGCGTGTAACCGGGGCTTTAGAGACATAATTCATCTAATTTATCTGATTTTTTACTGTCTGTGTTGTCTTTTCAGATTTCTGAATCTTTTCTCTCCATTTCTTTATTTGTTGTGAACGACGCATCATGTGTACTGCACGCACCCACACACACCTTTGCGCACAACCATTAGACACCACATGCTTGTTCTTTCTTTTTTTTTGGAACATATTTATTTCTATTGTTCTTATATTTTAGAGAAATCGCTGTGTTGAAGTTACAATCTCTATTATTTTTGTAGGAAGGAAGAAAACACCAGGAGCAAAACCGCCTAAAACTCCTACAGCTGGTGACAGATTCATTCCCAACAGAAGTGTAAATAACTTTGATTTGGCGCATTACAAGGTTTGTATTGTTCTGAGTTGAAAAGTAATTTCCTTATATCATATATTTGATTATGTAAAAAAACAACACATTGAGTAAATGAGAATTTATACCGAATTCTCCTGTTTCTGCTGAGTCATTTCACTTTCAAGAGTACCCCCACTCCTTTTTAAAAAATGTTTAACTTTTAACTTTATTTAATCTTTTTATATTGTATTCAGAAGCAATTTTTTTCATCTATTGTATCCTCTGCTGACCAGTGCCTTTCTCTCCTCTCGCCTGTCCTCTCCTCTCTCCTCTCTCCTCTCCCCTCTCCCCTCTCCCCTCCTCTTCCCTCTCCTCTCCCCTCTCTTCTCCCCTCTCCTCTCCTTCCCTAATCTGGAAAAGGTTTTTTTTTGTAAAGTATGAAACTCTTAACATAAGCACTAGTTTGTTTTTTGCAGATATGTACACAGGCAAGGCCAAGTGAGGATGAACAGTCCATGATGAGTCCCTCTCAACAGGAGTACAAAGCAGTCATGAGTGAAAACTTAAATGGAGACCTCATGGACAAAAAGATTCTTTCTTTTAAAGAGAAACCTCCTCAAGCCCCTGAAGGTATAGTATGCTATCACAAGCAGGAAAAGTGGTATTTCTTTTTTTTGGTTTAATTTTAAAAATCCATATTTTTTTGGTGTGCTGTTGGAATCTGCTTCTTGGCGCATTTATGTTCTGCTATCTAATGATTGGAAACAATCAGTATTGGAGGCAGGACAATCACTAACTTGCGTTTTGCCGATGACATCGATGGATTAGCAGGAGAAGAACAGGAGCTCGCCACACTAGTGGAGCGGCTGGACACAACCTCAGCAGCCTACGGCATGGAGATCAGTGCAGAGAAAACCAAGCTAATGACCAATAACATCAATGGCATCAACGCGGACATCAAAGTCAGGGGCGAGGAACTTGCTTCAAATACCTTGGATCAGTCGTCGCAGATGAAGGCTCAAGACCAGAAATTCTCTCCAGAATCGCGCAAACTACAGCTGCGCTGTCAAAACTGAAGCTTATTTGGAGGGACAGAAACATCACGCACAACTCAAAAATGAGACTAATACGCTCACTGGTCATCTCAATATTTTTATACACCTGCGAGTCGTGGACACTAACAGCAGAATTAGAGAAAAAGATTCAGACCACAGAGATGAGATGTTACCGCAGACTCCTTGACATCTCGTACAAGTACAAAGACCACGTTTCAAATGCAGAGGTACGAAAGAGAATCACCAACGCAGTGGGGCAATATGAAGATCTACTGACCACAGTGAAGAGACGAAAATTAAAATGATATAATGGGCATGTCACAAGATCCACAGGACTTGCCAAAACAATCCTGCAAGGAACCGTACAAGGAAAGAGAAGGAGATGGGAGGACAACATTACAGAGTGGACAGGAAAGACGATGGGTGACAATCTGAGGAAAGCAGAGGACAAAAATAGAAGGCGAGAGCTGGTTTTCAGATGCAGTGGTGCTCCCACAGTTACCCCAACCACGGGATAGAAGAGAAGAAGAAGAAGGTCTAATGATGCAAGTGGCTGGGAGGTTCTGCTTCTTCAGTGTCCCTTTTTTGTTTGAAGTATTTCTATTTGTCTGTTAATCTTGATTTTTTTCCAGCATTGAATGACAGGGTTATTTTTTATACTCAAATAAGCCGAGGATCGGGATCTAATCACAGAGTTTTAAAATATTGTCACTGAACCTCAAATTAGTAAGTTATTTCCATATTATATTATGAAAATCTCTCTTTTTTCTGGAACAGGTTTTCCAGTGTCTTTTCCTCTTTGTTAAATGTAGCACAGCCATTTCTGGAAAGTAAAGTTGAAAATTGTAATTTGGGAAAATGTTGAAGGAAAATTGTGTTTTAATAATGACAATAGTTTTGAATGTTTTACAATATTGGATGCCTGTATCAATAGCCCTGTCAATTTGTGTTTCTTTTTTCCCCTTTTTTAAAAATAGTTTTGTTGCTGGTTAGTTATATTGTCTCAAAAGCCTTGAAAATCCTTGTAAATTATCTCTCTTATGAAAATACCTTTTTCAAAACATTAATGGTCAGTATTGTATTAACTTAGTACTTATGGTGAGGATATGTTTTGTTTGGTCTTTGCAGGTTATCAGAATGACCTGAGGGTTCTTTACACCACGGGAAAGATGGGTTCAACAGCTAAAAAGACAACGCGTTACATCCCTCAAGTGCCAGAGAGAATACTTGATGCACCTGACATTCTGGATGATTATTGTGAGTTTTTCATTTATCCGTTATATAATCATGTATCATTTGTGTCATGAAGCGGGAGATTCAGGCGCTCTTCAATTTTTGGGCATATGAAGTTATTGGTATCGGTATCATCCTAATGCGTGTTCATTTGTATTGCTTTTTAAAAATAGAAGTTGATATATAAAGTATAATAAAGTTTGCGATTGAAGAAGGTGGGAGTCGCTTGATGTCGGAGGTAAAATTAGTGAGAAAATGGCTGCCAAAATTTTGTGACTTCTAAAGCCTAAGTATCCTTGGAAATTGCAAATTTACATTTTTTTTGTGCCTGTGGTCAATGTTTTTCAGTAAAATCTGCAATGAAATGTATTTTTAAATGGTCATAAAAGGTGTTTAGCAAAAAAGACAAAATTCGAACAAAAATTTGCCCCAGGCCAGAAAAATGCTGGTTTCTTTGTTTTCATTATTTTGACGAGTGCCTGATTTCACCACGATGCCTCACATTTACTGCATTTCTTAGATTTATCTGGTAGTGGTTTTTCAGTGCTGCTATACAGTACAGTAGTCTCTGTCTAAGGCTCTTGTGTTCTGGAATCAGGAAGGAGAGAGACGTAAGATAAGCAGGATCTTAGCTGGAATAGAGCAGGGAGTTCAGATTGGGTCTAAATGATTCCCCCCGGCCCCCACAACTTTAAATTAAAATAAACTGAGGGTTCCCATAGCATCAGTGAGACCTGTATTGTACACAAGGTAAATTGAAAATGAAAATGCTTTGATTCTGAAGTGAATTGTCATCAATTGGACTGGCCTGTAAAATGGGTCTGAACTGTATAATTTTTCCATTAATTTAGAGTTGTAAGACATCTAATAACCCCCCCCCCCCCCATCATGTTTCGGTTAAAGTGACCAGCAGACGAAACAACTGAATGGCTACTGCATCAGTTACTCAGTGTACAGTCAAACCTGTGTAAGACGGCCACCCACTGTCAAGGAGAAAAGTGGCCATATAAGGCAGGTGGCCGTCTTAGGCAGGACTGATCAAGATGAAGAAAACAAACCCTTCCCATCTATGTCCCAATCGAAAGCAACTGCGTTGTTGTTGTTTTGTTGTTGTTGTTGTTGGTTTGTATTTTGTTTGTTATTTTTATTTTGTTGCTGCTTTTGCTGAAGGGTGGCTATAAAACAAAATTCATCAGACGATGAAGACCGAGTGCCATGTTAAAACAAATACATGGGTCGCCACCACTCGGAGAACGAGCAACGCTTCTGTCACAAGTTCATGTTGACGTCCATTGTTACTCTGTTACAGACTGGGTAAACAGTGACCACTCATCTCACTTACGATTTGTGTATGAGTTCTGGTTGGGGCTTATGGGTTATGAGGGATCACACACTTACCTCACCAGCAGCTGAAAATTTGTTACCTGTTGGTCAACAGTTGGAGGGGTCTACGCAACATGATCGGTTGGAGGGACTACCTAACTATAACGCCAGGGGATTGGATTATGACTGCTCGCCCACAAGGCCAGGGGCCAGTGCTCAATTTATAACAAAACATAATGGAGTCACTAAGGTGGCTGTCTAAGACAGGTGTTATTGCTTGGTGTGGTAGGGGTTGTATGTTAAAATATGGTGGCTGCGGCCGCGTTAGACAGGTGCCCGTTTTACACAATTAGCTTATATAGAAAAAACGCGGGGGGAATGGAAAGTGGCTGTCTTTATAGAGGTGGCCGTCAGGGCAGGTTTGACTGTACTTTCCTTAGTAATCAATTGGAATTCATTAAACTCGCTGATGGTGTTATATATTATATATATTTTTGGAATAAAACTTTTCTTCTGTGTGGTTTTTGTCAAGTTTCTTGTTTAATTTTTTCATGAAATGTCAAATTGGGTAAATCAATGGATATTTTGCTTTTGGTATAAAACTTCATGTACATTTTGTGTGCTCATTTTGTCTCTCAGATCTGAGTCTCATTGATTGGTCGGCGCTGAATGTCTTAGCTGTTGCCCTCGGCACCAGCGTTTATCTGTGGGATGCTACAACTGGGGGAATAAACTTGCTTCTGGAGATGGACAGTTCTGGAGGAGATTACATAAGCTGCGTCAACTGGACCTCTGACGGAAATCATTTGGCAGTTGGACTATCATCAGGGGCTGTAGAGGTGCGAAACGTGATTTCCTAGACTTGACAATAACACTTGAACGCACTCTATGGGCCAGCTGTCCAAGACAATCACCTATACAAATAGCCACTTCCCACTCCTCCTCCCCCTTACCCCCCTCACCCACCCAGCATTAACATTTTTTTTGTTATAATGTCACTGTCCAAGACATCCAACCTTTCTACGACAACTAATTTTCTCCTTGACAATGGGTGGCTGTCTAGGTTAATTTCGACTATTTATTTCTATGGAAACATGCCTTTTTCAATGTTTACTTGGATGGGAAAATACAGTGGGAGTCACATTCAACGAGGTTGCTGGGACTGACTTGTCCTCGTTGGATCCGACCTCTCGTTGAACGTGACAAAAGCTAAAGAAAAGAAAGAAAGGGGGAGACAAGTTATTATATTACATGGCGTACCAATACCAGTAATTAAAACAGTTCTTCCCCCTGATAATGAAAATCTCAAAACAACATCAGAAGTGCGTTGGCGTTTCTGCGTTGACGAGCCTTGATCCAAGGCCTCCCGAATTTTTGCTTTGTCCTTTAAAAAGGTCGACGACGTGGTTGAGCTGAGGCCATATTCGCGACAAATGTCTGCCTTCGATCTCTGTCCTTTTTCAACTTTGTCTATGATTTTTTGAATTTCATTTCAAATGAAAGACATTTCCTTTTCGTGGACGATTTTGAAGCGATTTTGAACTTAATTCTAGTGTAAGTGGACTGAGGAATTTGTCAAAGTTAGTGCAAAGTCAGGGAAGAGAATGAGTCAACGTGCGAACACCGCGATGGTTGCAAAGAAAAAGGATGAGGCATAGAAAGAGAAAGAGCAACTGAAATCAGAGGAAGATGCTTTCTTCATCCCCTCCAGTCCGCCACGCCACACAGTAGTGCCTAGGCTGGCCTAGGCCTAACCACAGGCTCAGTTTCACGATTCATCACACAGCCCGCGCCGTGTTCCCACCACCCCCTCCTATCCCTACCACAGGCCAACCCTCGCCCATCCTCTTGGCTTTGGGGCCCATGTTAGGAGGCACACTATGCCTTGATCTAGCAATACAATGCATTAGGAATGGAGGATGGGCCTTGTGCTTCCCATGAGATGGAGAGAAAGGAGAAAAATTCTTCGCTTTTGATTTGTCTTTATTTGGTTATCGCGACCTGGTTGAAATCGACTTCGGTCTGTTTGCAACCTCGTTGGAGCTAACATACATTTACAAAGAGATATAGAAGAAAAATCAGGGATTAAGGATTGCCTCGTTGGAGCCGACTTCTCGTTGAATGTGACCTTGTTAAATGCGACACCCACTGTATAATTCTATTGTCTATATGTCAAACAGTTTTGTGTACATATATGTAATGTATTATTACTTATTACGACAGTGGCAAGCAAAGTGTGCATCTGTGCAACTAAAAAAAACCTTATCATTTTGGACACTCTGCATTCCTAATAATATAAACATAGTGTGGGACTGCCCCTGTCATAGGATCCTAACTTTACTTACTGTTCCGCAGTGTGCAATAGAAAGGGGTCTTTGATTGGTGCTTTTATTTCATTGTTCAAGTTTTCATTGACAAGGCCTCTTAATTTAGTTTTTCTGGTTTTTCACAATAAAAGCATACATAAAGTTCAAGTGTTAAATTTAAATTGCACCTTAAAAGGATAGGGTTCTAACACCATGATGCATAGTTTTGAGAAAATGGGATTCCATTCTTTTATTTATACCAAGAATGTCTTATCACTTTTTTTGCTAATCTTCAAATGAAAAAAATACAGGTCAGATTGTCTCGAGCGTTTGACACAGTGTGCAGGGCTTGTGTGTAACTCAGTTCTTGCAGAAAGTATAGTTAGAACCCTGTCATTCTTTGTAAAGGCATGAAATGAAATGTTGATAATTTTGAACCATTGAAAAAATATTTGCTCAGATTGAGGGAACAGATTAGCTATGTCCGCTTCTATCCATTAAATGTTATAGTTTTTTTAGTGAAAGTTGAGGAAGTAGTTGTTCGTGCCTTTTTTTGGTACTATTTTCATACTGTATATTGTGGGTGGTTGGCGGGTGCTCTGGTGTGGTTTGCTTCTTCTTTCCTATCAAACATCTATCGTCCTTATCTCCCCTTTTTCTTGTTTATGTTTGTTACTCTCTTGTGACACCTCTAATCTTCTGGCGCTCATATGACCTTATACAGTTGCGAGTGCCGTAAAACCTCTACTAAAACTAAAACCTAATACTGTATATTATTCAACAGCTGTGGGACCCTGTGCAGAAGAAAAGGCTACGGACGATGGCTGGTCATGCTGCTCGAGTAGGGGCTTTGTCATGGAACTCGTACTTACTCACTAGGTGAGTATAGGAAGCAAAAGTATTGTCTCATGGTGCCCTACAGTATCTTAGCTCATCATTGTATCCTAGCTGCCTTCTGTTAGGAATAAGGGGTTTGTCTTTTCCTAAAATATAAAACCCTTTGCAGTATAATCCACTTATATCAGCAGCCAGTGTATAGACATTTTCCAATTACGAAATTTTTCCTTCAATATCTTCACTAAACAATTCCTCTTATAAGTTATATAGGCTTTTTTTCGGCCCATTCTGCTTTATAGACATGCTTAAGTCTGCATACCGGCCATGTAGCCTACTTGACACACCAGGCTTTAGTAGGTCATGTTGGGCCTACACAGTGTAGTCTCCAACACAGTACAGTGCCTCACAGACATGAGCGTCTCGCGCGCTGGGCATCACCCCCTACCCCCACTCCCGATCACTCATTCCCCTTCCACATCCCATTCTCAGTCTGTCGCTGGCATGTGCCACGGTCAGTGAGTCATTGCCTCGCCGTTCCATTTTCCCCAGCAAGCGTCCGTAAACAGGCCATACAAGAATGCTACAACAAAGTTTGCACTTGTGTGTAGTGTGCGCCTGGCGTTGCTCTGTGTTTGGTACCGTATCTCCAACCCCTCGTCCCCTCTGCCTCTTGTTAGTTTTCACTTTGTAGTTGTGGAAGAATGAAGGGTAGTAACCAGTAAAAAGTAGTGTTGTCTTTTTACTGCTGACCTCCCCTTGTTTTTCCAATTGGCTATATATTTTTATATTATTTCTTTTATCGATCGACAATTTTATATATCGACATTCGACATCAAATCCACTTCCCAGGGCATGTCGATATAAACGGATTATACTTTATGTTGTTTTATTGATAATGCATTTCATCATGGAAACTTTATTGAATAAAAATAAAAGTGTTTTATGTGATGCGAGCCAATGGCCTTTAACACTGAAAAAAAGCTTACATACTTAATACATTGTGTCTATATTTGTGGCGTTTTTGTTGGAGTCTGAGAAATTTTACAATGTCAAAGTGATACTTATAGAATACTCTGTGTGGTAAATATGACAAGTGGCAAGTGAACTACTAATAGTAACAACACTGGTGATTCATTTATTCTGCTTGGTTGAAACAGGAATGCCAGTACTGTACTGGTTTTTTTTGTCAGCCTGAGTGCTCTGCAACTTACACTTTAATGATGAAAAAATGTTGATTTTTAAAAACTTTTAACATTATTTTGGCGTCAGTTGTCGAGTTTGTAGTTAATGTTGTTGTTAATGTTGCCTGTTAACACAGTATATTCTTGTTTTGAAACACGTTTATCTCTTTTTTCTTTCTTCCAAGTGGCTCTCGTACGGGCAGCATCCATCACCATGATGTGAGGGTGGCTGAGCACCATGTGGGCACCTTGCAAGGACACACCCAGGAAGTCTGTGGGCTGAGATGGTCTCCAAACGGAAACTTTTTGGCCAGCGGTGGCAATGACAATCTGCTCAACATCTGGAGGGCAAACAGTGGTTCTCTGATGACCGGCACGGAACCTCTCTACACCTTTAATGAACATCAGGCTGCCGTGAAGGTATGTTCTACCCTGCCTGATGTTAAAGCTTTCAGTGGTAGACATTATTATAATGAAATATGGCCAGCTGTACGGTACTTTATTATTGTGTACTCAGTTATAAACCTTATATGCAACCATTATTTTATCGTTATTACAAGGAACAAAGGAGAAGTAAAAACCGTGAAAGCAAAATCACTGCATGCGAGATGAAATGTCTCTGTAAAACTTTAAACATCATAAGAACAGACATGCAGAGAAATGATGTAAGAGCATATATTATTGGCAAGGAGTCTTGCCTGCATTTCATCGTAATACAAGGAATAAAATGGTCTGGCCTCCTGTTATAATTGTCACTTAGTCAGCCAGCCTCGAGAGCCTATTGCACTAAGTACTCAGGTTACTTAAGAAGCAATAGGCCAAACAAAGGGTGGACTGAGGTAGTCAAGGGATGGAACCCTGAAAAACTACGTCTCAGTTGAAAGAGCTACAGAGATGCCGGACCATGAAAAACTGCATCTCTCCTCGATGCTTAACAGTAACAGAGGGTGAAAAAGTTAAAAACAATTAAAGTATTCTAACAGCCATTGTTTTGATGAACTTCCTTTGACTTGAACAATTAGACAGTCCTCGACTCCTTCAGCCACATTTCTGCGTCCAAATTTACCCCAGGCTTTAGCATGGTGTCCATGGCAACCAAATGTCCTGGCAAGTGGAGGAGGAACAGCTGATCGGCACATTCGACTGTGGAACTGCAACAATGGAGGAAGTTTAAGTTCAGTCGACACTAAATCTCAGGTAGGTGCTTTCCACATTTTTATTTCATACAACATTGTTTTGTATTTATTTTTATGACGTGAATTTTTAACTTATATGATTCCCATTCTCTAATAAGACTGATAAATTCCTTTTCATATAATGTGTTGTATTGGGTAAAAAAAGTTTTTTAAAACAGTTGTTTCATAATTAAAAATTTCTTTCTTATGTTACCTGAAAATCACAAACTCAAAAGTAGAAGCAGACAATAGGATCTTTTGTGAAGGGGGTAGGTAGCAACATCAGAACTGAAAAAGATCACGTCCATCTGGAAAGAAAACAATGCAAAGATGCAAAAATAAGAATTCTAAGAAGCTCCCCATCGCAAAATTTGAATGTGAAGCATAGACCATCAATGAAAAAAATAAAAAAAGGATACAGCTTTTAAAAAAAAATGTTGTAGAAATACTCTAAGAATATGATGGAAAGAGAAAATAAAGATTGAGGAAGTACTAAGACGAATAGGAATAGAAACGCCAACACTCCTCTAGAATGGAATGAAACTAAAACTGAATTACTCTTGGCATATCAAATGCAATATGTCAGCGGTGAAACATTTTGGAAGTAAAAGTAGAATGCAAGAGAGAAAAATAACGGAACATAGAAGTCTGGCTTGGAACCAAAGCAACTCAGGCAGGCAGAATGATGAGAGAAAGAGTGTTTTAATTGCAAACAGGTTTTAGAAGCAATGTCCCAACTACTGGAAAAGCTAAGAAGAAGAAGGTGGTGATGTTTCTGACCAGCACAAGGTTTGTTGGAATATTGCTTTTTTAAATAATGTAGAAGAAATTGTCACATGAACTGAAAGTACAGTGGAGTCCGCCTATAGTGAACACACTTTATTTGAACAATCGGTTGAAGAGAATGATATTCTGTGGTCCTGATTGAAACGCTATTTGTTTAAGTAATAAAAATAGTGGATAAAATTAGCCGGTTTCACAGGGAAATCGGATAAAGTGAACGCCCAAAATGAGTGAAAGCGAAGAACGGACTGACAGTGTCACTGTCGCCATGCTGTGAAGATAAAATTCTTTGCCTCAGGCATCGGCAGACAATCCCAGCTAGGTGTTGGCGACGGCAGTCTCAGTCAGAAAGAAAGAACTCTAGTCTAGGCTCGCCCGCTATGTTGTTACCCCACCTCCACCCTAAACCCACCACTGCGTATAGCTACTGTTTCTAGGCCTCCGCCCTGCCAAAATGGTTAAACCGAACCTCGGATAAAGTGAACACTTTCTTATGGTCCCAAAGAGTTCACTTTAAGCGGACTCCACTGTAGTTTTCACTTACTTCTTACTTTTTACGGAAGGTGATGAAGTAAATATCTTGAATACATGACCTATCACTTGAGATTTTGAGTTTTATGTCATATATCACAATGTCTTCTGAGGGTTTTTTTGGGGTTTGTTTGTTTGTTTTTTTTGTTTTTGTGTGTATATATGCCCTTCTTTGCTTTTGTGAGTTGTTGGTCTGACTGCAATTATTACTCCTTCACAGGTGTGTGCTCTTCTGTGGTCAGCAGAACACAAGGAACTCATTTCAGGACACGGATTCTCTCAAAACCAGCTGACCCTTTGGAAATATCCAGCAATGACCAAAATTGCGGAGCTTACAGGTTTGAGCTTCCTTTCTTTTGACTGTTTTTGTTGTCTTCGCACAATCTGTAACACTCCTGAATTATGATATATGAGTCATTTTCCTCAGAAGTTTTGATTTGTGGGTTCTGCTAAGATTATTTCATACTTTTTTTTTTCCTGAGGCTTTTAATTTACCTACAATCTTTTTAAAATGAAATTCATTATGATAAAAATTATGTTTGATGTTAACGAGTAATTATTGTCAAATTGAATTCGTAAATGTTATTCAAGTGTGCTCCATGTGTAATGTAATTGTATGTACTGGTACTCTGCTTGCTTTCCTATTGAGCTTTATTAGCGACAGTCCTTTGAAGTATATTTTGCTTTTGAACTTTTCTAATAAACAGTTTTGATAAGGTCATTGAATTTTCTTCTTCAGTACAAAATAGAAGTGTATTGTGAAAAATCTTTTTAACTTCCAGTGAACATCTTGATTATTTGCTCTGACCAGATTGAGAACGTCGCTATTAGGTCCTACTTTTCTTTCCGTCTTTTATTCCTGTTTGTCTTGTTCTTACCCTACACTACTAAATGACTGCTATTGTATGAGTGTGCTTCTCTTTGCTTTAACATTTTGAACCAGAATGAACGCATGTTTATGGGTGGTTGGCAGGTGCTCTGGTATGAACTGCTTCTGCTTCTTCTTTCCTATCACACATCTATCGTCTTTATCTCCCCTCCTTTTTTGTGTTTGTTACTCTCTTGTATACCTAAGTCTTCACCAATTTTATGACCCTATTGCTTTGCAAGTGCCATAAAACTCTTAGAAAAACAAAATCTAAAACAAACACATGTTTGGTGTTGTGTCTTTTACCAGGCCACACGGCGAGAGTGCTCCACATGTGCTCATCGCCTGACGGGGCGACTGTAGTCTCTGCTGGTGCCGACGAGACGCTCAGGTTGTGGAAGTGTTTTGCTATCGATGAACAGGCCAAGAAGACAAAATCCAAGACCGCCAGCAAGGACGACAGATCCAGCCTGAGATTTCACATGCGGTAGTGGCTTGTGTTACTCTGTACTTGAATGCTTCATGCATGGTGCTTTTTCAATGTTGGAAGGTAGTGTCTATTTTAGTGGCATACTTTTAAACTAGGTATGGTGCAGGAAATTTCAGTCTCTGATCAATTGACTCTGTTTTACTTTTGCTGTAGATATTTCCTGTCTAGTGGTGCACTCAATTGTGTTGTTTTGAGTAGGCATTGGGGTGTGCAGTCAATATCCTTTGCAAACATTGCTGGCATTTAATGCATTTATTTGTCGAATGTAGTCTGATCATGTCTTTCGCGTATGAAATCAGAACCAAAGGTGACCCCCAAAGATGTTGAAATTGCAATAACTCATTGACTGAAAACAAATCAATTTGGTTGAAATATGATGTAGTATCAATTTGTTTGATAGAGAACACTTTGGTTGGTGACGTTGAGGTTAGAGTATCAAATGAAGGATGGTAATATCAGTTAGCCTTGCTTAAGACATTGCAACATTTATATATTTATGTGATATTTTAGGACGACCTTTGGTACTGACTGTTCTGTGTGTAAATAATGTAGCGGTACTGGAAATATTTTCTTTCTTTTTTTTTGGTCAGTGCCTGAATATGATATTACTTTCAAGTAATATCTGAAGGGGTTTTGATCTCCTCAAATGTTAGAGGCTCTTGTTTTTGCGTAATTCTACTCTATTTTATCAGACACATCTTTAGAACTGCAGGGGTACCCACCTTTGTGAAATTGGCTGAATCGATATGATTTTTTAAAATTTTACGCAAATATGCACTGGCACCCTTTTAGAGGCATTCATTGCACTGACTTTTCTTTTGGAGAAGAGGAAGAAAGGGGGGGGGGGGGAACGGTCGAAGAAAGGATAAAAAATTTAGACTTTTCAAGATTCTGAGGATAGTCTCATATTTTATGTGAATTTTCATTCAGTGACCCTGATATTGAAGAAGTGCTCAGTCAGGCTGAGGTGTGAGGGTCCTCTTGATGACTTCTACTTTTTCTGTTGTCCTTTTTTTATGTGTGTGTGGGTGTGCACAGGTAGTTTGCTTCTTCTTCCCTATCAAACATCTATCGTCCTCATCTCTCCTCCTTTTTTGTGTTTGTTACTCTTTTGTAACACTTCTAATCTTCGGCACCTTGTGTTGCAAGTGCTGTAAAACTCTTACTAAGACTTTTTGTGTGTGTCACGTCTTTCCTTTGCTATGCTCTTCTCAGATCTGTCCATCCTCAGATATTGTTTTCAGTATTGTCATCACATCAGCTGACCATGGTGAATATTTTTTCCAGTTGTGTAAACAAATCAGACTAGATTATTGGTCAAATGGTATAATTGCATTTAATAACAGAAGTAATTATATTAATTTTGCCATTTCCATCTTTTATTCTCCTGTGCCTCTCATTTTTAAACAAATTATATAATGTGGAACTGCAATATATTTCTGTATGTATATATGGACTGTATTATACATACATGACATACATGTTTCTATGTGTATTTGTTGTGTAATGCAGTTTTATACGATGTTAATGCATACATCTGCATTTGTTATTACTTTACTGTGTAAGTTTACTCAGTCCCTTCGTCTTATTGATAAATTCTTTATGAAATGTAATAAAAGTATACATGAAAGTATTTTAGCTTGGTTTGTCGAGTTGTATTTTTAAAAATATTTTCTCTGGTTTGAAAAGCTACTTTGTCTTTTTTACCCCTGTCTTACATTATTGCTAATTTACTTTTGCTATCCTTTACCAAAGTTTGGGTATTAACCGCTTCAATACCTTATTGATGAAGGCAACTTGAAAGGTCATGGAATTGAAGTTACAGCTGGGTCTCTGTTCCTAATATGTTAATATTACCAATATTAGAGGTGAGTCAGATTGTATAATATGTGGGCTGTTGGAGGTTACCACTGGTAGGTCCTACATTTTTCCTTTCCCCCTGTTATCTCTGTCTGTCTTATTTTTTCCCTGCACTACATGACCGTGTTATTGTTTATGCCAACAAATTATTGTCTTGTTCTCAGAATAATATGGTTCACTTGAATTCTCTATCAATTCCCTTGTCTGATAGTTCACTCCATATGTACATCATGGTATATGTACTACCATCTGAGTTCTGCCAGACGCGCGCAGATAAACTCCTGCAGTTTAATAGGTATGCTTTCCACCGTCACTTGCAGAACATGTGTTTATTTCTTGAGTGGGGAATTTTTGCTGTTGTTTCCCACCTCTTGAATACTGCATCCCACCACCCTGCTTGACCTGGATCTGATGGGCAGGGTTGAGGAAGGTCTTACCCACAATGAGATCTAGTGTCAGTTGGGGAATAAAACATTATAGAGAAATAATCAAAGAGAAACGAAGCTGCACAGAGCAATACCTCGCTTTTCATCAATGTACTTAGTAGTAAGATGAACAGTGCCTCTGAGTAGAGGTTGTAAATCTTAAATTTTGATAAAAGGCACTATTTTGAGGTTAAAATATACAGTAGAAGAACATGACTATAGCGGCACCCGTTGCAGCGGGACCTTATCTGAATCCCCTTTATTTTGTCTGTGTAAACCCAATTAACTGCTTGGGTAAAACGGGGCAAGGAAAGGCCCGAACTAGCAAGCTCTACTTGGGGAAAGGGGGGTGGGGGGGGGATATAGGTAGGTTCCAAACAGGCAGTCAGCGGTGCAGCGTTGTGATTGGCCAGTCTCTCGTGATGAGTGAGGTGGGGCAAGCGGCAGAGAGAGATGGTGTGGGTGGACGCGTTACGTGAGCCTCTCCAAAATTAATGGCTAGAAGAAAAAGACAGTAAAAGAAGAGGAGAGCAAGTAGTTTGTGATTTTTCGATAATTCCCCTCTATGCATTCCAATAGTGAGAACTTGTCTATTGCGGGATTTTTCTTCTGGAACTTAATGTCCCGCTATTGCCATGTTCTATTGTATAATACATGTATATATAAAAGCATAAAACCATGCCACTAGCACAACTATAAGAAGACTGAACTACTGTCTGTATTGATGGCACAGACTCCAGTAAACCCTCTAAGTACTCTTACGCCAACATCGTTCAGTATGCTTGCACTTAAGTAATTAGTAATAGTTGAGTGGAACTTCAGTTTGTACCTGTGGTTGGAGAGTAACAAACTGCAGTTCTTCATCCTTCATCAATGGTTACCTGTGGGTGATAATAAAAATCTACTGGCCAGACAGTAAACACCATCTGAAGAAATGTACTGTAGTTTTTTATGGAGGAGAACCAAACGATTAATACTGATAGACTGTGAGATCAAGAAGAGAAGACGGTGGTTCAATGGGTATGTACAATGTACTCTCTTGGGAAGTCAATCCACAATGTGAAAAGGCAAAGCCTAAGATGGAATCCCCAAGGGAGGAGCAAGAGAGGAAGGCTGACATCCACACGGGAAAGCGATCTTTAGGCACATCTCAGACAGAATGGAGCATAGCTGGTTTGAAGTAGAAGTAGAGTCGGTAGAGAGGATCGTCCAGAAACAGAAGTAGAGCCTTTCACACTTCGCGGCGGCCAGTGGGAGGCTACGCAATCGTGTACGCTATTAGGGTGAACGAGGCTGATAGACAGATAGATAGACAGACAGAGAGACACAGAGAGAGAGAGAGAAGTTGGAGGGTGCCACTTCGTTACCTTAGAATTACAAACTCCTATCTTCTCAGTGCTTGGTTTTGAGAAATTTGACGTAAAAATTTCCCATGTCAAGCTTATTCGAATGCATTTCTTTGTAGATCTATATATTTATAGCTATAACGACTCCGAATAATCTTACAATTTTGATAGAGAAGATATATATTTGGTTTCTGACCTCATGGTCTTAGTAACTCAAAACGGCCAAAAAGGTCACACAAAACAGTGCAATTCCAAGGTAGCGACTTGTGTTCTTCGTCTTCTTCTTTATTCGTCCCTTGCTGTTTATGTCCGTCTATCTTGCTTTCTCATAGCTCCAACACTCGACCGTCATAATGTTGATGTTTTTTTTTCTAAATTCATACTAAACTAAATAACATCTTTTTTAGATACGTTCACAAATACATTATCAACATCTTTTTGCCCACAATTAACCATCATATGTACAGTATAACACGGGTAGCTCGAATTCGTCGGGACCGGCCTCGGTAGTTCGAGGGATCCATAGTTCGAGGGATAGAGATAAAGAAACCCCCCCCCCCCAAAAAAAAAAAAAAAAAACAACAACCCCCCCCCCCCCCCACAAAAAACAACAACAAAACAACGGGACCACAGGCACAGTTCGACGGGTGCGTGATTTCGAGTCTTCTGTGTTCGACCTGTCCGTGTTATACTGTAGTTGATTACATGCATTAAATCACGACACAGGCCACGATAATTTAAGACGCTCTACTCATTCTTCCGGAGTTGGGTGTGATATCAGTATCAGTCAGACTAACCAGAACTTCCCAAATACGTCATCAGATGGTGGTGAAAAAGGCATAAAACTACCCGACAAAACTTCATATAGCTGACTCATACATGAAGGCCCAACTCTGTGGAAACTTATATTTGGAATATATTATCTTTCCTCCTCACGCGCGCTCACATGAATATGAGTTTATGCAGTTGCGTGTGCCGTAAAACTCTTACTTAACTAAAATGTTTGTTCCTTGAAATGTCACCATTTACTAGAGATAGATCTAGTTCTCTGTGAACACGAACGAGAAGATTCAGTCCATAATATCAAATTATGTATAAAAATATAATTCTGCCCTTGTACTTGTAGGAGAAAGTGCGATACTCTTAAGACAGTACGGTGGAGACTACTGAAAGGAGTTTTTAGAGTAAAAATACACTCTGCTCCTGTAAAGTGAGAGTAAACTGATTTGCCTCCGCCCCCAACAAAGCTAAAATAAAACAACAACAACAACAACAACAACAACAACAACAACAACAACAACAACAACAACAGCAACAACAACCCTTCCCCCCTCCCCCACCCCCCGCGAAAAAGCAACACGAAAACAAACAACCAACAACAAACACACAACAAAAGAAACAGAACCAAACAAAACTTGTACTTTCTTTTTAATTTAAAAAAAATTTTAAATCCCGAAACGTAGGCATACATAGAATCTAGATCTATATTGATCTAATATCTAGATCTAGATCTAGATCTAAATCTTCCTTATTATTTCTGTGCATGTCATGCGTATTACAATATTATTATGTAGTCCTGGTCGAAAACAGGTTTGGAAGTGAACAGACAGGACCAAGCCGACACATGTATTAGCATGAAAAAAACAACACTTCACGTAAGTCTTTCTAAAGACTAAAGTCACTTGAATTTCAAAATTGCGTGGGCTTATTTTCGGGATTATCATCACCTTAAGGTATTGCAGATGTTTAAGTAATCTTCTAAAAGTTTTATGAACGAAGCCACGAAGGGGCCAGTGTAAGGGGAAATAACTTTGACTGTCAAGGAAAGCGGCTGTAACAACCATCAAGGAAGGGAGCGCACAGACTTGCCCAACAGTTTTATTTTGCTTTATTTTCACGAAATCGCGCAGAAAGTGAAAGGTGGGTTGATTTCTGCTTTTGATATATTAATTGCACTCCATTTGCTGCACGTACGACGCGTGTATTAAAGCAAGATTGATCAGGATCTGTTAGAATCTATCTAAATCTACATATGATGTAGATCTATATAGCTGCAATGATTGATTATGATGGATAATATGATATGATTGTCATTGAATTGTATTGTGATGAATCAACGACAACAAATCATTCCTTTCACACTAGATCTAGATCTAGATTCTATATCTAGATATCTACTTGACTAGAAATTTAGGTTGAAGTTGAAGCCGCCCCATAGATCTGGTAGTAGGCCCTATGTAATGCCAGTTCTTTGCAAGGTTCATGTAAACACACGCTAAGGAGCCCTCGCAAACACCGTGTGTTCAGGCGGAGACTACTATAGACTATATTAGTCACAGTCAGGGTTGTCGTTTGGACCCAAATCCCAGAAACTTGGCTCTTTTGGATCGTGTCTGGCCTGGAGAATTTCATTTGGCTCTCTGGGCCGTCTGGCTCTTTTTTGGCTCCAATCTCCAAATATTAGGGTTGGGTCGGGCTCGCAAAATTAGCGTCCACGAGTAACGAACTACTCGATGGCACTACCCGCAAACGAGCGGACGGGTAATGAACAGTCCGCTTGTGAAGAGTAGTTCGCTACTCGGTACACATCGGACAGAGACAACAGTTCGTTTAGCGAGCGAGCGGATGGGCGGACCGAGAGACTCCATGCATTCGAGTGGGCGGACGGACGGACGGTAGCGACTCCTTCCATTGCATACAACTTACAACCCCCCGCGACCCCCCCCCAAAAAAATAAATGAAAAAATCACCCTCCTGCCTCACATTGTAGCTAGGCGTTCATGGCGGAAATTTCTTCCCCCCCCCCCCCCCGGCCTTTGCGATAATTGGAATGTACACAGTTTGCCCCACACACGAGGTGAAAGGTTACACATATAATACTACGTCATCAGCCTCTCTCACTCCCTGTGGCACCGCTAGGCTAGTGGCTTGAAACATTAGGCCTAATTAACAAACAATAGACCGTGGACCTAACCTTGTGTCGAGTATCTCATCTGCTAGAGTTCGTTTGTTTGCCCGCCATCCCAGTGAATAAAATTGTGGAGCGGACCCAAAAAACGAACTATCTTGAGGCTTGAGGTCCGCAGTCCGCTCGCTGAGAGAGTCAAATTGTTGAGTGGACCCAAAAAACGAACTGTCTTGAAGTTCGCAGTTCGTTCTCATGGCCGTCCATTACCCGCTCGCTCTGACTGAGTCCGCAAGTAACGAACCCGTCCGTCCGCTCGCCCCAACTCTACCAAATATGTTCAAGAAAAGGGGGAAGAAGCTCAGAGGCAAGAAAAAAACCAAGAGAAAGAATAAAAGAAAAAAATGAAAGTGAAGAAAAGAGCTTGGATTGTTTAATTGTTAAACTAGTTAACACAATTTAACGCTGTCACCCATTTGGTCTGAATTTAATTTACAACCCTTCTACTGTCGTACCAGAGCACTTATTGTCTCGTGCTTGTGTCTCGTTATGTTTGTATATACGCTCTCTGTTCCTTGAACCAGAATTGATTGTGTGCAGGCAGAGAGTGAGAGGCCTGTCATCGTTAAGTGTGTAAACAACGAATGGTCCAGCCGGCGGCCGGTCCCACATCCCGCTCAGTAGCGAGCCTTTTTTTAATTACTGGAGAGGCGAAAAATGTCTTTACATTATTATTATTCGTTCCCAACCACATACGGTAAGCCACCAAGGGCCTAGGTGATTTTATCGGCCTGCGAGAGGTCAGGGGGGAGTCCTCATCTCATGCCCACACATGGGTTATTCTCACCCCGGGTGAGAATAGCGAGACATGGGTTAAAATTAGAGTCACAGAATAAAGGTGGCCATTTGAAATCAATGAGTAGCACAGTGTAGGCCTGTAGTGACTATTCGGACTCGAAGAGTGATGAACTTAATGCTGTGGAGCATCAGCCCTGACCCCCCTCCCCAGGGTAATGCCTGCTAACCTCAGTCCTGATCCCTCTAGGGTCATTTCCGATAAAACGAGGGGGGTGAGAATAGTGAGACATGGGTTATAATTCTCTTATATATTTTCCTTTCAGGTTTCTTGGTGTGTTGACTCTTAGTGCCACTGCTGTTGTCTCAAAATGACAAAGGAAAGCAAAACAATGTCTACAATTAGGCGGAGGAAGGGGAAACAGGTAGCCATAGCCCTGCAAAAGATAAGGGAGGAAAATCCCAAACCTGTTGTTGCATCTGAAGCAGAAATAGCTGCTGCTGAGGTTGAGGATCATTGCTACATGTTTGATGATAAGGTGAGTTGAGTATGTAATGTGTCATGGCAGGATGCTGAATTCTCATGTAAAGAAAACTTTTGAATCAGAGTAAAAGGTTTAAGGATATTATTTTAGGCATATTTGAACAAAGAACGGTGAAAACTTTTGAAACTAATAATTTGTTTACTAATAAAAAGTAAACTTCCATGAATTAAAATTTTGAATATCTTGTCTAATTTAATGGATAAGCTGAAGAAAGTCGAAATTTTACAGACACATTTACTTATCTAATGGTGTAATTTTGAAAATTTGTGATGTTGGATGTCCAAGAGAAAGGTAGTGAATGGGGAAGAGAGAAAAAGGGGCATTTCTTATTCAAGTCTTATCTTCATCCCCTAATAGTTTGTGACATATTCTCTTTTTCTGTGGACAGGTGCTTGGACCCATAGTGCTGAGGCGCTTGATGTCCAACAGTCGTTCCTTGTTTCTTGCATTGATCGTAATCCGCTGCGCGAATGCACTGCTCATTCAAACTCAGTTTGTGCCTGATGAGTACTGGCAGTCGTTAGAAGTTGCTCATAAGATGGTGTTTGGGTAAGTATGTAGGGTGTATCATTTGTCAATAAAATGTTTAAAGTATTTAACCCTTTTACCACCAGGTGAATTTCTCACAAGTAGTTTACCCTGCCTAATTTTACAAAGAAATTTTGGAATTGTCAAGCTAAAGTGTTTTTATGCTGGGGCATGTCAGTATAAAGTGGCACTTACGGATTATCTGTGACATTCCTCTTAGTCTACAGCTTTATCCCTTAGAAGAGAATGATATTTTTTTAGTGTCTGAAACTTTGCTTTGTACTTATGATCTGTTGTTATGTACATTGTAGGTACGGCTACATGACCTGGGAATGGAGAGAGGGGTTGCGCGGATACTCGTATCCCCTTGTGTTTGCTACCCTCTACAAGATTCTCTACTTCCTGGGCATTGACTCAAGGGTTATGCTGGTACAGTGACATTCATTTTGTAAATCCAATCCTTTTGTGGCAAGCTTTCTTCATGACTGGTTTGAAATACAGTAGTCTCCGCTTAAACGAATGCCATACAAAGGCAAGCTCTGCTCAAACGCAAGCTTTCATTTTTTCTAAAACTTTAAACATAGAATGCATGGTCACTTCCTCTAAATGTACACTTCATTCTGTGATACAGGCCAACAGGTAGAGCTTTGCAACAATCCAGACAGCATGCATTATGGTAATAAAGACAAGTCTAGACAACTGGATACTTGGTGAGACAGGTACTCCCACAGCACAATGAAAGTGGTGGACAGCATGTTTACAACTTACGAACACATAGGACAGGGCGAGCAATATATTTGGGGGGTGACTGAAATATCTTTTTAATATCCTTCTTTGAGTGAAGGTGTCTCATTTAGTCTTGGTGATTAGTTAAGCCTGTGATGCGCACCATGTGTCAATGCTATGGAACATTAGATAGGCCTGTAGGATTAATGATGTAGTCTAGTAATCAGCTGGGCTGGAAAAACTTATAATGTACTTGTTCAATGGATCACTAGGAAAAGTCTCTCAGAATGTCTGGTGTCATCCATGCATTTACCGCATTGCAATTAGCCAGTCAGTAGTGGTCACTTGGAAATCTGCATGGCTGAGCGCTCTTCCCTGTGAATATCATCAACTGTTTCTTCGTTTCTGTTCCCAACATATTAGTAAACATTTGTACAGTGAGTTTGTTTTTCTACTTTTTTCAACACTCTTTCAACACCTTTGTAAATGTAACCTGGATCAAGGAATCCTTTATAAAACAGTCAGGTTTCATCGTATTTTTAGTGAAAGCAAACTCCCTCCCCCCCCAAGGGAAGTAACAGTAATCATTAAAATATCTAGGAAATGTGATGGTTGCATCTCTTTTCCCTTTTGCATAGGTTCACATAATGCACCCTTTGGAGCCCGTATGTTTAGGCAGAAACAATTGTATATTATATCTATAATACAACAAAAATCCTACATGTTCTGTTTTCTCATGTGTATTTTGAAACCCTGCTTAGTGCAAAATATAAATTGCGATAGCACATGATCTTTTGTATTTGTTCTCAACATACTTTCAATACTGTACGCTAAATATCAGATTTTCTGTTCCTTGTATATCAGAAGGGGAAAGTGTATTTCTTCAAAATTCTTAAAAGAGTATCTTGAATCTTTTCTTATTTCTTCTCTCTTTTGATGTTGATATTATATTCCTTTCAGAGCTGGTTGTAACGGAGTACAAGTACTCTGGTACTTGTACTTACATGACAATTTTCGGTACTTTTACTGTACTCTGGTACATTTTTGAGAACCAGTACTTTTACTCTACTCCGATACTTTTTATAAAAGTACTTTTGAGTATTTTTAAAGTACATTTTGAGTACTTTTGAAGCTTAATGAAAGAGTGAGTGCCGGTATTTCTGATCATAATTTGCGGAGATCAAAGAACGGCCCGTCGCATTAAAGATCAGCCACTTTCGTGAATGTGATCGCACAAGCATTGTAAAACTCCATGAAATGGTACAATGTTTGCCCCAGACAGGATCACACCGAGGTGTGAACTGACCGATGCGTTTCTTTTCCCTAAACATCGCACTCGCATCTGAGCTCGCCACCTAAACTTACATCACTCGCTGGGTGGGTAGGGCCTACAAGTTTGCTCCAGGCAGGATCACATCGAACTGTGAACTCTTCCCTGACCATTGAAGGCAGTTTTTCTCTATTCCCGAATTTGCGAGACAGCCTGAATTTTAATTGGTGTGGTCTTAACGTAATGGTGCATAATGACAAAGGCAGGGGTGGGGGGGGGGGGGGGGAGAGACTCAATCAAAGATGGAAGGCTATAATTTTTGGACAGGTAAAGGGGAGGGGCAGCTGGATAAACGTAGATCAAGATCTCGAGACTCACGATAGGCTAATGAGTGTATGGCATGCCTCATGCTACTGTGATTGGTCATCAAGGTGACCACTCTTTGCTCGCCATATGTCATAAACTCACCCAGGGGTCACGTCAGTTCATGGGTCACTGTAGATTCTTCCTTGGCTTTGTCGGCTAAGATCCCATATTTCCCATGCTACCGAGCACTGGGATCTTAGACAGAGAAACAGTAGTAGAGAATCTTTGGTTACACTACACTTACTAGACTCTAGGAAACTCCATGTATTTTGGTTTGCCGTGGGCGCCGTGGACTACAGAGTGTGACCAAAATCTGTCTTACCACTATAATCAACTGAAACAGAGTTCTCAATGTATATCTACCAATTTTTTAGGCTACCTAAATTTCTTTTAAACTTTTTTTTTTGGTGGTTTTTGCTTTAAGCTGCTTTGATTCCTTGAGGATTTGTTAATGGAGAATTCAATGCACTTTTCCATTTCTTTACTGGCCATTTTCATCAATTTTATGTTTTCTTAAGAGCAACTTTGTCTTTACATTTTCCAATTTGGATACTTTTCCTGTAGAACTTTCCAACCTCTTGGACTGACTTACATTTGATCATATTGTTTTGCTCAAACAAGTTCTATTCTCAATATCGCTTACTAGTTGTGTCTGTTTGTTGTTTTTTTCAATTTCACGGACCATTTCCACCTACGTTCAGTGCGTATATTCAAATGCTTTGTATACTGTTTACATTTTTAGTAATGAATGGTCTTATTTGTGAAATATACTGGATATGTTATTCAATATGATGTTTTGCATTAGCACTGAAGTGTTTTAGCATATTAGCATTTATGATTTATGCTGTGATCATGGAAGTCTCTTATCTAAAATCTGTGTTTTATGTGATGTGGGCCAGTGGCCCTTAAACCCTGAATAAATACTGGCTGGCTGGCTCACTCACTCTCTCACTTACTGAGTCACTCACTCACTCACTCACTCACTCACTCACTCACTCACTCACTCACTCACTCACTTACTGACTGACTGACTCACTTACTCACTTACCATATCACTTTCATTTTTCTCATCAATAGATCAAAGCTCCCAGACTAGTACAAGCCGTTATAGCAGCTTATGGGGACCTACATTTGTACAAGTTGTCCAGTCGACTCAGTGGCAGAGCTACTGCCCAGTGGTCACTGCTTTGCCAGGTGAGAGTGAATCGGCACAGAGACAAGTGCATGATGGTACTAGAATTTTGAGCTACATTATGTCACAGAAATGTCTTTTGGCTTTGTTGGGTGTTTGATTACTGTACTTATGATTATTGCACAGTATGTAATCTTTTAGCATCTTTTTTTATTGAGATGGATACACATTAATCTTCAAAACTGTTTCTGGTATAATATATTTTACTAATTTCCTTCTCAAATATTTTATATATATGGCATACAAATGATTAAAAATAACAGCAGCAATTGCAATGACAATATCAGCAGCAATACAGAAAGAACAAATATAGCTACAAGTGCAACAATAACACCACAATGATAATAAAATATTTTCCTCAAATTCTGTACCGTTTTACTATCACCTTGAAGATTTTTATCATAGCATACAAAAGAAGAAGACCAATGGTAACAGCATCAACTGCAACTGGTAAAAAAATAAAGTAAAAACTGCTGCAAAAAAAGCAGCGATACAATAATAGCACTACAATGAAAATGAAATGCTAAAATATTTTCCTCAGCTCCTGTCTTGGTTCACTATCTACTGCTGCACCCGAACTCTCAGCAACTCCACAGAGACGGCTCTGATAGTTGGAGCCCTCAGTTACTTCCCTTGGCCAGACAGTGCTTCGTAAGACTCTTTGTTATTTTTTGTGTGGTCTCCAGGCTTTACTTGTTTCTACGTCTCTTATCACTCTCTATTGAGGGGGTGGTTGGTGGGTGCTGTGGAGTGGTGCTCTTTCTGTTTTGTTGCCTAATTGTTACAGTGGGATATGTTTATGATGACAGCTGAAATAATAAGAACTCACAGTTAAAAGACTATTCTCCATTCTGTTTTTCCTTTTTATTCCTTCCAAAAACATGATACTAGAATAAAAAGGCTCATATAATAAAATTTTTATAATAGCCAGAAAACCATTTGCATTGCGTATGTAACTCGGCGATGCTGGAATTAATGCAGTAGATAACAAGCATGTGGTGGCACAGACGTCAAACCACTCTACACTAGACGGATGTCTGTGGTGTAGTGGTTAGGTGCTTTGCTGTTTCATTCCGGAGACCTGAGGTCAGTTCCCAAGTGGTAAGGGAATTTTTATCGGGTATCTCGATCTGTCTGCTGAGATGTATCCCGTTCAGTCTGGGTTGATCCTAACAGGCAGAGTTGGGAGCCCGTCTCCTAAATGATCTAAACTGAGTCAATGAAGTTGTTAAGGTACATACTTTAAAAAAAATGGAGAAAAAAATCTCACACCAGTACATTTCACTCTTGGGCTAATGCTAATGACTCTAAGTGTGTCATGAGCACCCTGTCCCCTCTCTTCATTTCTAACACTCTGCTGTACAATGATCATTGTGTTGAGACAATCAATCAGCACAATGCTTAAATATGTAGAGATTTCGATTTGCTGTCCAGCAGTATGTTATTTTCTCTAGTACGAGTTTTGTTAGAGTGACCCTTTCTGGAAATAATGAGACACGCCTAGAACTAGATATTGTGCTCTCTCTTCTAATTCAAGATTGTTTTTAAAGAATTTTAGAGTATTTTTCTTATCTCTACCCCTTGAAGTCAAACTTTTACCTATGTAATTTGCCTTAAACTGCACTCCAGATTGCTCCGCACATTAAAAACAATTTTACTGACATCACACACCTAAGTAACTGGATCAAAATAATTTTTGCAAAGTGTTTACGATTTCAAACTTCTCTTAGCCCCACTCCTTTTCCTTTCCTTCTTTTGTAGCATTTCTGTCTGGGGTCTTTTCTTTCAAAGTTAAAAAAGAATCAGATAGTTGGTGAGTAAGTTCTACTTCTTCTTCATCGCTCTGTTGTTCTTGTTTGCTGCATTTTTTTGGAATTATTTAATGGATGTTAATTTGTTGATGAACCATAACTCAAACATATAGGCAAAAGTAAAAAAAGAAATTATCATATCTGTCCATGTGCATCACTTCCAGCTTTATACTAAATATATGCAAAAAATTATATTTACCACAGGAAAAGAAATGATGTCTACAAGTTTCTTATACTGGCTGCGCTGTCAGTGATCGTTCGCCCTACGGCTGCTCTTATATGGATTCTCTTGTGCTCCTGGCACTTGCAGAGGCTCTATGGGTCAATGGCCTTCCAGTCTGTGTTCAACGCTTATGTTTTTGTGGGGTAGGTAGCTCAAACCACATTATTGATTAAATATGAATGCCAAGTAAATCCAACAGCTGTTTAGATGAACATCTGTAAAGCAATTTGTCAAAGAAAAAGATGAAAACTTGAAAAAGATTGCGGTGAATAAAATGGTCTTAAGACTGTGTTTTAGTAACTGCATGTGGGTGGTGGTTAATTTTGTATATTTGATCTAGAAAAAAGTCTAGTTTTGTAGCATTTACTCTTTTTGTGTTGTGCACTTCTTAATCAGTTCTTGAATATCTTTTTGTCTTACCCGTTTCTTATAGAGCAGCACACAAGTCACTTTTGAATGCCTAGGTCTTGTAAATAACAATGTCTGGATACTTGGAGAAGAAAGGAAAAATGATTTTTATCAGTGTTTGAGTAACAGGTTTCGTATACTTTGTAAAAAGGAATGTGTTTGACTGTTTTTGTTTTGTTTTCGTTATTTCCGTGCATACTATACTCTTTATTTGTTTAATGTGTTTTACTCTTAATGGTCTTTTTTGCTTCGCTAATTCTTCAGTGGACTGTCATTTGGAGGATCGGTGGTCGTCGACCGGATCTGGTATGGCCACTGGACTGTGGTTCACTTCAACTTCCTGTGGTTCAACGTTGTGCAAGGTGGTGCCAGTATCTACGGGACTCACCCCTGGCACTGGTACTTCCTGCAGGGCGTTCCTGTCGTGATGGGCACTCTGGTCATCCCGTTCTTTCTCGGGGCGTGGAGGGCCAAGAATAAAGTCTTGCTGTGGATTATCTTGTGGATCCTGGCAACCCACAGGTTAGTTTCAGCGTGTTTCATCAGCAACAGTACACAGTTTTGCTGTAAACGGACAAAACGCCTTTTAAAATTTTTTATGCCAAAATTTTTTATTTGATAAATCAAAAGCCTGATCAATTACCCTACTTGTGAGAAAAAAAATCAAAGTGAAACTGTGACTAGTTTGTGAATAAATTTGAAAATCAAATTTCACAATAATGCCTTTTTTGAATGGTTATGCTGAGAAAAAGTCTCTTTATCTCGAAACTGCTGTAAATAAAAAAAAGGCGTTTTGTCAGTATCAGTACACAGTTGCTCACAGCACTCTGAGTTGACCGTTTTACTTGCAACAGTGATAATTCAATAACATGTTCAAAGAAAACGAACACTATTTCTTAGACTCAGAGCAGTACAAAATTAATTTTTGCTGATGTTTCCATCAAGTCATTCTATTAGAAATATCGACATTGATTGGTGAGAATCAAGGTTCTGTTTTGTGCTTCAGACAAAAATGAAGAGTAAACAACAGCAGCACAATCAATGTCAGGGAAAGCTTCTTATGTCTGGATTTTTTTCTTATTCATCATTCTTAAATCATACGGTCTAGCACGCACTTAGCTAAATCAGTGGGACGGGCAAGTTTTTTCATAATTGGATTGAGGCTTACTGAGAAATGTATTCTTTGTTACTCATTTCTGTTGCGATAACAACAACATAATGAAGGAATATTACATTTTTGAATTTCACTGCATTATTATTGGAGACTGAGGTAAACTTGGAGTCCATACATAATAATCATGGTAATACTGAACTTATTTTATGTCTATTGTTTTTATCATTATATTTTGTTCTTTCACAGTTTCCTCCCTCACAAGGAGTTTCGCTTCATCCTTCCTGCTGTCCCCCTGGCCATGCACTACTGTGGTGTGTACTTCCAGCATCTCTGCAGCAAGCCTCCGCTGAGGAAGTTCAAAACTCCGAAGAGCATGGAGAGCGAAACTGTGGCAAACACAAGTTCTGACGCGGAAAAAGAAGATTTCGCAGCGTCAGCTTCTGAGTCACCTCCTTCTGAAATGGAAGGGAAAGAGAAGCAAAATTCGGAGACAGACGATAAAGAAAAGACTGTTACGCTCGAAAAGAAAGATACAGGAAAGGAAAATATTGAGGAAACAAAATCTGGTGTGAAAGACGCAGGGTTGAATCTGTCCTCTGAGTCTGCACCAAAAGAAGTCAGCGATACAGATGGAACAGGGGAAGTGAAGTCCTCCCCGAAAAGTCTCGAGAAGGAGGAGGGCCCGGGTTCAAATGAAAGTTTGACAGCAGCAAAAGAAGGGATTTTGAAGGAAGAAAATGAGAGGAAGGACAGAGTGGAAACAATGAGCCCTTCAGTGAGTTTGTGAGATGTTTTGGATTGTGGTTTTTTTAATTTTACAATTACAGATAAACTTGCTCTAATGAACACATGTCAAAAACTATCACCTCTGTTCAAACGGCAACTTCCCACTTCCCGTCTGTTAGAATGACACTGTTCAAGAGGGCCCCATGTCTAAGATGATCACTTTTCTCCCTGACAATGTATGGTTGTCTGGGACAGGTCGGACTGTATGTGGTTCAAGTCTTAACTTTCCCCCCCCTCCCTGACAATTTTTAGGACATGTACAGCTGGGTTATTTCGATGCCTACCTTTATAAAACCACAGTTTGACAGGAGTCATGTGGATGGTTGGTGGGTGCTCTAGTGCTGTTTTGTTTCTTCTTTCCTGTCAGACATCTATCGTCCTTATCTCTCTTCCTCCTTTTTTGTCTTTGTTACTTTCTTGTAACACCTCTAATCTTTGGCACTAATATGACCCTATTCTGTTGCAAAGTGCCGTAAAACTCTTACTGAAACTAGAACTAAACAGGAGTCGTGGTTTTTACAATATGTGTGAGCACCTGGATTGCATGAAGTGTGCATAGGGATCCATGAAAGCCATGAACACGTCAGAAATGGTAGTGAATATTTAGCACTGCAGTGTGTTTTTCTCTGTTGTCTGTAGCAGCAATGTGATGATAAATTAGAAATACAGTCAAACCTGCTGTGATGGCCACCTGTATAAGAAAATCTCCTGTACTAGAGGTCACTTCCCATGTCCTCACTTGCGTATTTCTTATAATATAATGACACAGTGGAAGACAGCCGTCTGTATGAGGCGGCCACTTTCCTCCTCGACAATGCTTGGCCGTCTTAGACTGCTGTTGGCGTCTCAATTTTCTTAAGTTTTGGAGGGAGCCGATTTCTTGTTGACAAGTTTTAAGCTGTATTTTCTTTCATTTCTAGACACGGCAGGGAGGAATGAAAGGTGTCAATCTTATAAATCCTACTTTATTATTTTTCTGTCATTTCTGTCTCTTGTTTTGGCTTTTCTCAGAATAAAATCTATGTTCTTCTGTTTAACATATAGTTTGTGGAAATACTTACATAAATACTTTTTCTTTTTTTCTACCTTTCTTTTTTTCTAGATTTTATTCTAGCTTTCATTCTTTCTTTCTTTCTTTCTTTCTTTCTTTTTTTCTTTCTT
>NW_004797310.1:1594599-1605147 GCF_000002075.1 Aplysia californica | reverse complement strand
TGTGTGTGTGTGTGTGTGTGTGCGTGCGTGCGCATCTGTAGCCCTGTTTGTCATTAGAATTATCAAGCAGAAGAGGTTGATTTTGAGCATTTTATATTTTGATTATTTTATATTTTGCCTATTTTTTATTTTTTACCTCATCCCACAGTCACCTGCACCAAAACATCAGCATGCGGTTCCTAACTTGTGAGCCCAACTTGCAAGGGCTCTCTGGCTATGAAGAGGAAGCAGACAGATTCTACCAGAGTCCCCAGGACTGGCTGCGGTCGGAGTACGGTCGGGGCAAGCGCTACTGGCCCACACACATCGTGTACTTCAATTCTCTTCACAAGCAAATCAGTAGCCTGCTGACTCAAAGTGGGTACCGGATGTGTGAGAGCTTTTTCCACACCCACTTCCCTGAAGGAAGAGTGGGCTCTAGCATTTTTATCAGCTGTCGGTGGTCGGTGAAGTCAATGTGAGGACTAGATGGAGTTTGTGCTGTGTATGGACCTGTCAAGTTCTCAGATAAAATCAAAGCACTCTGATTTCTTTTTTACCCGTGGAAGAACCTTAATCGGATTTATCAATAATCCATTTTTTTCTTCTTGCAAATCTGTTTCCATAGGTTATGTGCGACTCATTGTAAATGGGTGTGAAAATGCACATTTTAAATCTCTTTTGCCATATTCGAGAGACTTATCTTAGTTGATGTGAAAATACACATTTCTATTTGGATGTATCTGCTGTACATGTTTGTCTCCTAATATCAGCTTGTAACGTAATCTTAATTTACTAAAATTCTATAGAATCCAATTTTTTTCCCCCCAAATTCCCAATTTTGGGAGAGGATTTTAAGGAAACACTCCTGATTTTGGTTGTGAGGTGGTAGGCAGGTCGGTGTGAACATTTTTAGAAACTTTAAGTCATGGTTTCCCTAAGACAACAACTGGAAGTGTCAAATGTAGACTGGTAGGTGTTGTTGAAGGGCGTGGTATGTAGGAGAACTGTGTTGGTAGTTTCACTAGTGGGATCTGTGAAAAAAGCTGTGGTAGAAAAAAAGTATTTGGACTTGTTGCCATGTAAAGAATATTTTAAACATTTTTTGATTGAAGTTTGTCCTGGGATCCTGTTTTGCAACTAAGTCTGTCCAGTCTGTCACATGTGGGAGGTAGCTATTAGGAGAAGCTTGCAATTTGTATGTAAAGCTAACTTTAAAATAATTGATGGACAAACTTCTGTAGATTTATTTTAGTGAGAAGAATGCCAAAGAGGGATTAGACAAGGAAGTCTCTTTCTTTTGAAAATAATTCAGTAGGCCTACTTGTTTCTTGAACATTTTGATCTGAATTTTCACATGATATCTTTCTAGACATAGCTACACATCCTCCAGGGGCTGTTCAAAGGTGTGACTCTTCCTTTCATGAAAGTCTTGCAATGAATAGAGCACATGGAATAAAGGGACATAATATGTTTTGCATCACAACGAAATATTCATTGGCCTTGGGATTGGAGCAGGATCAGGTTCTGTGCCTAGATGGGTAACTGACAACAAGGCTGGACCAACCCACCCAGATTTTCGAGAAAGAAAAAGTTGGAAAGTTTGCCTTAGGAGTATTAGGAGGTTGTTCCTATGCACTTCTCCCACTGTCAGCTCTCTGCGACAGTCTCTGCTCATCTCAAATGTGAATGAGACGAGTTCGCTTTTTCATTTTACAATATGATAGTTTCCATGTGAAGGATTAAGATGACTTTTATCTGCTTTGTTACTGTGTGTAATATTCCTTGCATGTAATATGAAATCCCATCACAGACCTTTTCATGCTTCATTGCTTGAGGCCGAAGCAGTAGCTTGGTTGTTATTGTGTTCTTGTACTTTAAAATGGGTACAAGAGTACAACAAAATCCTGAGCTCATGAATTTGAGTGTTACTCACACGTCTGTTGTTTAGCATTTGTGCTAATGTTTGACGACTGAATTTTCACAGAGATATGTTATTCAAACATTCTTTTTTAACTGTCTTACATAAGCAGATATTTTGGGCAAGAACTAAGTGTCAGCACTAAGGTCTACCCACTTTGATTATATTTGAAACTTCGGTTCTCAGCTTTTGTTATTGATCACATATTTATATAACATAAATCTGGGCAACTAATACACCTCCAAAATTTCTCAATTATACCACGTAACTATCAGAACTGGTGCTATGAGCTTCTTAACTAAAAAAAAAAAGCCTCTGCTGTGATGTATCAATCATTGTACTATATCCTTTGTTAAGTTCCCAGTGCTATTTGGTTCTGATTATGTTTGAGAAAATCTATGATTTTGATCTCTGTGTTCCTGTATTCAGCATATCATTGGCCAGCTGTTCAGATGTACTCAGCCCACAATTTTGAATTTTTTTTTCTAAAACTGCAGTTTGTTATTCAGTTGCATGAACTTGAGAAATATTTTGTCGAAATTAGAATACTTACTTTACTTTTGACTTTTACCGGCCTCTGTTACTTTACACTTACAGAGTCAAGAGGAGAAGCAAACATCTTTCTCCTCTCCCCCCTCTCCCCCCACCCAGGACGGTGCTACTGACTGAAGTGTCTTTAGGTCATTCCCAAAAGGGGGATATTAATATGTTTTTAGGCACAGTAGAATTGTAAATGGGCTGATTTATCAATGTCATGCTCGTACTGTGCCAAACAATATGGGGGAACTGCTGTTTTTTCTTTCCTCATCCTTACTATCTTCATTTTTCCTCTACTTCTTTTGCATGTTTGTCCCTCTCTTGTGAACTGCTATTTCCGGGGTGCCTTGATTGTCAAAGCAGACTTTGTGCTGTTGAGGCAAGAGAGGTGAGCAGAATAAGCCTGATTTCTCGTTTTGACTTCCCTGTTGACATCCACCCCGTGGCGTTCATATGACCTTATGTAGTTACTTTGCGAGCGCCGTAAAACCGTACAAGAACACAAAACAAAACGTCTTTCTTTTGTTTGTTGTATTGCCTGTTTCATGGTTATATTGTTTTTGTCTAATGTTTCTGTGCGTCTTTTCTGTCCATCTTTTCCAGGGCCTTCCTCTTCCTCTGTATCCATCTGATCTCTGTTGTGTGCTCTCGCTGCTATACTGTTTGGTGGTAGTCTTGACAGCTGTCCAAACCATTTTATGCTTTTTTCATCTATGTAGGCCTACCTCAAGCAGGGAGTTGAGCCAACATATGGGTGGTTGGTGGGTGCTCTGGTGTGGTTTACTCCTTCTTTCCTATCAAACATCTACTGTCCTTATCTCTCCTCCTTCTTTTTTGTGTATGCTACTCTCATGTAACACCTCTATTCTTCGGCACTTATATGACCTTATTGTGTTGCAAGTGCCGTGAAACTCTTACTAAAAGTAAACTGAGCCAACATGTCCTGAGACTATTTCGTTTCTCACCCTGTCTCTTCTTGTGATGTTCCAAGTTTTTCTCAGGCGTCACATTTCACAGGCTTTTTTATTACTTTAGTGACTCTTGTTTATTATCTATATTTGGTCTTGGTAACACAGTGGTGGTTGTTTCTTACTCTCTTGTAACACCTCTTATCTTCAGCACTTATCGGACCTTATTGTGTTGCAAGTGCAGTAATACTCTTACTAAAACTAAACAGTGTTGGTATGAAGGTGCTCTTAATCAGTTGGCACTTTCTTTCACTGTCTTGTTTGGATGCATAATGTAAAGGTACAATTATAAAAGAATGAAACAGTTTTTTCTCTCTCCTGAAAAAAATGTAACCTTCTGTGCTTAGCAGATTTGAATAGCTTGCTGATGATATGCTCTGTGTTCTTTAAAGATGTTGTTGCTGGTGTTGTTTTTCACACATTCCAAACTCTGGGTGTTGCCATTATCTACAAAGGTGTTGTTTTCTGCTGACCACTGTAATGAAGTCAACTGTGTATAACATGTCCTATGTCTGCTGTAATTGATATTTAAACTGACGTTCTCAATGTTACCGTGAATAATGTAATCAAATACTCGGAACTCAGAAAATAGAGTTGCTCAACAGTGCAGTTTTGTTACATTGTCACATCCATTCATTTAGAAATTAACCCTTTGTCTCCTCAATTTTTTTTTTTTGCGCTTTGACATAATTTGATTTTTGTCTGTCAAAATGGAGCTTGGGGTTACTTACATATCTGGCCATAATTCCGTGCTAAATTGAATTTACAACATGTTTCATACTTCATTAGAAATGGAAATGAATATAAAATCATATTATGTTAACTGATGGGCCAAAATACCAATTTTTTATCAATCTACATTCAGTTATGAATGTGTTTGTCACTTTTTATTTTAAAAAAAATTAGTATTCGCAAAATTACAGCCACTTTTGTTCAATTAGCTGAGCTTGGAAATTGTTACAATAAAGTTACAAACTGACACAATACCTGATTGAAGAACTGCTCCTTTTGTCAAACTATTTGCAAAAACATTGAACAGACCCCTAGGAGAAAACTGAACACCTATGTATAGAATACTAGTCATAGTGAGTCTTTTTCGGTGTTTATTTGGAAGTATGCTATTGCTGTCTTGTCGACTGGTGACACTGACCACTCGGCAAAATGCAACCTCCAGTCTTTCGGAGACAATGGGTTAATTGATATGTAATAAGTAATTTGATATTTGATGTCATCAGCTTTTATGGCTCATTTAGGATGTCGAATTCTTTTGCTAAAATATAATTTTTTCCCCCTTGATCTTGAGTCTCAGATATATTTTTTACTCTTGTGTAGGAATAGAAAATATATTTTATATTAAAAATTTTTGTTATCAAAGATTTTAAGGTTCATTTCCATAATCAAATGCATGTACGAACCGCAAGTTTTACGTGTTCAGATTTTTTTTTCTCCGCTCCAGTATCAGTGGATTTTTTATACTACTATCTTGTTTTGTCACAAAGAATGGTATGAAAAAGATTGTTCTGCTTGTTCATCTATGATAATGAGAGTCAGTTGATTTCTGTCACTGAGCATGAGAAAGCACCGAGTTGTCTCGTCAGCAGAAATGAGATTGTGTAGTCTTTATTATTTTTTGTTATGTTAAACAATTCTAAGTTATTGTTTTGTTTTCCAATTGTTCTCAGCATTTGGCCTACACTGTTGATTATGTCCTATGCAATGTTCCGTAAATATCTCTGACTGGGATTTGACTTGTGCTTTGAAGATCTGTTGTGACATAGAATATGATATGTAACAGATATGACAAATGTCTATTTTCAGGATTTTTTTTTTTCACATAGTATTTAGTGGAGAAAGGAGAAATAAGAATGGATCAGGGAAATTTGCTTATTTAGAGGGTGGAGAGAGGCTGTATTCAGTTTGTTGTTATTGGTGGCGTCGGTGGCCTAGTGGTTAGGCTCTCGGACTCGCAACCGTAAGGTCGTGGGTTCGAATCCCGTCAAGGGCCCGACGTTGTGTCCTTGGGAAAGGCACTTAACACGAATTTTCCTCACTTCACCCAGGTGGGAATGGGTACCCGGCTTCAGACAGCGAAAGATCTTGTCAGTTTGTTAGTGTTTGAGCGCTTAATCGGCTGCTTGCACTGTATGCTTCCCGGGATGCTGAGAATGTTTCGGAGTGTTCTATGGTCTGCTGGGGTAATAATATAGTGTAAAGCGCATAGAGCCTGCTGCTGAGCGGGGATATGCGCTATACAAATGCTATCTATTATTATTATTATTATTATTTATTTGAATGCTATTTCACTATAATCATGAGTCTCCGAATATGGATGAAGGCACTTGCAAGCATTATTGTAAAAAACAGATTTGCAATGACTGAGTTTTGTTTTACTTTATAAGTGTTCTGTTCTTCCTTGCCCGTTCAAATCATTTCTACATTGTATAATGTTGCCATGCCATAATACTAGTCTCAGAAGTACCGTTTTATTTATTTATTCTGTTTCTGTCCATCACTCACTAGTTTTGTACACTGTAGCTTTGTTAATATTTTTGATAGTGATACTTGAGATTTGAGTTAATGAAACTTGGCTTGCACAAAGTCACTTTTTTTACTCTTCCTTGCACAGTTATGGATGCTGTTCTGCCAGTGTGCTGAGGCAAAGTGACTATTTATTTGAACGCAAACTTCACAGTTAATAATAGTTGTAAAGCACATGTAGAATGCTGCAGAGCGTGGATATGCCCTGTGTAAATGCAATTATTATTTTATTTCTTTTTGTTTTCAATTGACATTTATTTGTGTGTGAGATTCAGTGAGTATGTTTAGTTGAAGAACAGGATAGTCAATGGATATATGTGAGGCGTGCTGACTTATGAGTAATTTCCCACTATCCACGAATAGACATCGGCTGAAAATAGACGCATCAAATCTGCAGATTTTTAAACTGATGCAACTTTTCTCAAGTGTAACATGTCTTTTTATTATTTCATAAAATAAATTGTACCTACCCAAACGATGATTTTTTTTCTTTCTGTGTCCATAGAGCTAAAATTTTAGAATTAACTCATTTGGTCAGCACACCTCATATATAATTATGCATCTTCTTCTTCTTGTTCTTTTTTAACACTTTGCAGTCACACAGCTCTAGCAGAACAAAATACCTCATCTGGTCACCTAGCCTGGACAGTGACAGCAATGGACTTCTCCAGCCTGTCGCAGAAACTACGTCAAGTGACTGTTATGGACAATTTCTACCGTTGTGTTATTGCGTCAAGTGACGGCAAAGTGTTAAATGGACTTCACAGTCTCTCGTTGGCAGGTTACTGTTCACCGCAGGTCCCCCAGCCTCCCATAGTGTTTTGGGTCTCTCTGCCTAGGGTTTGGCTAATATTTATATCTAAGTGCCTCGAGCATTGGGCAGGCTCGCAGCAACCCTGTTTGGTTACCCGTTTCACACTGACGCTGCTGCATATGTATCAAGAATAAAGAAATAATGGAAAGAGCAGAAGCTCAAACAATTTTTTTGCAAATGTTGTTGAATCTCCTGTATTTGATTGTTAGTATTCCTGTATTCGATCATCATTTTTGTCCCTAGTGGATGCTATCTATCTATCCACCCTTTCCACTGTAGCTTTAAAGAACTGTTATCACACAAATAAAGTTGCACTGAGTCTGTGGGGAAAATGGTTTTGTTATAGCTTTTGGCTATTTTTCTCGATATTGTTAATTATTGGTACTTTGTTGTTATTCTGTGTGTATGGCATTGTGTTTGGAATGTTCATTTTACCGGATGTTTTCTTTTATTTATAACTTGTCATGTTTAACAAAACTGTTTTCATTGATGGTCAGTAGTGTGAAGTGTTTAACTCTTTATCTCTGGCAAGCCATCCCTAGTGGCTCGCGGTCGGAACCCCCGTGCGGGTGAGCCGTTGACAGCGGCTCGGGCACATTCCTTTATGACGACTTTGACATCAAATAACTTTTCGGCAATTGCTTAAAACAGGTCTCTTATACCGGAAGTTCATTCATTAGATGAAGAACTGTCAAAGTAGGTTTTGCAACTTTCGATTTTATGACCCATTTAATGACGTTTTTGTCATTTTTAGATTTAGCACCAAAAAGGGCCCCGGCGAAGTGGGTTTACCCCCCTCAGAGATAAAGAGATAAGATGCCTTTCTGGTGCAGAAATCCTTCAAAGTTTGTTTTGTTTCTGGGAATTTTTGTAGGTCTCAAAAGAGGGCCCAGTTTCATGGCTGATGGATGTAAAGGTGTAGGAGCTGCTGTTCGACTTGTTGAGACTGTTTGCTCCAATTCCTGATTTGCACACGAGGACATAGCATTTTGAAGTGATTAAAATCTGGATGTCTCAAATAAAAGGAGTGAGTGAGTTTCTTATTTGGACTCATTCTGTTTTGAATAAAATAATCCCAAATAGTACGCTTAGCATTATTTTTCAGTTTGGGTATGAAATCGGAAATACAATGATACATATATGCAAAATGATTTTTTTTTCCAGAATGAATGATTAGATTTATTTGAGATACATGAACGAAAGGTTAAAAAATCCAAATAGTTTATTTCAACTTCTGCAAAGTTTGAAAGGTATTTGGTGTAGAAATGACAAAGTTTTGTTTGTACAAGCATACACCCTTTCATTTCAATACAGCTTACTTAGCTTTAAAAAAATGTGCAAGCATATTATGTCAGATGTGACTGGTGTGGTGCGCAGTGTTTTGGAGACTACCTGCCATTATGTGGCAAACATGGTCTCAATGAGTTTGGTAAATATTCTTTGTTGAATTCCAAACTATTTTTCTTTCTCATAAACAATTTTGTCTACATCCTTAAATCTTTATATGTTCTTCACTTATCCTAGAAAGTGGGTCTTGAATGATAACAAATCTTTTGCTATAGATTGTTTTATGAGTATAATCAAAGAAAGAACCACCGATGTCTATGATGTAGCGATTATGCCCTTTTTGTTGTATACAGAAGACCTGAAATTGGGAAGAATTTTTATCGAGTCATGGTCTTTCTATGTTAAAAAACTCCAAAATATAATCAATCAAAGACCTCCAAAGACATCGGTCTTTAGACAAATTGAGCCTAAGTAGTCAAACAAAAGCAAACTGTTTTTTCTTTGTGTATAGTAGGCCTATAGTGTTTCTTGTTTAAAGTGTGAGCTTTGACAATTCATCAGACAAAAATCAATTTGATTGCTCAGTTTGTATTAGAACTTAGTGATGAATTATATATGTATATGTACCAATATATTTCATGACTGTGATGATCAACCTCGCGTGAAGAAATGAAATTGAACTAGTGCACTCTATTTTCTAGTCAGAATTATGTATTTTTTAATGTATGCTATTCTTTTGTGTTCAAATGCAAGATGATTCAAGAGTATGGACATGATGGACACTTGCTTTTTATTCGAGTTTTTTGGGGAGGTTAAAATCAAGTTTAAGTAGCATTTTACTTTTGATCACAAACTTTCATGATATTTCATAAAGACGTATTATTTGAAAACTGTAAAATGGAAATCTCCAATGGAATAAAAGGTTCTATAGTTCAAAACGATTCTTTCACAGGCTTATGGCAAAATCATACCCTCTTCAATTTTATTTTTGAATAAAGTTGATTTGTTTTATCAGAAACTATTCGAAAGGACCATGAAGTAATATGTGCACTTGAAATTTCAATAATCTTACTAAATTCAAAATTTTAAGAGGGTGACTAAGATGTATTTCTTCAATTGAAGGAACATTAACTACACAATAATTCTTTACGCTATTACTGTTTTTATAAGCGGCAGTATTGTTTAGTTACTGGCCTTACATTTATTATGGTGAATGGCATGACTGACTGGTGCAGCCTGGCCTGTCTCCTGATGAGGATATTTATCTTGTTAAGAATATAGAAATATTTTCCTCTGTTTTATTACACGAGGTCAGATATGTGCTCAAGACTGCTCAGAAATGTCTAATGAATTTGTTCAATCAGTTTTTTGAACAGCAAGATTGAAAGTTCTCTTGATGTGAACTGTGCTGGTGAGCTGTTTTTGGTCTCTCTCGCCTTTGCATTATTTGACTCTTCTGGAATTTCTGTATTTAGTTATTCAGTTCTCAGTCTCTGTATGGCTAAGAGGTGCCCGAAGTGTTAAGATAATTATGGGCATACTGTAATACGGTCAAAGGTTTATATCTAGCTGAGATGGGTAGGGTTATGACGTTCCCAAAGGAAAATTAGGTACATGCATCTGTTTATGTGCAATACATTACCCAATTTTTCAATTCACACAACTGCAAATGACTTGCCTAGTGTAAGACTCCTCGATATACCAGTTTGAAAAGTGAAGTGTAGCAGAATCTTTCAGTGAGCAGCAAACTGAAACCTTGACTACCTGCAAAAACATCAAGATGTACATGACAGCTTTGAATACATCACAGTCTGTTGTGCTATACATCCCGTAGAAGAACTAATGATAAATCCTAACAGGCTGGTCATGGGAGTTATTTGGAAACCATGTGGTGAGCCTTCAGGAGGGGCTACAGTACAAATTGACTGCGCAGTGCAGGACTCTGTCATTAGCCACTTTGCAAAATGGTGTACGGTGGAGTCTAACACAAAACAGTCCAAACGAATCAACACTTTAGATTTGGTGAAAGTTGAGGGGATGTAAGTTGGCAACATCTCTCACAGGAAAAGGCCAAAAAAAAGAAATAGAAACAAACTAGTTCACAAAATGTTGTGGCTGTTTGAATAAGTTGTGAGTCCTTATCTTGCTGAGATATAATCCCTAAGAAGCTTGATTAAGACTTGAGGAAAATGTTTCCTTTTAAAAAAATAGAATTTCTTTGTGAAGGGAAAGTTCTTTGTATAGGTTTGACAGCGGGAATTGAAAAGTCACAACAAATAAGGATAAACAAAATTCTTTTTATACAAAAGTTTTGGTAAACAAGTTTTGCACACAGCAGCTGATTCAGCCTTAAAAAAAAAAAAAATTAAATAATGTAGCCTATTGTTGTTTATGTAACTGTGTTATTAGTAGAATTATTATCATTGTTAATAAGACTTATTTATATATTTATATATTTCACATATAAAGAATATAATCATAATGAATATTGAATATTGTTTTAT
>NW_004797310.1:1592123-1594362 GCF_000002075.1 Aplysia californica | reverse complement strand
AATTTTTTATTTTATTTATTTTTATAATTTTTATTATTTGTAAATCATTATTATCATTGTTTTCAATGTTAGTATGAATACATGTACTATTTTTTATTTTATTATGACAACTCTAACAGCGCATGGCTCATAAAGTTGCGTAATGCTGCCAGCCCGTGCTCTGTGGTTTTCTATTGGTGTCATCTGTTGGTTTTATGTGGTGAATCTGCATCAATGAAATAGGAATAAAATGTCCTTACAGGCACATAATTCTTTGTCTTATGCTTCTTTTAATTTTTGAATTTAGTAAAATTTTATAAACCTTATGTGGTGTTCTTGGCCAGATAAGAAAAATTTGGGCGCTCCCCAGTTTGGAACCTCAAGTTTCTGTTAAGTGGTCAAGTTTGTAAGAACTGCTCAACAGTGACTATTGTAACATATGAAGATTCCAAACTCCAATCGTTGGTGGTTGGCGGGTGCTCTGGTGTGGATTGCTTCTTCTTTCCTATCAAACATTCTATCGTCTTATCTCCCCTTCTTCTTTTTTTGTTTGTTACTCTTTTGTAACACCTCTAATCTTTTGGCGCTCATATGACCTTATTATACAGTTGCGAGCACCTCAAAACCTCTACTAAAATAAAAACAAACTCCAATCAAGGTCGAAGGAAATACAATTTCTGTCTGAGGTGTACTGGATAGGCTCGACTTTGCTGTCATACACAAAAAGTGTGAGTTTGATCCCCTTATGAAGAGGCTTAAAAAAAAAGAGAAGATTTTTATTGTTTAGATGGCGCGTTTCTGTGAGCTGGAATGTTGTATTTCTCTCAGCTCAAGTTGGCCCTGATAGGCAGGGTCCAAAGTAGCCCATGTTTTTCAAGTGATCGAAATTGTGTTGGTGACGTAAACTGTGTTGATTACAGGTAAATTGTGTCGGTGATGTAAAATGCGTCAGTGACATAAAACAGTAACCCTATTCGTACGTCGTGGGGAACTCTGTGCCACCACTTTCAACAAAGAGGAAATTTACTCGTTAATCCCATACGTACGCTTTGCATAGCAGTCTGTCAAAATGATTTTTTGAGAAATACTGAACGTTTCAAAGAGATTTTCGTACTAGAAGTATTCTAAAATGTGAAGAATACAACCCTGGGGCTACAAAATGACCCCAGGGCGTACGGATAGGGTTAAACAATTACAAACAGCTACAATGGAAATAATGTCTATTTTCTTTGGTGAATGACAGCTAGCATAATACTGATGTCCCATCCTGGAAACATAATAGGGTCATCGCAGTCCTTGTTTTGGAAATACATGTTCATGCATTCACTGAATAGATCAACACGAATTAATTTAGTGTGTCAATTCGGTAAAAGTAAAATGTCTAACCCCCCTCCCCCACCCGCCCATTGCCTTGCGGTTATTAAGTATTATGTCTATGCACCCCTCCTACCCGTCTGCAACCCGCCTCTTCTCTAAGAGTCTAAGGGCTTCATACGAGTCGGATGCAAGGGATTGTTGGACCCCCCCCCTCCCACCGAACTCCTGAAAAAAGCCTAATTTAGAATAAAAAACAAAACAATTGATGAATAAATGTAAAAAAATTCACAGCAAAATAAAATAAATGAACTTTAAAAATAAATAAGTACCAAAAAAAGGATGTCCTACCCCCCCTCCCAACCAAAGTTTAAAAAAGAAGAAAAAACCAACAATAAGTCACAACAACTTAAAAAAAAACGAACCCCCCCCCCCCCCAAACCAACGCGGTTGAAAATATTGTTCAGCGTTTCGGCGCACGGGTCCGAGTTATCTAGTGCTTTGGTATGTTGGGGTAAAACTGGGCTGTAAATAGTGTAAAGGTGGGCAAAATCCCGATAATCTATAAGGGTAACGGGATAATTTTCCATGAAACATTATCCGAATTCTGACTCTTAACTCTCTTTCCTGACCGGTCTGCCGAAGTGGGTGCACCCATTTGTTGAAGTAGTGCTATCCTGTTTGTCGAACTGGTTCCAACCCATTTGCCGAAGCGATTCATATCATATTATTATTTGCCGAAGAGGTGCACTAATATATTATCCGGATTTTGCTAAAGAGACTCATTGCCCAGTCCTACTAGACAGACAGTGACAGGTTAATGTGTACTCGTTGACTCTCGGAACCTGTAGTGAAAGGTTTGGGAGTAGACAGCTCTGTTAGTCCTTGAGGAGAGGAGAAGGAACTGTAACGAGGGGTGTGGTGTACGGGATTTTTTGTTGTGTGC
>NW_004797310.1:1587094-1589442 GCF_000002075.1 Aplysia californica | reverse complement strand
ACATACACCCCCATACACCCACAGCTACTACACACACACCCCTATACACCCACACCTACTACACACCCACCCCTATACACCCACACATACTACACACCCACCACCATGCACCCACACCCACACATACTACACACTCACACCCCATATACCCTAGCTCTTTCTGCGTCTGCAGTCTGTCTACTGTTTCTCCTTGGCTCCTAACTACTGTCTTTCAACCACACCCCGGATCTTTTGGTAAGAAAGATCTAAAACCTAGCCTTCTCGAATATGGGTATAAAATCTCGGAGGCCCGGGTGCAAGTTGCCCACGATAAAGATCCCTTGATGTTCCGAAATCGATAAGAGTAAGAGTAGGCTTCGGCCACTATCCTGGCAAAATTCAAAATTAATTCCTTCCAAACTGAAAACGTTTTATGTGTCCCGCGCGCTCATAAACCCCCCCCCTAAAAAAGACAACAAAAAACAACAACAAAAACGAACAAACAAGCAAACAAAAAAACAAAACCCCCCAAAACAACAACACAAAACCCCTCTGCAGTCGCAATGTCGGTGTCCCTATCTCAGCTTGTCCTTCACCACGGCACAACAACAGCGGGTGAGTGGGTGACTGGAAAGTGCTTCTGGAAGGCTCTTCTTCTTTCCTTTCCCCTCTGTCGTTTCTGTCTGTCTGTCTGTAGATTTAATTTGAACCCCCCCCGCTGGACTGAATGACCGTTGTTGCTTCAATGTGCTTCTCTTTACTCTCTGTCCTCTCCGTTGTGTCTGCCTGTAGATTTTATTTGTTCCTGTGCCCTAAATGACCGTTATTATTTCAATGTGCTTCTGTTTACTCAAACGAACGAACAAACAAACAAACAAACAAACAAACAAACAAACAAACAAACAAACAAACAAACAAACAAACAAACACACAAACAAACAAACAACAATGTCCTGTTAGTCTGTTAAGCCCGTTTAGTTCGTTCACCTGCCTGCCTGCCTGCCTGCCCAAATTCCCAACTCGTCCGGTCCTCTCGTTCACATTTCTATGCGACTGCCCCTAATTACAACAGCTTAAAAGCCTAAAGTAACGGCGTGAAGACCTATTATCATGTTAAACAGACGGCACTTAAACTGTCAGGCTTAGAGTTTGGCAGGCAATCACTTTTAAAAAGCCCTATTATTTTATCTAGAGGTTTTCTTATTTTAAAAGACAAACGCGCCCTTTCGAGCGACTGCATCGAAAGCAGTACATTAGTCTGTCACACAATTTACATAATGAGTCTGTTTGCACAGCCAGGGCCTGTAAAATGGAGGCCCCTGGGAGTTCCTAGGCTATAATTAAACAGTGAGCTGGAAAAGTGAAAAAAGAATAGTCTACATGGGCATGTCTTTTTAAAATCAAATTTAAAATAGAATTAATTTAATTTTTCTTCTTTCGTTAATTCTTTTGAAAAAAACCTGTTTATGATGTCAAAGGACGTGAGCAAAGAATGTCAGAGGATGATTGGACACCCCTATAAGTTTGTCCTACGTCTTTTCTTTCCCTGCATTGTTGTGTTTAGATCTATCTGTCTTGCATTTCCCTGTCTGGGTGGCTGAAGGGTGCTCTGGTGTGGTTTGCTGCTTCTTTCATATAAAAACTTCTATTGTCCTTATCTCTCCTCCTTCTTTATATGTGTGTTACTCTCTTGTCCACCTCTAATCTTCGGCACTTGTTTATGGCCTATAATTTGTGTTGCAAGTGCCGTAAAACTCTTACTAAAACTAATTAATTTGTTTAAAATGGCTGACATTGTATCGTTGCACTTCTCTTTCTTATATAAAAAGTAAAAAAAGATTCTTGCGAAATTGTATTTTCTCTGGACTGTGGAAACAAATAAAAATTAATGACGTCAATGATGGAAACGGGAGCAAAACCTAATTACTTAAAAAACAAAAACAAATAAAAACCAACCAACAACTTAGTCTCTTGACCGATATAAAGAATACTTTAGTACAGCCTTGTACCAGTGTTCTCAGTCAGCGTGAAGACTCCAATTAAAAGACTTTTAAAACTCGCCTGGGAGTCGATCAGACAAAGATCGTAGCATAACAAGATGGTTCACTCAGCCAAAAAAGTGTCCGTGGAAGTCCGCGAATTGGTTCAGATGGCGCCGCAGTTTTTGTTTTGAAGCTCTCTTTCGTTTCTCCAGAAGAAGAATAGGAATAGCACAGTTTGTTAGTTTCACTGTTATTGTTTTTCAACATAATTAGGGTAACTCTGTTCGCAAAGTCCGCGCTTTTTCGAAGAGGGCGCCACCGGATTTTGAGGAAACTTTTTAAAATTGGCTCAAAGAGAGGAGAGATTGGTATAACAAGAAGTTTCCT